>NC_134407.1:20200029-20525279 GCF_038048845.1 Mixophyes fleayi
GTACTAAATAAATGACAGCTAGAATCTGCTATAGGCAACATCTCCACTTTTTTAAACCCGCCGTTTAGTAAATCTAGCCCCTGGTGTTATGTATTCCCACCACATAGCCCATGCTCATATTTAATAACCATGTGTTTGAGCCCTTAGAGTTTTTATTTTTTACAGTGCTCAGGTCATGAGTTTGATTCCTGACCATGGCCTTATCTGTGTGGAGTTTGTATGTTCTCCCCGTGTTTACATGGGTTTCCTCCGGGCGCTCCATTTTCCTCCCACAAATCAAAAACATACTAGTAGGAAGCAGCCCCCCTTCACTGGAATGACCTTCCTTGCTCCATCCGTCTCTCTCCTACTCTGTGCTCCTTCAAACGTGCACTCAAAACTCACCTCTTCCTCAAAGCCTACCAACTATCCACTTAACCCCCATCTCCTCCGCTCATTCTCCCCTCTCTCCCACTGCCTCAACTGGCTCCTCTTGTGTCTGGTCTGTTAACCCTCCCTTAGGATGTAAGCTCGCATGAGCAAGGCCCTCTTCCCTCCTGTCTCCCTACCCGTTCTTCTGCTCCGTGTTTATTGCATCAGCCTGCCTGGAGTTTCTGAACCATTGGTACTTTTTGTTTATTGTTCTGTACTGTTATACCCTGTTTAGTCTACTGTTTGTACCATGTGCGGCACTGCAGAAATCTTGTGGCGCCTAACAAATAAATTAGAATAATAATAATAATAATAATAATAAATGGCTGTTATCAAATTGACATTAGTCTCTCACGACCGTAACCCTACCTGGGCATTTTTTATGCCATGCAGCTGGTACAATATATAATATGAAACATAACGAGAGCGGGCTTATTTCTTCTCTGGTTTTATCTCAAAATATTGCCTTATGTTGGCATAGCAACTGTCCATCAAGCCTATTTAAGGTTTATTTGGGTGTGGCTCACAAGCCAGCCCTCGCCAGATGTAACCCCCTATACCTGGCAGGTGGGCGCATCTGATTTTAACTGCATTTTAAAAGTATTTAAAGCATATATGTCAGTGTAGGACCTGCAAGAAATGAGGTGCCCTTGACGGTGGGATGCAGGCTTAAATGTTTTGATCAACATATGAACCAATACCTCATATGTTCATTTTGCTAGATACACACTGTCTTTTTGTTTTAAATAAAATTCTTTGTAAAAAAGATCTGTATAATATGCTTGTTCTATATAAAAGGTTAACAATAATAATGATAATCTATAAGAGCTTGCAAAATATACTCAGGAGAATTATATTCTAAGATGCAATATCTCTCCTTCAAAATAAGCATTAAAACAGGAATAATTTTTAATTTATTTATAGTTTTCTTAATGATCAGTTCAATATGGTATCTGTTCTGTACATTAATTTCTTTGGGATCACCGAACACTACATTAATTTTTGCCAGTAGGTTTACTATGATCCAATAAAGCAGTTATGTACAACACACAAGGTAATGACAGGTTATTATAACGCCATTTATCACTCTAAAAATTAATGATTAACTAAAAGACTGCAGAGATGAGACAACATGAATGGTAATATTGATCTTGATAGAAATCACGGACAAATTGGAGTGTGGTCAATCAATATATTTCTGTTGTGACTAAAAGGCTGCTTGTTAATTAAACGGGTCAATTATATCACTTCACTCTGTTTATCTAATTATCTAATAATGTCATGCTAAGGAAGATAACTAATTAAAGGTAGATAGCTAACTGTGTAGGTAGCATACACGTGTCTCTGTACAAGAACCACAGTGAGGGGGGCTATCTCTGCCTTAGAAAAAGTTGCTATGGGGCCCACAAATGTCTAGTGATGACCCTGTCTCTGATTGGTAGTTCTTAAGCTTTGGGCAACACGGTGGCTTAGTGGTTAGCACCACTGCCTCTCAGCACTGTGGTCATGAATTCAATTCCCAACCATGGTCTTATCTGTGTGGAGTTTGTATGTTCTCCTCATGTTTGTGTGGGTTTCCTCCAGGTGTTCCGGTTTCCTTCCACACACCAAAAACATACTGGTAGGTTAATTGGCTGCTAACAAATTGACCATAGTGTTTGTGTGTTAGGGAATTTAGACTGTAAGCTCCATTGGGGAAGGGACTGATGTGAGTGAGTGAGTGCTGCGGAATTAGTGGCGCTATATAAATACATGATGATGATGAAGCTTTCAACAGCAAGATAGATGTAAGATTTGTTACTTTGTAACTGAAGTACCACAAATCTATCTACCTTTTACATAAACTGCTTATGTTATGCCTACTTTAGCCATAACAATTATATATTACTGCCAGTAGTCAATATCTTGTCCAAAGTGGGACCTGGTTTGGACTTATTGGAGTGTGGTTTGAGCGGATAGAGGGTGTGGCCTAAATAGTCCACATTAAGTAAGGTCTACACACTTGGCAGGTACGATCTTGGTGAGGAAGCAGATGCTTCACAAGGTAAGGTCTAATAAAATGTTGGAATGACACATTGGGCCTTGTAATTATCACCAATATATAACCAGGGCCTGAGTCATTAAGGAGAGCAAAGCAGAAAAAAGGAATAACTTTGTAACTGCACAAAACCATGTTGCATTGGAGGGAGGGGGGGGGGGGGGGCAAATTTAAAAAGTGTTACATGAAAAAACAGCCAATATTTCTCTTACATGCAAAGTAATAAACTAATTTGCACCTCTTGCCAGGGCCCTCTTAACAACATTATGGGCCCCCGGGCAAAGCAGTGCACCGGGGCCCCTATATATATATATATATATATATATATATATATATATATACGATTTAAAAAAAAAAGTGATTATATATATATATGGGCCCTGAAAAAAACCTGAAAAAAAAGAAGAAGAAAATACCTTGCGGTCAGCTGGCGATCCGGCTCCCTCCCTGGTCTCCTCCTCCGTGCGGTGCTCCGCAATGGATGTCGGGCGGGCGCGATGACGTGCACATGCACTGCGAGCGCTGCACGGAGGAGGAGACCAGGGAGGGAGCCGGATCGCCAGCTGACCGCAAGGTAAGTGTTTTCTTCTTTTTTTTTTTTCAGGATTTTTTTTTGTTCTGCCTCTGACGGGCACCCTGGGCTGCAGGGCCCCCGGGCACCTGCCCATTGTGCCCAATGGGAGAGACGGCCCTGCCGCTTGCATTGTAATATGGTTTGTCCAGAAGAAAAGTTACTTCTTTTTTTTTTTTGCTTTGTTCTCCTTCGTGACTCAGGCCCAATATGTGCTGTGTTTGTACATATATAAACAGTTACATTGCACATAACAGAAAAGTGTTACTTCTAAGTAAAAGGGACATTTATGTAAATACACTACATTATAAATATGTTCCATTTTCAGATCACATCCACTCTGTGCAAAAATCGCCATGCTTACATTTTCAGAAATGTGCTTTTTGTTCATTTTTGGCTCAGTGCGTAAATGAGTCCAACCTCGTTACGTGCCTGCAAACTCATAACCTTGAGCAGCTTGGCTCTTGCTGCTGTACTACCCAATCAATAATGTTTTGTTGATAAAAAAAAAAAATAATGCAAACTTAATAGCACTTAATTATTAATAAAGAATTATAATTGGTCTCTTAATAACACACCGTTGGGAATTAAGCCTGATCCTTATTAATTTTGTATGAAATACAATAACATACTACTGTGGTCCTAATTGCTACGCCACATGGTACAACATATATGTAAGTGTTGCTCTGATAATAAATATATGCCATCTGGGCTTTAATTAAAGACCATTCATCAAGGAAAAGGATGGGCAGACATTATGCATACGGAGATAATCCAGACACAGCTACTGGTATCTGGCGGATGGGACACAAAACAGCCTGTTTACATGTTACAGATAATTTTGTTTTTTAAACTCACTTAGGAGATATTGGATGGCTATGCTTGGCTAATATAACTGTATTAAACAATGAATCTTTATGGACATGTTAAATGAGGTCAGTCCGGAAAATGCACAGCTGTGACCTCGCTGTAAGTAATTACAGAAGGACCTTAGAATTTAACACTTTAGCGCAGTCAGCTCTGGTAACTACGGGATTAAACAGTCGCTCAGTGATATAAAGTCTTAGCTGGCACTTGTGCTCTCTCCCTCATCCACTTTATTGGATTCTCTGTCTCTGTGACATAAAGAATTGTGACAGCCGGACCAGTATTAAAAAAAAACCGAAGAGCAGTATATTTTAAGGCTCCGACTCTGTGGTTGTGCTTTGACATGATTTGATTTACCCTCTGATTGACACAGACAGGCCGGGGTCCGGTCAAGTATGCCACACATTACAGCTTATTGAATGGTACAATTGTAAATGTAATGCAATACTCACACAATATAACCTAGTTATCAGAGTGGAAGAACTGCCTTGAACTGTGCATCTCATACAGCAGTAACATGGTACGCTGGTCACGTTGCTGGGCTGTAATCTGCAGCCAAGTGTAGTGAATATGGGAAAACACATCCCTGAATTGCAGCTGTGGCTGCTTTATGCTGACTGCAGGCAGCGCAGGGCAAGGTACTGAAGGCTAATTTACAACTGCACAGACGTGAGGTCCTTGGAAGAAGGAACATAAAGTGTAACCCCTCCATCCCAAAACCTCTTCCAGGTATAAACAGACAGAAAAGCTATGTAACTACCATCAATGCATAACCCAGGCCTGAGCCATTAAGGAGAGCAAAGCAAAAAAAATAATGAGTAACTTTGCACCTTGGCAAAACCATATTGCATTGGAGGGGGAGGTAAAATTTAAAATGTGGGGACAGATTTATAGTTGCGGTAGGACATGTCCTAGATCAAGTTTACATTTCAGCATAAAAATAAAGCTATCATGTATTTCTGTGCTACATGACAAAACAGTCAGTATTTAACTTATGTGCTCAATCATAAACTAATTTGCACCCCTTGCATTGTAACATGGTTTGTCCAGCAGCAAAATTACTCCTTTTTTTTGCGTTGCTTGCCTTATTGAATCAGGCCCCCCATGTCCAGGGCATGGACGTAACTGCTGGGATAGCTGCAGCTATGGATCTTGTAGGTCAGGGGGGCCCTTCACAATCTTGCTATGGGGCCCACAAGGTTTTAGTTACCCCCCAGGCCCAATGTCGTATTAACAACCTGTAATGCCTTAGGCCATTGTGGGTAAGTATCTCATTATTACTTTCATTATAAGGCATTGGATTGCAGATATACTCCGCTCACGCTATACTCTGTTCCCCTGATTAGGAGGAGAGACATCGGGTAACGCCGGTGAACAAGGGATCATTGGTTTCCATGAGAAGACACGCAGCATGCGCACTAGGGCTTCTTTGTATCACTCAGAACTGATGTGGATACAGAAAAAGGTCTATCCGGTGGTAAGAGACCAAGCCTGGGTGCATTGGCTGCACTTTATCTCATAGGGGTAGAAGGGTACGTAATGCCCATGTGGATTTTGCCCGAAATAAAATATGTGGATTCTACCCCAGGTAAACAACTTTCTAGTGGTCAGGGTTATCAAACCTTCTAGAAAGGAAAAGAGGACGTGTTGCCCATAGCAACCAATCAGAGTCTATCATTTATCCCTTAGCATAGGCAAACCGGGGGGGGGGGGGGGGCTAGACCTAGTGCCTGGAAACCCCCCTCCAAGCCTGGGGCACTGTATAATTGAGGTGGTTGGACCCTGCCCCCGCTTCACACGTCTCTGCTTGAAAAAGGAGAGCTGTGTGTACCTAACAGTAGCGCACGCAGCATTGCCCATCTATATTATGGGGATAGGGAGAGATGGAGAGCAGCCAAGCACTGTCTAAAATTTTAGCCACACCCCAATGCATGCTGGTCATGCTTGGAAACCCCCCTCTACAAATCCTGCGTATGCCCCTGCTTAGGTAGTATCGGGAAACTGTATGTAACCCTGTAATGTTATATTGTGTTTGTAGATTACTTCAATTCCCTTGTGACTGATGTTTATTATGTCCATCCATCAGGAGAGGTTGATTCCCCACCATGACAGTACCTGTGACCCTATAAGGTAGGTAAGGAGAATCCAGGTACGTTATTTACTAAGTCCTGTCACATTATTGTTTGTTGAATTAGAGTAGTTTTAAGAGTTAAATATAATATAAATGTATCGCCCGTACAAAATGAAAGGTGCAGACCATCTTTAAACAACCAGGCCAGTAGTACACTTACAGCATGAATAAAACTGACTCAAGCAGCTGTTCTGTTATTTAATCTCAGTATACGTAGTATACTCAGTATACTGAGAATCTACAATACATAGTATTGTAGATTCTGTTCAGATGTTTAAATGATTTGTTTGAACGATTTGATTTTGTGTTAAACAAAATGACAACGTGTGTTTGTTAACATAGATCACTGCAGCGGGCTAAAAGAAGAATGCTTGGTATTAATCAGTTTCCCTTATTTGTTCTTCAGGCTGCTATTAAGGATTTATGATTGTGGCAAACATGACAACCACAGTCACATGACACATGAGCAGAGATGCTTTGGAATACCCCTCTGAGCTCTGTCTGCACTGTGACAGCCTCAACATTGAAGTGACGCTCTCTCCTACTAAGAAGGGGTCCAACAGTGGTGTTGCTTGTGTCTTTCCCTGGCCAACATACCTTTAATTATCCTTTAATACCTTTAATTATCATATGAAAGGGGAGGGGCACAGACAACACTGTTGCCTGTTTGAATCAGCCAAGTGATAGCAGGAGAGAATTGATCCGCTGGAGTCTTCCAGAGATGGGCCAAATTGGGGTAATGAAGCACCAAAGGTAAGTTAAATTTTTTTTATTTGGGGGTAGTTGTTACTGTATTTTATTTGTTATGTTAATTTTTATAATGTTTAACTTACATTATTATTCTTAAGTTTTATTATTTTTGACGCTCTCAAAAAATCTTTATGTTTTTTACCACCTTGGTAGAAATTCATGTTGTAGTTTTAAGTGAAAGAAATCAAAGAAACAATGTGATGTAAAAATGGCAATAACAAACAACAAAAGAATTGATAAAAACATTTTATTATTTGACTAAAGCATTTTTAACTCAATTTTTATATATATTTTTTTTATTTATTTCATTGTCTTCCCCCCACATTAGTGAAACTGGGCTGAACGCATCTGCAATTGACCTGGTGAAGATGTAAGTGACCCTTTACCATGCCAGTAAGGGCTAAATTGCAGTGATAGATGATTTTTTTTGTATCATAATCCTTTCTTTTATTTTACTTGCAAGTCATCATCATCAATTTGATAAGGATACGGGACATAATACACAAACAGTGCTACATGGGGTAAAAGTAATCACTTATGTTACCCTGGAACAAGGGAAAACAAGGACTGAACATAATGCAAACCTGTATGTACTGCTACAGTCTTGCAGAGGGATACAACTTAAACCTTAAACCTATTGTCAAATGCAAACAGGAATACCAGAAGTGTCATATTGTAGGCACATAGTAAGCCCAGAATGAGGATATATAAATCCAGACCCATTGATGCAGTGCCGAACTACCGTGAATGCTGGGGGTGTGGCCCTATGGGGCCCAGAAGTAAGGAGGACCGGGTAATGCCGGTGCCTCCCTCCAGCTCCAGAGAAAGACCCCTGCACCCCGTCAACACATTATCTCTGCTCAGAAAACGTGAAACCAGGACAGTTAGAGGCAGGGGCAAGCCGGGCGAGGGGGGAAGGGGGGCAGGGAGCATCTGTCCCCCAATCTGGTTCCATAGTGTGCTACTTTGGGCTGGGTCACCTACATTTTTTTCCATTAAAATAGGATGCTGGGTCGGGTCATTTGCCAGCCGTCCCCTGGTTAGAGGTTTATAGCAAATTCTTCAACAAGTCAAACAAGTCAAAAGAAAAACATAAAAGAACCATTAATGTCTCAAGAAACCCCAGAACGGGCGTAACAAGTTTCAAGATAATACCTATTCACATGGAATGAGGAGACTTTACTTATTGTATTAGATTGCTACAACAAATATATTGACATCACCAAGCAGCAATGACTTACGGCACATACTGAAAGCGATTCTTGGAAGACCTAGGGCTAGGGCTAGATTTACTAAGCTGCGGGTTTCAAAAAGTGGGGATGTTGCCTATAGCAACCAATCAGATTCTAGCTAGAATCTGATTGGTTGCTATAGGCAACATCTCCACTTTTTCAAACCCGTAGCTTAGTAAATCTAGCCCCTAGTGTTTGTGATGAGCTGGTTAGACATGGACCCTTAATAAGCATCTCAACCATTCTGTTATTTAACAATAAAATGGGCACTCAAAACACACAACCACTTGTCCACACTTCCTGCAATAAAATGATCTATTCAAAAAATATTCCAGCATTGGCAAGAACAGTCTCACAAAGTGCAAAGAAAAGTCCCTGAGCTAAGATTTCTAAACAGCACATAGGAGGGAGCAGGGAGCTTTAAATCTGCTCCATTACTAATGGGCGGAAGGCTGCAAACTTTGACCTTGATGATACCGAAGGAATGACTCCCAGGGAAAGTCAATTTGCAATATATATGTACGGAGAGAGAAAGGCACCAGGAGACACTCAGAAATTACTTCAATAAAACTGCCAGGTCATTGTTAGCACTTCATCCAAGACAAGCAAAAACATTAAAAAAAATAAAAAAGCTACTGGCGACTGTGGAAAGGAAAACAGACACAACACGATCTTACTATCTTGGAACAAGTAAGGAGAAAGTGATTTAATCTGGGGCCCAGAGACAGTAACAAAGAACTGCAAATTCTATGAGCTCCCAGAACTTATACAATTATGATTTATAAACGTCACAGGTACATGTTGTAAACATTGGTAAAACGAGGTGGCTGAGCAACAGAACTCTATCAGCCAAATGTACATTAAGTGAAGATCTCACCGAACCCACCTCCAAGCTTGTCCCTACAGACAGCACACTTACTGCCATGCCTCAATCATAAGCTGGCAAGATCGTTTAAGCATTATTAATTTCAAGCTTCCGCACGGGGACGTCTCAGCGGCAGATAGCGAGCATTGGCAGTGACACATTAAAAGCCTTGTCAATAGACGTAAACAGCTACAGGAGCGCACGTAGAGCATCGCCCTATCTAAAAGACTGACACTTTGTTTATTTGTGGCACTGATGGGGTGTCCGTCATAATCCATAGTCCCACTTTACTGACAGACTGGTGTTTTGACTTTGTGATTAACAGCTTAGGCTGCCCAGCCATGGGGAGATAGGGCCAATGTCTAGTTCAGCATCTCACAGATGAGTGCTTACTCAGGTGCGATCACTTATCTGAGGTCAACACATTAACCTATGTACATGTGACAGGGTGAGTACTTGCCATGTGTGAGGAAGGGGTTAACTTCTCAACAAACATGGGTTAACTCCGCCCCATACTCATCCAGGGAGTGGGGCTATGCTCTTTATAAGACCATTGTGGAATATATTACATAGAGGAAGGTGTGTAGTGTGTTTCTATAGTATATAGACCTTCCACTCCTATCCTTCCACCTTGTCACTCCTCGTCCTCTGGCTGATCCTACGCTGGGGTCCAATAAAGCTGCTGGTGAACTGCAATCAAGTTTCCAGGATCCTTACTCGATCCCTAAACTTCACAAAGCCCCATAATGATCTGATCGATTTTGCTTTTGTTTTTGGTCCACATGCTACATTATCAGACCAATAATGACTGAGATATTGAGGCGTGTGTAGTCAGCGTTAGATTATATTTGTTTATAGCTAGGTAATCGTACATAAGTCTACATCTATTCCTGTTAAACTGAACAGTAAACAGTGGTATCTAAACTCAGATACCCTACACATCAATATTCTCCACCTTGTTCCCTAGTTGGCTGTGAAGTCGGCTCAGAGAAATACATCTGGTAGGACTGCGAAATTATGCAGATGTTTTGGAATGACAAACAAAGTTTATTAAGAAAATTCCAAACACATGTTTAGATGTTTAGGGGGGGTTACATATGCCTTACAATTCCCTCAAGCTAAGATATATTGTTTGCAAGTTGCTTTAAATAAAGCAGCTATCTGGTATGTTTACTGTACAATATAGTTTGTAAAGTTAGCTAGGACAGGATTCGGGTACTCACATGTCTCAGTGATGTCACTAGTTCTCATTTATTGATAGTCTGTGTTAGAATATTGGTTCCTCCCACAAAATGGCTGCCTCCACTGTGTGACTCAGTACGTCCCTCAGTGATGGATAGGTTTCATTCACTCTGTGTAATTATTTCTTCATATGAAATATTTGCTGCCATTGTGTGTACAGTAACAACTAAACCTCAGGCATGTTCATTTTTGTGAAAGACAGGAAATGTAGAAAGAGATTTTATAATATATATATATATATATATATATATATATATATAATGCTCAAGTTTGGTTCCCCGAGAACCAAACACACCCGAACTTAGCAAACCCGAGTACCGAGACGGAAAACGAGGCAAAACGTCAGCGTTACATTGTCGATCTTGCGAGTTTTGGTTTCTATAAGTACCGCCCTCTGCGGCGATCCAGCGCCATTTCAAAGAGGGACACAGAAGGGGTAGCACGGTTCTTGGCAGTCTCTAGTGTATTTGGGCAGCATTGTAGCTAGAAAAGAAAGAGGAGGGGTAGCAGTGTTCTTCAAAGTCTCCAGTGACATTCAGGAGAGCTCCATTGCTTATTATCATTGCTGAAATTGAAATAATAGGGCTGGCAGGCTTGATCTAACTCTGCAGTCACATTGTACTGTGTTATCCTGCTAACACACCAATAGGACAGCTCCATTGCTAATTGCCATTGCTGAAATAAGAATAATAGGGTTTGCAGTGTTCTTCAAAATCTGCAGTTACATTGTACTGTGCCATAGCTCACCCAGAAATAGGAGAGGGGGCAGTGTTTAGTGCTGAAACAAAAATTCAAATAATAGTGCTGGCAGTGTTATTAACAGTGTCCAGTCACATTTTACTGTACCATAGCCCATACAGAAACAGGAGGGGTGGCAGTTTCCTTGTCACTCTCCAGTCTGAGTCATGATGATACTAATCCCTCTACATCATGTGCTAAAGCCTATGTTCAAGTGCATAGTGGTTTTAAGTCAGGGAAACAAAAATGTAAATAAAAAGCTTGTAGCTTTTTAAAGAAAAAAACACCTCTCTAATAAAGGTGAAAATTTACTGTAGAAAAACATAAAATTGCCAACATGCCATTCTACCCACAATATTACCAAGCATACCAGCATCAGCTAGCTCCCTTCTCTCAGCTAGATCTCAGCACCTGCAGTCTACACTGTCATCATATCCACCCTCATCAGTGTGTACATCATCCTCAAACAATACTAATTCATCCAAACTAGAATCCACCATCACAGAAGTGTGTGTACCTTGATGTAATTGCCTTCCTCATGGAATTTGTAGTTCATTTTACGTAAGAGCTGTCACAATTTTTGGGCAATTCTTTTAGACCAGACCAAATGTGAAAATGTTGTGCAGACTCATCTGCATCACCACTGGGTGTCTTGGGAGAGCTACGTTTTTTCATATCAGCAATTTCCAGAGAAACTGAAGGAAGAGACATCATTGTGTCATGTACCACTTGAGCTGTCAGCTTGCTGACCAGGAGCTCATTGCATCTCTTAAGATCTGGGTCAGTTGGAAAGAAAGAGAATACATAGCTCTTAAACCTAGGATCAAGCACAGTTGCCAAAATGTGATGATTAGATTTCAAGATGTTGATAACTCTTGGATCCTGGTGAAGCGATTAAAGTACTTAATCTACAAATCCAACATAATTAGCAGAATTGCTTTGTTTAATTTCCTTCTTCAATTTCTCTTGCTGCTTTTCAAAAAGTCTAATTAGGGGAATCACTTGACTCAAGCTAACATTGTCTGCACTCTCTTCACAGAGACTACTTCGAATGGTTTCAGCACCTTACATAACACGGAAAGTATTCTCCACTGTGCTGAACTGAAGCACATTCCCCCTAAATTCAATTCTTCTTGCAGCTGTTGCATTCTCCTACCTGCTGTTGCAGAATTCCGAAAATGACCCTAAATATTTCGGGACACAGACTGCATCTCTTGCATGTCATTGTCATTTTTTAAAAAGTTATGTACAGAGAATGTGATGGACTTCCCCCCGCTGTAATGCTCTAACAATATTAGTGGCTTTATCAGAAATCAATATCCTCAGGAGAGTCTGAGCAGGATAAGCCATGTTGCAATGATATCCCTTAGTTTTTCAAACAGGTTGCCAGCAGTATTACCTCTGACCTGCGCCTTGTCTCGTCTCTGATAACCACCTCTCACTCCCGCCTTCAAGACTTCTCCCGTGCTGCTCCACACTTATGGAATTCCCTCCTATGCTCAATCAGACTTTCTCACAGCCTTCAAATCTTTAGATGCTGTTTGAAAACCCATCTCTTTTTTTTAGAGGTGACCTAATCCTCACTAACACTATTCACACTAATGCATCCTCACAACTATCCCAATCTCCACTCTGAGCCACACTCGCTCCTCTTGTTTCAGCTGTGCCCTCTTCCCTTTAGAATGTAAGCTCTCTAATGAGCAGGGTCCTTCATACCCTTTCTTTTCATGTATCCATTCATTTTGTTTTCCTTGTCTTTTCTTGTTTTACGTATGTCCTGTTTTATGTATGTCCTTGTCTTCCCTACTGTACGGCACTGTGGAGCACTGTGATGCCTACAAATCTATGATAATAATAATAATATCTTCAAACTCCTGACCACCACATACAAGGCACTCTCCCAGTCTACTGCCCCCTACATCTCCAACCTCCTCTCCATTCACACTCCTGCCCGCTCCCTGCGCTCAGCCAATAACCATCGTATCTCCTCCACTCTAATCACCTCTTCCCATTCTAGAATCCAAGACTTCTCCCGAGCAGCCCCCCTTCACTGGAATGACCTCCCTCGCTCCGTCCGTCTCTCTCCCACTCTAGGCTCCTTCAAACGGGCACTAAAAACCCACCTGTTCCTCAAAGCCTACCATCCTTCCTCCTAACCCGCTCTCCCTTCCCTCCTCCCGTCCCCTCTTCTCTCCTTTACATCATCTGGCCCCCTTTGTACCTGAGTCTTGTTCACCCTCCCTTAGGATGTAAGCTCATTCGAGCAGGGCCCTCTTCCCTCCTGTGTCCTTACCTACTCTTCTGCTCCGTCTTTTCTGCATTAGCCTGCTTGGAGCTTCCGAAGTTTTGGTATTTTTGTTTACTGCTCAGTAATATTTTACCCTGTACTGTCTATTGTTTGTGCATTGTACGGCGCTGCGGAACTCTTGTGGCGCCCAACAAATAAAGGATAATAATAATAATAATAATAATAATACTAATATGCCTCTTAGTGAAGCAGATAATACACAGAGTTGCCTACCTCTGAAATATGTGACGTTCTTGGGGACATGCTGCTGCTCTCCCTGCTGGTGAAGGCGAATCACCAACCCAGTGGGCTGTCACAGTCATATAAACTTTAGTTTGCCCAGTTACGCTTGTTCACATATCTGTGGTTAAGTGTACAGTGGGTAGAATGGCATTTTGTAGCCCAATAATTACATTTTTACGAACTTTCTGGTAGAGGTGAGGAATAGCTTTTCTAGTAAAATGGTGTCGTGATGGAATTTGGTAACGGGGACATAAGACCTCAAGTAACTGTCTAAAACCAGCTGCATTAATAGTGGATATTGGACGCAGATCTAATACTAGCATAGTCGACATGGCGTCTGGGACAGGGCCGGTGCTAGGGTCCATGGCGCCCTGGGCATTTTGAAAAAATCGCCCCCCCCCGCAAAAACGGCGCCCTCCTCCCTCCGTCTTTCCTTACCTCACCACCGCCGCCTCTCTGCTCCGTCTCCTCCCCTCCACTCACTGACACTAGTTAGTGGAGGGGAGGAGACGGAGCAGAGAGGCGGCGGTGGTGAGCAATAGCCTCTTCCCCCCTCCCCCGTGCATCTGAATGCTGTGCGGCGGCCGTGACAGGTATGGTCAGCGGTCGCCGCACAGTTTTAAAGTAATTTTCATTGCCTAGGGCGCCCTCCAGAGCCCGGCGCCCTAGGCAAGTGCCTAACCTTGCCTAATGGGAGCGCCGGGCCTGGTATGGGATCCGCTTTGCAACTGGGTGACAGCTTTTATACTTGCTTCCTCTTGCAAAGGATTGTTTAACAATCAATTGTTGTAATCTACTAGTAGTCTTCTTCTTGGTCTGCTTCTGGGTTGAAGATCCACCCCCAGCAGCAGCAGCAACAGTAGGCCTAACGCTCAAGGATTCTTCTGAGGAGTCCTGGATAGGATAGGAGTCATCTTGCATTAGCAATTTGGATGCAGGACTAACTCCCATCACTTGTGAGGATGTTGATGATGAAGGTGTTGCGGGTGTAGATTGCAGGTGCTGGTATCTAGCTGAGAGAAGGGAGGTAGCTGATGCTGGACTGCTTGGTATTATTTTTCAGCATAAGTTTATGATTTTCACAAAAGCTTTCTATGAACTCGCTTCAAATGTAGTAACATGGATGAGGTTCTTAGATGGTTAAGGTCCCTGCCTCTACTGACTGTGGCTTTACAAACGCTACAAATGGCTAGACAACTGTTGTCAGGATTTGTGTAAAAATAATTCCACACATAAGAGGTGCATTTTTTTGGTCTTATGCCCAGGCATGACAATGGCCTTCTTCTTATCACATCTTATCACTGGTGCATGACTTGCCACAGTAGAGTTCATTAACAGCACTGTTTGCTTAGGTGCCTTAAGGCCATTGCTATATTGTTTTGTGGGGGCCCAAACAAACCAAGCACTTCAGCCATAAAAATGGCACTGCTTGTCGCTGGAGTGTTTGCTTTGTGATACTGTACATGACCTTTTCAATATCTTACATAAGGGTGGGTGGGAGGCCATGTTTCCTAGATGAGCTATGAACTGCTGTGTGTTTGTGTTATTGCTCTGTCTCTTAGCACCAGGTCGCTGGAGTCTTAGTTTAAAAGTGTATGAAAATAATATTGTGACCTGTGAGGTGGTAAAAATTTACTGCAAATGACTTAAAATTAGTGTTTTTGACTTTAATAATAATGTAGGGGGGAAGAAGAGCAAAATTATGTGATTTTAGCAAAATAAATAAGTATTGTAGAACAAAATACGGGTCCAAAACCAGAACACGGGGGTCAGTGAACATCTCTAATATATATATATATATATATATATATATATATAATATATATATATATATATATATGTATGTGATAGCTGTACTACCTTAGACTATTGTAAAAAAAATATTTTCTAAAGTGCCTTCACTGCAATAAAATCTGCTTCATCTGTTTATATGAAGATAAGCTCGTAGTTCATGCTCCAAGCGGGGAAGTCTTGTTTAATAAATACAAACACACCAACATTCTCTTAAGACGAATGCAAAAGTGATGTCTTGTTTTTGACAAATTCAAACAACAAGCAAACTGGTGGCGGAACAAATTTACTAGAGCGCATTGTTAAGTTCTTTATCACGCTGTTCTAAAATGATTTGACTAATGACAGAGTAACTTGCTTAATGATAACAATGAATGATAATACAGCTGAAACTCAGATCAGGTTCAAATACCAAGAAAAATATATTTAATCTGTGGCAGTAACAGAAAGGTGCCCTTACACTGTCTATATCTTTTGTATCAGTGACGTCCAGGAGAATTAAATGTAAGTATCAGAGATGAGAGTCTCAGTTTCCCCCATAAACGACTGTGGTCTTCTTGCAAGCAGCAGGGTTCTTACTTAGGAATCTATCCAGCAGGGTTCACACGCATTATACAGCCGTATACAGACTACAAACACCAGAGGCAAGATCACACTGCTGAAACAATTACTGAAACAATTATTGTTACAGATAACAAAAATATGTTCAACATTTCTCAAAACATTGTTTCCAAAATATATCATACTGGGCATGTGTTATTAAATAAAGGGTGAAAAGTGCAGCTAGATGGTAGGGAATGATTAAAGACGACTAGGGTGAAAGAGCAGAGGTGTAGTTATTTGGACTGTCCTGCCTAGTTGACTCAGAGCTTGAAAAGAAAATTTAGAGCAGAATTATGACATATAATATTTATGGTGAGCAACTGAAGATCAGAAGGTACAGAAGAACATGAGACAAAGAACTCCTGAACTCCAGGTCTTCTGAGCATTTTAACTTTTCTGGGATTCCAAAAACGTTGTTTTATGATATAAGAAAAGTAATGTAGTTGTCCTTTGACACACGGGAAGAAAGTGTCTAAGCAGGTAAATGTATCAAGCTGCGAGTTTCTGGCAGGTTTGAAAAGTGGAGATGTTGCCTATAGCAACCAATCAGATTCTAGTTATCATTTTGTAGAATGTACTAAATAAATGACAGCTAGAATCTGATTGGTTGCTATAGGCAACCTCTCCACTTTTCACACCTGCCAGAAACTCGCAGCTTGGTACATTTATCCCCAGGTTTTAGGCAACTTTGTATGTTTTTACAATGTACTTGTCTATTTATCTGACACTTTATCTGACATATATCTGTCCTACTTTGGAATTACGCAAAGTACATTTTATGCTGAGAAGTAGAGCCTGGAGGTTTTACAACAGGG
Source organism: Mixophyes fleayi (assembly GCF_038048845.1). Classification (NCBI taxonomy): domain Eukaryota; kingdom Metazoa; phylum Chordata; class Amphibia; order Anura; family Limnodynastidae; genus Mixophyes; species Mixophyes fleayi. The sequence continues at coordinate 20,216,614 of NC_134407.1, forward strand.
TTGGGAAAGTTGATAAACTTTGGGGGCCTCACATATGTCCCCAGATTTCTCTGCATGTTACTTTTAGGCTGCCGGTCTGATAATAAACTTGCGGAAGAGTCTTCGCCTATAGCAGCCGCCTTTCCCGTAGAGCTTTATGCACTCACAGGTACTCTGATGCCCCCAGGTCTTAACTCTAGATGTAGTGGAAATTTATTAACAATACCGCAGCGGCAGGGCCGGAGAAGGCTGTACAGGTGGTAATGGATGGTCAGATGTAAGCCGAGGTCAGGGGTCCGAAGCAAGCAGAGTAGTCAAATAACACGCTAAAAGGTCAGGGTCACCAGCACGAAAGCAGAGTCCAGAAACAGAGGGTCACAACAGGAGGTCCAATAGCAGAGGGGTAGAGTATCCACAGGAACACTGGGACAAACAGGAACAGGACAGGAGCAGGTCCGCAACAGACAGTATCCACGCTATAACCGGCAGGGAGGCTAAGCCCTCCCTGCCTTAAATACTTAAGACAGCCAATCAGGAGCAGAGAATGAAATGGCATAATAAGCCCCCCATGTGTGGCTTAATGAATGTAATTATTTGTTAGTAGCCCGCAGGCTTAGTAGAGGTCTTGATGCACGCACCCGGCTGGCCTGTGTTGCCGAAAAACTGAAAGTGACGTCCCGGTCGTCATGGAGACGGCCGGGACGCCAGGAACAGCGGGAACCAACGCGGCTCGTAACAGTTACATCTTTTTTATATTGCTGTAGGTGATGTGCTAGAGGAACCGTCATGCCTGGATTTACACGTGCCATCATTGCGCTGGTAGCTGTGGTCTGCCACAGCCAGGGATGTGGATGTTGCTAGAGTCTCATGAGAACTGGACCGCAGGCCAACCTGTCTATTCCAAATGATTGGGCGGCTGTAGCTGTTAGTAATGAACAGATGACAATTCCATCAGCAGTAGTAACATAACTTGCAATATGCCCTGTACATTTTATGCAGGTAGTGCAGACGTGAGTCGGAGGGTATCACAAATGATGAGGACAGTGAGCGTCACTGACAAGTGCTGGCTATCAGCGCTACCACCTCCCACAGACATCAGCCCTAATGACACCGCTCACAACCACCCCTACTTACATATCAGCTGCTACAGGAGATAGCGCTTTATCATAGCATCCAGTCAACCGCCGTGTTACAGATCTCATGATTACGGAGGGCTGCAAGTTGGAAAACTCAGATTTCCAAAGTTCTCTTATCCATATTTATTTCCCCGAGAGGGAAGAGGGCCTGATTATCCAATAAGTTGACTAGCCTGCAGCCTAGGTGCAAGGATTTTTTTGTGGTTGGGGGGAGGGGGATGCAAAATTGTGACAGTGTGAGGAACTGAAATTCATTTAAAAATATATGAGAGTTGTTCACCAAAGTAAAAAAGAGAACATGAATGAAAAATGTAGTTATGTTTTAATCTCAAGGTCTTCCTATGGTAAAGGATGAAGACAATGACCCATCCTTGGGCGGGCGCATGAGTGTAGGAGAGACAGGGAAGGCGTCAGGCGCAGGGGGTGACAGCCCCCTCCCCCTTTAATAGCGCTCCTCCTACAATACAGTTCACAGTTCTGATTTTAATGAAAACTAGATGAACAAAAAGATTTCTTTAACCTTTTTAAAAAGCCAAGTGAAGTGGAGATTGGAAAACACAGAAACATAAACATTTGGGGTGAGGGTTGGAGTTTGAAGAATGTGGATTTTAAATTAAGGATGAGTTCCTTTTCTAACCTACCGCATATTAGCCCGGGAGGGAAGGCGAGGGGGTGCTAAGATCGTATTAGCCTAGGGCAGCGTATACCCTTAATAAAGCCCTGGAGAGAAGGTAAATTGTTTTAGGTCATTTGACCTCACAGCCATGTATAACCATTCCCCCATATAACAGGTGTCAAAGTATAGTGTGAAAATTGTTCCACTCCTATTCGTTCTGCCACCATCTATCTGGGATGCCAGGTATGATCTTTCAGGGATATGTGTTTCCATCAAACAGTAAACAAATGGGAATACTCCATGATTATAGCTTCCTTGTGTGGTTTAGCTGTGCTTTTATCCATAGTATTATCTATAGGTCTTGCTAGATTACTGTACCCTGCTGTGCTACATACATCTTTACTTTCATGTGTAGAACAGAGTAAGAGAAACACTTCTCATTGTGCTCAGCAATGGCATGAGCTCCAAGCTCAAACCATACACCGTAAAGATAATGTCTGTCACAAACACGCTCCCAGGTGTCATGACTTTGGGGTGTTTGCTGTTTGAGGTCACACACGATTCCAGTTGCAGTCTCTCTCTACCTATCACACAGGTTATAGACCAACTGAATCGCCCACACACAGTGCTCTCAACCCCCTCCACACACACTTCAGGTTTACCACCACCTATTCAATACGGGCAATAGGACCCCAATATACTGGCACACACTGGCACATTAGGCTTCTGGCTACCCACAGGCTAGCAAGGCCCACACCAGCATAGAAAGGGTTAACTCTTCCCACCTACAGACTGTTACACAGATGTAAATGCAAGCACACACTAGGCTTGCTAGTCAAATGTATCAACAAATCACTCACCGGCATTCAAAGGGTCAATTTGGTTGAGCTATATTCTTCTTAACAGGATAATGGATTCGCTAGAGTATCAAGGACGCCACTTACTAAATTTATATGTTCAATATACAAAAAGGTACAGGGCATTCAAATCTAAAAAACCAAACAATTGACATAACATACACAAGCAAAGCAGTTTAAAATAAAAGAGGTTACATTCTGAGTATAATTTATGTGAGTTGTATAATTTGTACCATGGGAAATTGGCTCGGAAGATGGACAGATTATCAATGTGGATTGATTTTCCCAAAAGACTGACGATTTGTTGTAACTGGTCTCAGCTTTTTAAAGACACCTTCCCACCTTTCCCCACCTCCAGGGGGTTGTGGTCTGTGATACTTTTTTCAATTACCATTTGCATGTTTTCTGATTTACTACCCAATTCTACTATGTGACCTGGAGCGTCACACAGACTCAATTTTGATACCAAACACGCCTAGGTATAGGGTATCAGTTGAGCTTATACTCATTTACTCCACTTCTCTGTGTGGCAGAATTCTTAATTTGACATATGAACTGCCCATCGTCATGCTATTGAGGAATTTGTGGTTTTTATTGATTTTAAGTGGCATACTTTAAAACTGAATTATTCTTGTCTATATACTATAGCCAAGTCAGCACATGGTCTCTTTGAGCCAGACACCATACTGAGCAGATCCTAAAAATCTTTTCAGGTGTTAAAACTCCATCCCAGGCCAGGATATAGCTCACCGCAGGGGCCTTTGAAGCTGTTACAGGTGACACTGCTATCTTCTAACACTGGGATGTGCAGAGCCACAAAATACACACACACACACACACACACACACACACACACACACAGACTCTCTTCACATTTTACACTTCAGTAGCTCAATTTATCAATGGATTCATTTGATGTACCATATTTACACTGCAGTTATGATTTAGGCCTTATTTACCACAATTATGTGATGGGTTAACCCTTATAAATAACTATAAGTTCTCTCTGATCACGGTAATGTCCAACATAAAACTGCTCTGCCACCTAGATCTTCTCTGCAGCTTGTGACTGGTCCTCCTGCTCACCAACCCACCGTTCTTGGTGGGTAAAACAGCTGCAGCACACAGGGGCTGCACCAAGGGAATGGGCTTCTTAGTAAAATCTTTTACATAGGCTGTAGTGCAGTTTTAAACAGTTTGGAAAGACAGACATATAATCTGATATGCTATATAATACGGCATAGAGGTCTCACAGCTGAAATTGGGCCAGTTGCCTGTTTTGTGGTCTGAACTAATATTCCCGAGTTTGCAGACTATCAACGAACAAGAAACTAATGACAATGAGGCATGAGATAGATCCTAGTGATTGAGAAGGGGGTGGGGCATCGTGAATCATTTTGGCCTCTGTCTCCTGATGCAATTGTATCGTTACACAATGACGGGATTCAGTGTGAATCGCGTCAAGGAGGCTCCCATCTCACTAGGAAGCTGGAGAACGGCCTGCTCTCCGGCGGTCCAGGAGACCTATCTGGCTTTGAGGAGTCTCCCGGACATTGCGGCAGAGGTGACAAGTATAATATTAGTCAAATCAATGAAATAACATTGTCAAGTACAACAGAAGTATTCTGCCCAGGAATTCAATGCAGATTGCATCATGTAAACCGAAACGCTACTGATCCCGTTACCTGTTCTAAAAGTTATGTTAGTTTGACAGGAAAACATGCTTCAGCGCAGAGCATTGCTATAAATAAAACACTGACATTCTCCCCCTCCTCTCTGTCTTAATCACAGTCCTCTACATGATTACATATCTGCTCACCTCTCCAGCTGATGTGCATGCTTGTGGCAGTAATGAAAACAAGTGTTTCAGCATCAGTAAACCTATGTGTCAGGAATCTTATAGGGAAATTATTGCAGAGTTTGTTTTGCACTCACGAGTAGATATGGAAAGTGCCGTTAACCTGAAAATTATAACTGTGGCATCGAATCTATTTTAGAAGTAAATTTACTTTATACTTTTTAACAACAGTACTCCCCGTGGCGGTTTAAAGGTACCTTGGGTTTATTTTCAATTTATTTTTCTATGAATACTCAATACAGTAAAGATAGGGTCTTAGGGTGTTTTATTTTCAGTGTATGGCCTTACCCTAACAAACGCTTACACGGAATGTGTTGGATACAAGTTCTGCACTGTAGAAGCCACTGATCCATATCTTGCACTGATGAGCTTCAATAGGAAACAGCTGAGTGCAAGTTGAAGATATGGCTCTAAATACCTGGCTACAAGATTGCTATTAGATTACAATGGGACATATGAGCAGGTGTGAATTTCTGATATGAATGGTGTCTGGTCTCTTCATGCAGCACCAGATTTTCGGGGGTCTTTTGGGCAGTTTTGTAAACTGGTGCTAGGTTGTCAATCCTGCTAAACCTCCGTTAAATTCACACCTCCAGATAAGGTGCTATTTGTAAGTCTGCCCACAGTTCTGTACGTGAGTAATAAATATTTAATCTTTTCATGCTATTATGTCACAGTGAATGTAAATACCCTCTGTTCTAAGAAATCTTTTGCTGCATAAAATGACAATAAATGTAATCAATTATGCTGCATATCTATGCGTAATAATATATAATGGGATCTGCTCTATTGCTTATTCTGCAGAGCAATAACAACGTAACTTAAAATACCGCAGAACACAAAACAGCGCCACCAAGGGAGGGCTGGCTGGGGGACAAGATTCAATTCAGCAGTCTGTTTTAAAGCAAAAACAAATGCAGGTGGGCCAGTGACCTAGCCCAAGGTAGCACACTATGGGACCAGCCTGTGGGGCAGATGCTCCCCCAGCCCAGCCTGCTCCTGAGCGCCACCCTGTGGAAAGCTTGTCATGAGACGTAGTAGAAATTTGCATGGAATTACCAAAGCTAACTCCTTTTGATCATGGCAGCGGAAAAGTGTTATGTAAAAGAGCAGTCATATGGAAAACAATGTACAGTAGGTCTTCTTGCATAAATATTTTTTTCCATATACCGACTCTCTAAACTGTGTCAAGATTTATTTTATTTATAAATTAACATTTATATATATATAGCACTCACATATTCTTCAGTGCCTTATAATAGGGAACAAACACAGAAATAAATCAAGACTGGGTATTACAAACAGACAAAGAGGTATGAGTGCGCTGCACGCAGGCTTACAATCTATGGGACAATGGGAGTTTGATGCATGAGGCTAAGTGCCACATATTACATATTGGTCCAGACAGATTGCAATGGGAAAAGGATCAGTGAGTCTATGTGATCTAGTCATACCGCAATGTTGGTTTGGAGGTCAGAGGGTTGTATGAGTATTAGAGATGCTCAGGCTCGGTTTTCTGAAAACCGCTGAGCCCACCCGAACTTAGGGGATCCGAGTAGGCTCGTGAGCCGGCTCAGGACTTTCGCGCATCCCCGGATCTGAATTGAGGCAAAACGTCATTGTTGCATTGTCGGATCTCGCGATTTTGGATTCTATAAGTACCTCCCTCCCCAGGAGAATCAGCGCCATTGCTCACAAAGAAACAGGGGTAGCAGTGTTCTTGTCACTCTCCAGTGTCCAGTGACATTGCTCAGTGCGATTGCTCATACAGAAACAGGAGGGGTAGCAGTGTTCTTGTCACTCTCCAGTCTCCAGTGACATTGCTCAGTGCAATTGCTCATACAGAAACAGGAGGGGTAGCTGTGTTCTTGTCACTCTCCAGTCTCCAGTGACATTGCTCAGTGCGATTGCTCATACAGAAACAGGAGGGGTAGCAGTGTTCTTGTCACTTGACAACAATTGACTGGAAATTAATGTTATTGAGGTTAATAATAATGTAGGAACAAAAAAAGAGCCATTATGTGATTTTAGCAAAAAAAAAAAAAAAAGGGATTTTAGAAAAAAATCGGGATCCAAAACCAAAACACGCGAGGGCAGTTTTGCCACAAACAAAACCAAAACACAAAGCTAATCCAAATCCAAAACCAAAACACGGGGGTCAGTGAACATCTCTAATGAGTATAGAAAGATAACACATGAAAGTTAGTGTGGTGGTAATAAGGTAGAATAGCCAAGAGAGGTTAAGAAGGTGGTTCTGGAATTTTATAAACTTGCCTAAAGTTTTCAGGAAAAGCTTGACGGTTTGAAGGCTGGGGAGAAAGCATTGTTGTACGAGGAAGGGAATTCCACAGATGCTAAATGCAGTGGGTGCAATAACCGGCAGGGACAAACCTAGACTTTATGATTAGATGGGGGGATTTAGAATAGTCACACCCCCTTCATTCTGATTGGCTGGTCCAGTTGCCCCGCCCCCTGGTCCCAACTTGCCATGCCTCTTTGAAGGCAATTTAAAATGTATGCTTGTGCTGCTAGGGGGAGGGGGGTGGGGGGGATCGATTGCTCCGATCGCCCCTTCCCTGGATCCGCCACTGGTAACCTGGAGTGGGAGCAGGTTACGAGTGTGGATGGGGATGTGGAGGGGTCGAGTTGAGAGATATTTTCAGACTAGTGAACAGATGTATGTTGGTGCAGTTCTGTGAATGGCTTTGTAGGTTAGATGTATTTTATAAAGGATTTTGTAAAGTACAGGCAAGCAATGTAGGGACTGACAGAGCGAAGCAGCAGTAGAAGAACGTTTAACGAGGAAAAATTAATCTAGCCACTTCATTCAAAATAGATTGCAGGTTGTGATAAGGATATGTTATTGTATTGTATTGTATAGTTCATTTATTCTTACATAACTGCATAATATAGAACGTTATAATGTAGTAAGGTGACAACCAGTTTTTACCAATATAGTCACATTTATATAAAAACAAAACAATCCATGGAGTTAAGAAAAGAAATCCACAGTGATTTAATTTAGTGAACAATGCTTATGAAAAGCTTTCTGGAAGTCTCCTGCTGGCCACACTGCAATAATTGGATCAACAACACAGTTTGTGTGCCTCAAAATTAGTTGATCATCCATGGAACTATGTTGGCCACCCACACACTGAGCCGGTTACTGACTGGGACTGATTGGCAGACATCTGTGTCTGGTGCGGCCAAACTCAAATTGTGTCAAACCGCACAGATACGTCATTCTGTGATTAGACCAAATGTTTGGATTCCGTTGGGTCCAAGCAATGTGGTTGGACGATGACATCACACACATACATATTGCGGTTATCACCCAATCAGAGTTATCAGCTGGCCACATAAAAATCTAATTGGGAATTTGATTGGGTTTGCTGAGGCAAATTCCCTGAAAGAGACCGGAATATCCAAACTTAATCTTGTGGTCAGCATTAGCGGGATTCTGAACAATAATCAGTTATACATAAAATAACTTATAGAAAGAGGAACTAAGGAATATTTTGTTCTGCTACGATTGCTAATTAAATTAAATAGCACTATCCACCACGACTGTAAGCAAGTAATCAGTAAATGTACAGTGTAAATACTAATGGACATTATTTCGGACTAAGGACTCACGCGGTGGACGGGGTCATGATACAGCCTCCTTTGTCGTATCCTCTGCAGTTGCAGCCTCTCTCCAGTGTGTCATGATTCATTCCAAAATTGTGCCCAATCTCGTGGGCAAGGGTCACAGCCGCTCCAAGTGGGTTATCTGAATGATCCTTCAAAAGAAACGGAACAGTTTATGTAGGTTAGCTTACAAAAGGGCAAAGGTAGGTCTAGTCTTTCTGTTACCTGAGGCAGCAACTAAAATAGCACCCTCCTTATCCCGTGCACAAACTTCTAAACAGTAAATGTTTCTATACAAATAAGGGGGTTTATTTTTGCCCATTATCCAGCAATTTCCATTGCTGCGGGGCTTCTGGCAAAGCTTCCCCATGCAATGCATGGAAAAGCCATTTATAGAAAGGACAGCAGTGGTACAAGTTCTGCTGCTGCCCTCCTATCAACGACTCAGGATAGCAGGCAAGAACAAAAATGCTTTATTGGTAAAATAACACATTTTTCTTGGTGTTTTTTTTTTTTAAATAAAGTTTGTTTTATCAAACTTTCTAAAAAAGGAAACATGGAAGTGTTTCCTATAGCAACCAATCAGATTCTAGCTATCATTTATCTAGTAAACTGTAGAAAATGATAGCTAGAATCTAATTGGTTGCTGTAGGCAAGACCTCCACTTCATTTTGTCTCGTGGCAGACACGCCCCATGAGCAGAGATCTCTTACCTCCACTAAACCTACAGTATGACTTTTTAATAGTAACCTGTCCACCTGTACAGGTATAAACCTACATGCCTCTCTCACCTGATAGGAAGATGTGAACATTTGAGAGTTTCAGGATGTCCAGTCAGAAACTACAGTAAATGTTGCCAAATTAAATCCAAAGTTAAATTACACATCTCTATTGGGCAGCATGGCGACACAGTGGTTAGCATTGCTATCTCACAGGGCCCTATCTGTGTAGAGTTTGAATGGTCTCCCTGTGTTTGCTTGAATTTCCTCCAGGTGCTCCATTTTACTACCACAATCCAAAGATATACCAGTAGGTTAATTGGCCCCTGACAAAAAAATTAACCCAATTGTGTGTCTGTGTGGTAGGGCATTTAGATTGTAGGTTCCACTATGGGCAGAGACTGATGTGGAAGATTTAATATTCTCTGTAAAGTGCTGTATAATATGTAAGCGCTATATGAGAAAGATTAATAAATATATAATCGTTAGATACACTCCCTAGCAGGACGTTTCTAAAAAGGTACCTGAATCTGCATAAGTGAAATAGCCTTCGCTCTTCAGGGGAGGGGTCATGGAAAGAAGGCTTTTCAGTTTCATCATACTAAAGGTACGGTTAGATATACTCTGCTGTAGAGTGTATCTAACAAGCAGGGACTTTTAGCCCTTTAATTGCATAGTATTGGCCGATTCTAAAGATTGCAGCGGTGAGTACATATATTATTCTCTCTCACAGGTTTGTCATTCCCCAGCATGTGAGGTTAGAACAAAGATTACTCTTTTCCTAAAATATTCATAACATGACACAGAAATTAGAAAGTTTTGCATAAATATTCAACGTGCAGATGTAGCCATGGTAGAATGTGAATTAATGCATTACAATGTGAAATTACCATAGCTACCTCAGCAAATATTATAACTCCCGAGAAATCGCCTATCCGTCATTCATGTGCACTCTAGAGACACGTTCCACCCACCTGTGCCACATGGCTCATTATGAAAAAGATTCCATAATCGAATGGATGACTGTCAGTGACTGCAAAATGCACCTAAATATGAGTATTGCCTTCTAAAATACTTACTACAACATTATATAACTTATAAATAAACACTGCTATTTTATTAAAAACTGTTCTATATTTCTGATTTTTGTTTGTGAATCCACTGCCTTTGGCAGGGTTGTTAACGCTTTAACGGTGCGGAAAATTCCGCCACCGAGGAGTCCTACACCTAAAATCCGAATGTTTAAAAAACGATTTTAATATAAGCAGACTTACCTCAACACCGATCACAGCATGATGCTTATTTGTCCTTGGCTGCCGTCTCAAACGATTATATACACTTGTACACATTTCATTAATTTAAAGAAGCGCACCTTTTTCTCTTTCACTGCTCTGTCTTACGCTGGGTACACACTGCCCAAAATTTCTTCCGACACGATAACGTTAATGATTTTACCAACGACTGGAAACAAAAAAGTCCCAATCAGCACGCCGATTCACGTGTACTCACTACACACGATTTACCTTCAGATCTGTGCCCTTCATCTGTCATAACCATCCTGACTCTGCACACCCCATAGAGATCTATGGCCACCGCCGGTCCTGAGTGCATACACACTGCAGAATTGGAACGACATTGTTCCATCGTTGTACGAGATTCTTAGTTCGGTTTAAAAATCAAATAAAACATTGTTGCAGCGCACACACTAATGCAATATTTGGCCGAACAGTCGTTAAACGGGTGATTGGCTAGATAATCGGCTGAAAATACTGTACTGTGTACCCAACCTTAGGTGAGAGACTGCCTATGTAAGCAGGATTTTTGCTTTTAGCATTTATTTACACTATCATCATCATTTATTTATATAGCGCCACTGATTCCGCAGCACTGTACAGAGAACTCATTTACATCAGTCCCCGCCCAATTGGAGCTTACAGTCTAAATTCCCTAATATACACACACAGACAGCCAGACAGACTAGGGTTAATTCTGATAGCAGCCAATTAACCTACTAGTATGTTTTTGGATTGTGGGAGGAAACTGGAGCACCCAGAGGAAACCCACGCAAACACAGGGAGAACATACAAACTCCCCACAGATAAGGCCATGGGAATTGAACTCAGGACCCCAGCGCTGTGAGGCAGAAGTGCTAACCATTGAGCAACCGTGCTGCCCATCTATGATGCAGCTCTCCCATTTTCCTTTCTACTGTTAATAATATTGTTCCAGATATGCTTATCCCACTTGGAATAACTATGGCTCTATCTACACCTGTTATTTCCTTACTAAAGTTTGACTGGAAAGGACCATAAAGGCCCATTATGTTTGCTCCTGTTTCTAGACAGAGGCTAGAACAATATGATGCTTTAGCTGTCATGAACTTGGCTGTGTTCCCACAGTCACCTGACCGGCCTAGAAGTCTCCAACAATTGTTATAATCAACTAGCAGCGATCTCTCTCTTGTAAGTGAATGACTGGATTCTGATGGCTTTTCCGGAGAATATCTGCTTCATTTAACACACATAAAACAGGACTGATGACACATTTGCACCTTTCTGCCCCAGTAATCTGAAGGCTTTTGCCAGCGCTGGATAAAATTGTTCAGTGATTTTTGGCTTTATGCTGTCACTGAAAGGGTTAAACAAATTACGATGCCGTCCGTGCCACTATTGATTGGCGAGCAGTGTTATTTACGGCGGAGATATGTTGGAGGTTTTGCTTTCTTCATCATCCTGTCTGAACCCACGCACTGTACGCTCACTTTATATGGTTGTTGCATATTTTATATCATTATTTTATAATCCATTTGAACATTTTCATTGCTTTACATAAGGTACGTGATTAGAATTTTTTTGCAAACTCTTAAGATTAGAACTTTTCTGATCATAGGGAGTATATTTTATACCAGTGGTGCTCAACATATGTGTCATAGATGTATCTTAATTTGTGGAACATATTTTATTGTGTATGACTATCTGGGAATTCCTAAAATGTTCTGGGCCCTGCTTGTGATCCTGACCCACAGTTCTATACTATAAAATGTCACAAACATTGCCACATCTCCTCGGGTCTATTCAGTTTAAATGTATCAAGCTGAGAGTTATCCAGCGGGTTTGAAAAGTGGAGATGTTGCCTATAGCAACCAATCAGATTCTAGCTATCATTTTGTAGAATGTACTAAATTAATGATAGCTAGAATCTGATTGGTTTTTCAAACCCGTCGGAAAACTTTCAGCGTGATACATTTACCCCCTGGACTACACATAAGTGTGCAGTTTACATTGTATTTCATCCTATGACAAATTAGCCTAGGGTCTGCTGGGACTAAAACCCACACAGGATCCAGAACTGTCCCATTTACATACGGTGGTGGATTTAGGTACTTAGGAGTTGCCTGTCCTGGAAGGGATCATATCATAGGTGTAACACCAGTTGAAGTTGTGGCACCATACCACTACTGAGAGATGGAGGAGTAGATTTTTCAAACCTTCTAAAAAGAAAAAGTGGAGGTGTTGCCCATAGCAACCAATCAAATACTAGCTATCATTTATCTAGTACATTGTAGAAAATCATAACTAGGATCTGATTGGTTGCTATGAGCAACACCTCCACTTTTCCTTTTTTGAAGGTTTCAGAAGTCTGCCACCAATTTATTAGTTAACAGGGTTTAGCCCTGTTAAAAATAATCTGTCCTCGCAGCGTTGACGGATGATTTTTCGAATAAATGTATTAAAAAAATAATTCCAGGACAGGGCATTCTATAGGAGGCTGTCCCGATGACGACTTACCTTTAAACTCAAGTTACTATCGTAAAGTGGCTTCGCTTATGCGCAATCTAAGGTCACACATGTGCAAAGTCGCTTTGTGATAATAACCAGAGAAGAGAGAGGGAAGTTGCTCTGAGGGATCTGAAGATCCCTCTAACGCAAGGCTCTCCCCATAGGGTTCAATGCCCAACGTCATCTTCAGATAGGCGATAACCGTCGGTGACAAGATCCGAAAGCTAATCTTTTCGGAACTTGATAAAATCGCCCAGAACGTAGTCCCCATTGACCATCATGGGGACTGTGGTTAATGCGGTGATTTGCTTAATGCAGAAAATAGCCCCAATATCTGCTGCGTTAGGCTTTTAGTAAATTAGCATTTGGCTTAAAAAAGCCTAAACCATGTGGGAAAAAGAGTTTCCGATTGGATTAAGGCTTTATAAATGTGCCAATTAGTCTTTATAATTCAGGATGGCCAATATCATCAGTAAGCAATAGGTACACCTTAATCGCTCATTCAAAAATTGTTGGAAGAGCCTGGGTAGGAAATGATCATTGAAATAAACAACAAAAAATGGATTAATCTCATGGAATTAATTGCACAAAATCCCGTCAACCAAATGGAGCTTCACGGAAGAGCAGAGCATGGGCACGGTGAAGAGAGTACAATAACATCTCTCTCTCTGCTTTACCCAAAATGTAAAACAAGAAAAGCAAAGTGTAATGTGTCTCCTAACTGATGAAAGACATAATGGGTATGATACAAGGGGCTTGTAAATAACCAATAGATCCACCCGACCATTAGTGGCCTCTGTAGCAGCTCTGAGGAGGAACTGTCAAATGGAAGTACTCCCAACCGATGGGAGTAACTGCCTATGTGTCATCATTATCAGTGCGCTCCATTGCTGACGACGAGGACCTTTGGTACATAAAGGGTAAACAGAGTGTCCTTAGTTTACTGTTTAATGAAACATTCATGAGAGGCTTTTTGCACAAGTCAGCAATGATAGTTAAGCACTAAGAAAACAATTATCAGAGTCATTAGGAGAACAAGTAAGTCTGCAGGCCTTCTATATAACAGTAGTGTCAATTAATCTGGCCACTGTTTCATTAAGCAATTAAAAGATGCTCCCACTAAATTTATGATCAGTGGTTAAGGTTTTCCAACCAGACTATTTTATTTGAGCCCTCTTTCAGCACTTGCTTCTCTTACATAATCAAAATAAAACACTTAATAGGTTACAAATGTTTTAGGTTCTGGTGTACTGTATTTCTGGGGGTGCTGCATGCTCTCTATCTTTTTGTATAACTGGCAGCAGGTAACCCAGGGGACTGTGTGAAGTTCTGAAAAATTTTATGCTCACAAGCCTCATCTTCCAGTCTATTCGGACCTTAAAGTTCCAGAACAGAACATTCGCTCAGCCTAGTAGCTTTGTGTTCTATGGCTGCTTAGTACTGAAGCTGGCAGGGCACATGGACATGTGGTTGTTTAGTCTGATTGTAAGCACGTAACGTAAGTTTAACCCGAACAAGGAGCCACCTTACAAAGCGCAGCACAATGTGACCGGCATTCTGAGCGGGCGTTGACTTTTCAATTTATTTTTAGGACATAGGGTGTTTGTGCTGTTGCTATATTAAAGCAGAGAATCCCTTTATACTAAAAGATCTAAAGATACCCGTGCACAGGGGTGTAGGAACTGGGATGGGGGGCAGTTGCTTCCCCCTGATTTCTGTTGGGTGGGCAAAGACTGTGTTTTGGCCCCTCCATGAACTTCTACACAAAAGCCTTCATGTTACTTTCTAAAGTCATAGTATTTGTTCTAAACTTGTAAAACTTTTTTTAAATGATTGATTGTCTTAGTATAACTACCAAATGTTCTTTAATATAGATTGTCTTAGTATAGATTTAATACAGGCTGATTGATTTGTTTATTTAAAAAATTCTAAGTGTTCCGTTCATAAACATTTAATAAATATCCTGTATTGATGATGAACAATTATTCACTTTACTACCCTGAATATCGTGCGGTGCATCCAGCAACAAACATGAGATATAGCCATTTAAATTTATAGCACATACCATAACCAGTGAGCCAGTGACTATAGATTTAAAAATACTCCCAATCAAATGAGATTAGACTGTCAGGGAAATCTGAATAAAAACTAGGTTAATGACTGTAAAAAACAACGTACATTTTTAAGATAAACAATTGCGTTTATCTGTCTTTCTAACAGCCCAGGGGCCTCGGGCATCCAGGCGGCCCTTGGAAGTGCTCAACGGCATTATTGATTGGTCGGGGGCGCCCCCGGCGCGATCAATGCTGCTGAGCACTTTCACTGTGGTCCTTCCCCGGCGCGCTGTAGTCTCCTTACTGAGATCTCGTGAGTCTCACTCTCACGAGATCTCCTCAGTAAAGAGAGCGTACAGCACGCCGGGGAAGGACTGCAATATCAGAAGGAGGTAAGTGCCATGGGGGGCGGCTCGGATCACGGGGGTAGGGGGGGGGTTGGGTCTCTCACGGGGGAATGGAGGTCCCCTTAGCCCAGGGGCCTCCATTCCCTTAATCCGGCCCTGATTGGACTAACTGGTAGATAATACTAATAATAATATTTATTTAATAATATATAAATACACTTTTATAGTTAAATAAACAATAAAACTGGCAAACATTGGCAAAAATTAACATAGGATTGGGAGTCTTTGTATAGCTACAGTAACTGTTACAACTGTCGTAAAATGAGATAGCAAAAGCGAGAAAAAGGGGCTTCAAGCCCTATAGTAGTTCTTGGTGTTTGCCCCCCCCCATGAAAAATTTAGTTCCTGCCCGTACATATCCTTTTATGACTTACCATGACCACGCCGCCTGATTTATCCGCCGTACACATGCTCATGATAGGTGCCATGCCTATGGTTGTCCCCTGGAAATACACCCCGCTGGAGAAGAAAAAAAGAGAGAGAGAGAGAGAGGACTTTATTCAATGTAACTCTCATCACTCACGGTTCCATTATCACACACGGGGAGAGCGCCATTTAGTTCTATTGGTTGTGCTGCAGAGAAAACGTTTCATTATTCACACCGCAGCTCCCGAAATGGAAAGACATCTCATTTCTGCAAACTCCCATTAGCAGCGCGCTGTCACTGTATTCATTTGAATATTTGTCACAGCCATAATAAAAGCACTGGAGCAGAAGCATGGACACAGCTAAGCGAAAGGGAGCTGCCAGACTGCCGTCCTATCTTAATACTGTTTATATGTCTGCCTGCGTCGCTGAGGGATGTTTCAAACAATGTTCACTAGCTCTTAACCAGCACCCAGGAGTCACTCATAATAACTCACACACGCAACAAGAAACTGCCTGTTCTTTAGTTCTCTTCTATTTAGTGACTTTGTTGTCGCTGGCCTTGTGGCACCTCAATATTTTTGGGAACCCCCCACAAGAATACACAGGGGTGCACTTATGAAAGGGCAAGGAACCCTATTGGTGACTAAAATGTTTTTTTTGTCAGTGTGATACCAGGGGGTATATTTACTAAACTGCAGGTTTGAAAAAGTGGAGATGTTGCCTATAGCAACTAATCAGATTCTAGTTATCATTTATCTAGTACATTCTACAAAATGATAACTAGAATCTGATTGGTTGCTGTAGGCAACATCTCCACTTTTTCAAACCTGGATTTTACTAAATATACCCCCTGTTCATTTATTGCTGCCTCAGGATAATAACGGAACAAAATCATTCCCCAAAAAATTCTCACAATGGCATTTTTTATACATTCATGTCTAAACATGCTTATTTAATTTTTTTAATAAAATCTATTTTTGATAACTAATTTATTTTATTTAGTTTCCACATTATTAGAACTAGAAGTTCAAATCTGGCCTCTCAGTTCCACTTTGCATGCAGGAGCCGGCAACCACGATTTCCAAATCATGACCATTTTTTAAACTGTTTAGGAGCATTAAGCAGAGCTCTTTTTATCCATCTGTATAAGATCCAGCATGTGCACTTACAAAAAGTGTCTCCGCACGGACACCAGAGGGTAAATGTATCAAGCTGCGAGTTTCCGGCGGGTTTGAATGATGTTGTCTATAGCAACCAATCAGATTCTAGTTATCATTTATTTAGTACATTCTACAAAATGACAGCTAGAATCTGATTGGTTGCTATAGGCAACATCTCCACTTTTCCATTTCAGAAGCTTTAGCAAATCTACCCCTGTGTTTTAAATCTAGGTCACTGGGAGTAATCATGATGACTATGTACCATGTTGTTGTGGTTACATTGGTATATATTAAAGGTTAACTGTTGCCTACTCAAGCAGGAAACAGCCTTTTCTATGGGTTGGACCAATATTCATTCAATAAATTCACCAGGAGCTAGTAACACCCCTGAGGAAATTATTTCCTAGTCAATTGATTAGGCTGCATTCTCATGAATATTACTTACTTCAACAAAATGTAAACCATTCCAGAAGGTTTGATAAATCTACCCCGGAGTGTCCCTTTTATAATCCATCAGCGCTTAACTATTACTGATTAATTTTGGCAAATTAGTTCAATAAATTAGCTCTGCTTTTTAAAACTAGTTCTAAGATTGTTTAGTGTTTAAA
This sequence comes from Mixophyes fleayi, assembly GCF_038048845.1. Taxonomy (NCBI): domain Eukaryota; kingdom Metazoa; phylum Chordata; class Amphibia; order Anura; family Limnodynastidae; genus Mixophyes; species Mixophyes fleayi. The sequence continues at coordinate 20,233,786 of NC_134407.1, forward strand.
CCAATCCATACCCTTCTCCATTGTTACCTTTGCATTGTCTTACCTACTTTGGAATTCATTAATAATTAATACAGCACTGCAACAAGCAGAGTGATACTGGTATTACATAGGAGATGATTTGCCAATAAAGTCCAAGGGGTATATTTATTAAACTGCGGGATTGAAAGAGTGGAGATGTTGCCTATAGCAACCAATCCTATTCTAGCTGTCATTTTGTAGAATGCACTAAATAAATGAAAGCTAGAATCTGATTGGTTGCCATAGGCAACATCTCCACTCTTTCAAACCCGCAGTTTAGTAAATCTAGCCCCAAGTCTATAAGCTACAATGTATCCTCTAATATCATAAAGCTATGATCAATCCATAACGAAAGTGGTTACAAGCAGGTCCGTTATTGTTCTCTAATTATAGGGCATTAATCACATACATTAATATGTTACTCGTACAATCAATACAAATAAACAGTCTAAACTCAAGTGTGAAATTATTAGTATAAAGTATAGATTGCTGAGAAAAAATATTGATCCACCCACTTGCTTGTGTCTAACTGCAATGATTTTTCCAGTTATTAGTATTAGTATTCACAGCGTAACTGACTCATAAGTTTACTGAGAGCGATGCCTGCAGTCTACACCCTGAAGCTATACAGCCACAGATATTGCTGACTAGACCAAAATCAGAAAACATGGTTTTAAAACGACTGTCATTCTTGCATCTGTATCCCCTCACGCGGTGCATGTACCAGGACTGTGTCCTCAATAAGCCAACAGATGGCTGCAAAACAGATCAAAACATTTCCCAAATAGCAGTCATGAAAACTCTGGGATGTTATATAACGGTAAGCACCAAATCGTTTCCATTGTTGCAATCATTTTTACAGGTGGTATGTACCAAATGACCTCTCCAATTCTGAGGAAAGGGGAGGGAATAATCAAGTATACAAACTATATCAGAATACGGAATTGTAACATTAGTTTTTGCAAGAGAAATAAATATTTCATTACTGCATATGGTCAGAAACTTAAATCTGTGTGAGAACTTTTAAAACGACCATCGTGTATTAATGTGACAATGACATGGACACTGTAGTCATGAACAGAAATGTGAATAATCAACTATTCAATGGAAAGAAGCAGACATAGCCACATTTCTGCTAATGGGACCTATTTATTAATGGCTGTATATGCCCCTGTTAAATATCATCCCTTATTGCAAACATAAGGGATGATCTATCGCGGCCATTTATTAAAACATCATCCCGGTACAGTGCATCTGCGGTTTAAAGCAAAACTTAGCCTAATGCAAGAGCTATCGAAGATATCTCCTGCGTTAGGCTTCTGTTAGACAGGTGTGCTACTAAAAAAAATGCCTAAACCATGCGGAAAAAGCCGCTTCCGTGTGGTTTATGGCTTAATAAGTCGCCCCCACAAAGTGCGATGGGTTTGCAGAGTAAGATGGTGGCACAAGCGCATCAGCAGTCCTTGCACTGGTCAATGAGAGTGAGGGCGTTTCTTGGCAAGTATGGAGTAGACGCACCATTGTGCTTTTATGGAGCAGGTCATTTTGAGGTTTGATATTGTCAGAATGAGATAAAGGGACAGAAAGGGTGTATTTTTAGGGTATTCCTAGAGTAGTGAAAGGGCAAACAATGGTTTTCACTCTACAAAAAAGCTTGTACTGTGCACCAGCTCAGACAGATTTTTTTCATCTCCCCACAAACCTAGGTGCACGTCTATTTCCAGAGACATCTCCTGAGAGTTGGCACGTGCATCTACAGGTGTGATGGGCAACCAAATGCACTTCAAGTACACATACACATATAGACACACATATATATATATATATATATACACACACACCTCCTCCTCTCTCTTATTCTGTTCCCTATAATGCAAAAAAAGACCCCAAATTACCTCTGCGCCCCCACCTGCCTTCAGACCCCCCTGTGCCCTTCATACCACTCAGAACTCATAAAGCCCCACACGCCCTCAGATCGCTACACTAAATATATTCAGACTTCCCCGCGCAGTGCCGTAACTATACCTTTTGGTGTCCTGGGCGAGACAGGGCACCGGCATCCCCCATCTAAGGAGGGGGGTGGGGATGGGGGTGGGGGGGAGGGGTAGGAGGAGAGAGAGAGAGATTTTAACTTACCAGAGTTTGATGCTTCAGCCGTTAAGTTCCGCCGTGGAACGCATGTGCATTCCACTGACAGGAAGTTCGGCATTTGGAATGCACTCTGGTAAGTTAAAATCTCTCTCTCTTCAGCACTTAAGCATAACTTAAGGACCGAAGGCAGGTAGCGGGCGGCTGCTGCGCCCCCTTGGCTTTGCGCCCTGGGCGACGGCACCGCCCGCACCACCCCGTTACGGCCCTGTCCCCACGTCACTTAAACCATCCACTTAACAATTAATAGCCACTACTTAACAATCAATGGTCACCAATTAATACCCCCCACCCAAAGTTTCCCATGGATGAAAGAAGTAGATCACATGGTGCTGACTGCACTGCACTCACTCCTCTCACGTGTCCTGTAGTCACATGATGCAGAGGCGGCTGCTCCAATCACACGCTACTTTATACCATGCAGAGATTCACTTGTGGCCCCGCCTCCTTTTCAATATCTGTCAGACTTGGTGCATAAACTGCAAGGAGCTGGGGGCCACAGATGAAGGCTCGTCAGGCCACTGGCAGCCCGAGAGCCACCTACTGTTCATCAATGGTCCAGGAGCCTCTGAGGTATTATAAGGCTAAAGAAATACTCAAACACAAGCTAATATTCGAGTATGCACTAATCACATTACGGAAGCATTCTCGTTACTAGAGGCTAAGTCCACAAAACTGAACACTGGAGCTATAGATACATAGATTTGGCTTTGTTAAATTTATGATCCGTTTACTACTAGCTGCCCAGCAATGTCCATACCAGGCCCGGGGACCCTGTGGCTCTCCAGGTGTTGTGAAACTACAATTCCCAGCGTAATTTGCCAGCTTAACGGCTGTCTTTCCGATGGCAAAGCATGCTGGGGCTTGTAGTTTCACAACTGAGACGCAAGGTGGTACAATTCAATTTTATTTATTTATTTAATAATTTATATATATTTTTTGCAACCCATATAACATATTTACAGGCATCCTATCAGCAACAGTATTCCTGCTGCACAGATCCAATACCACACAGGGCACAGACCTCCTGCAGTGTAAATCAGGTAAGTGAATGGAAGAGCAGACCTTACTAGCTGGGCGTTGTCATGAGCCTTCTGAGGTAGTAGCGTCAGCTTTCTCCAGTCCAGGAACTCGTGAAGGCTGCTGAAAGGATCTTGAGTTATTGAGCATTTATCGACATCACTCCAAATTTCCACTCCAACCAGTGCTACTCGGATGTTTAGTGGCCGGAAAAACTAGGATATAAATAAGAAAAGTGGATATTATTATACATCAGTCCACAACAACAAACATCCCTGATGTTAGTATACATAAAATAGAATATATTTATCTGTATTAGTGGGGTAAAGGTCCTAACCAGCTTCAGGTCTATCTAATTAAACAAGTTATTAAACAAATGGCTAATTCTCTTAACATGCTACTCAGCTTTAATCCGTAGAGATTCTGACTAAGACGGAATCATTTCATGCACGCTGCCAAATTGATTTCACAAACTTTCTGAAAGACAATGATGGAAACTGGAGCACAGTTCCTCACCGCACGACCCAAAAAACTTTAGAAAGGTCTGCTCTTGTCTACCTTTCCTACAAGCAGGGCTGTAACTAGGGGCTGTTCGACAGGGGAGACTACCCAGGGCGCAACAATGAAAGAGGGCACAGTTTATAAATATTTTAGATTCATTTAGTTAAAATTGAGGCCGGGGGGGGGCGACATTTTTGTTTTTCACCCCAGGTGCTAAAATTTTAAGTTTTGCATACAAATTTACTCTCGAATGCAAATTTCAATTTAGAGATAAATATTTTGGGGGGTGGGGGAAACTGACTTTAAACCTTTTTTTTTTATAATGGGTTATTTTTGCTACATTCTAAAGGGGAATTCAATTCCACCTACATGCATCAGAGTGCTTTCAGAACGGACACCTAGGCACTGAGCATAGAGGTGTGCAAGATAATCTGTGAAGTTTGGGTACTTCTTTTTTTTATCTTCTTTACCATTTCTTCAAATTTTTCCACTGTTTCAAATAAAAAAAGAACAGTGAAGAAAACACACACAGAACAACACTCTGGGATAGAGTTATCAAATATTCTAAAGGGGAAATTTTTTAGAATGTACAAGATCAGTGAGGGGCAACATGAAAGAGGTGAAAGGCAGCATGTGCGACCCTCCAACCTTCAAAGGGGGCCACATAGAGGCAGGAGGGAGAGCACAGTGTACTCCTACCTCCTGCGGGTATACAGTGTCACCTCCCTGCACTGTGCGGTGACCTGGACGACAGCGGCTCCCGCTGGCTAGGGGTCCGAAGTTGAAGACTCACCTGTTGGCCACCGCTGTACTACATACATGATAGCTAGAATCTGATTGGTTGCATAGGCAAACCGAGGAGGGGGGGTTCCTAGTGCCTGGAAACCCCCCTCCAATCCTGGGGCACTGTATAATTGAGGTGGCTGGACCCTGCTCTCGCTTCACACAGCTCTGCTTGAAAAGGGAGAGCTGTGTGCACCTAACAGTAGTGCACGCAGCATTGCTAATGTATATTATGGGAATAGGGAGAGTTGGAGAGCAGCCAAGCACTGTCTAAAAGTATAGCCACGCCCCCATGCATGCTGGTCACGCCCACTGGCAGCGTGGTGTGGAAACCCCCCTCTACAAATCCTGCGTTTGCCCCTGGGTTGCTATGAACAACACCTCCACATTTTCTTTTTAGAAGGTTTGATAAATCTACCCCTCTATCTGTTATTTTTTGTCAGAACAAATGTGCGCACCATAGTAAACAACAGGGTTTTTTATATACGCAAAACTACTATATTTCTTAAACGTAAGATAAAGAGACACAATGCTGACTAGCTGTACAAATTACAAAACAAGGTCCTGCAGCGTATACAAGTCACGACTAATCTCAATGGGAGGTGTATTAATAAGAAGCTCTACAATATCACTACATGGTATTATGTTTGAAACTACAGTGTGCTTCTAAGTAACAACATTTTTGGGAAAATTGCCTAAACCAATCTGCCTTGCCTCCGGTCCTTATGCTAACACCCTCAATGCATCTAGCGAATTTACCTTTATAAGCGGCTTTCAACTGCAGCCTAAGTATGTTGTTTTTATATATTTAGTGCAGTATTGTATTTATTTAAAACATCTTTACATTTTTTCATAATTATAGAGGCGACAGCACTGAAACAGGCAGAATGTTACAGATGAATAATTTAACTAGGATTTCGGCACCACACAAATCAGGCCTGGATGAGATTCTATTTGGTATGATAATTATAGTCAGTTTTAAATGTTATCAGCTCTAACAGTTATTGCACAGACTTTTCTACAAAAAAAAAATGTAATGTAGCTTTGTGATAACGTGAAGAGAAAGGTACATCACTTACCATGTGTTGGAGGACTGAATTAATGAACGTTTTACCCACAGGATATTGGGCTTACTGATGTGACTCTCATTTGATTAAGTGGGGAAGTTTCAATATGAGTGATACATCAAATGGCTTTTATCAGATTTGAACATTTTAGGGAGCAATTCAGTCCCCCCCTCTGAATGAAGCTCAACAGGACTAATTAAAAAGAGCCATACAGATTGTGAGCTTTAACTCTATTATAAAAAAATAATATAATAATGATATCACACTACATAAACCTCATATTAAAACCCCCCACTAAACGACGAGGTTTAATCTGGATTTATCCTAATTATAATACATGGAAAACTAAAAGCCATTTTAACAGACAACAGAGAAATATTCAAATGTCTAGGGTAACCTTCAGCAGAGCCGTAACTAGGGTGGTGCGGGCATTCCCGTCACCCAGGGCGCAAGCCCAAGAGGGCGCAGCTGCCGCCCGCTACCTTCCCCTCCCCGCCGGAATAGTAAAAAAAAAAATGTGGCAGTGTTAATAAAGAAAAAAAAAAAAAAAAAGGTCACCAGATCTTGCGGCGGCTCCCGGCAGTCGCCTCGCTCCCACTGAATGATGTAATTTTCAGTGAGGATTCAGCGAGGAGCACTGCTGGGACAGATAGGAGCAGTGGCAGCGCAACACAGAAGAAAAAGGAACAGCAGAAATAAAGGCGATGGAAAGGTAAATAAAATTTATTTATATTATGTGTGTGTGGGCAATCTATGTATTTGTAGTGTGTGTGGGCAATCTATGTATTTGTAGTGTGTGTGGGCAATCTATGTATTTGTAGTGTGTGTGGGCAATCTATGTATCTGTAGTGTGTGTGGGCAATCTATGTATCTGTAGTGTGTGTGGGCAATCTATGTATCTGTAGTGTGTGTGGGCAATCTATGTATCTGTAGTGTGTGTGGGCAATCTATGTATTTGTAGTGTGAGTGAGCAAGCTATGTATTTGTAGTGTATGTGGGCAAGCTATGTATTTGTAGTGTGTGTGGGCAAGCTATGTATTTGTAGTGTGTGGGGGCAAGCTATATATTTGTAGTGTGTGGGGGCAAGCTATGTGTTTGTAGTGTGTGTGGGCAATCTATGTATTTGTAGTGTGTGTGGGCAATCTATGTATTTGTAGTGTTTGTGGGCAAGCTATGTATTTGTAGTGTGTGTGGGCATGCTATGTATTTGTAGTGTGTGTGTGCAAGCTATGCATTTGTATTGTGTGTGTGTGTGTGTGTGTGTGTGCAAGCTATGCATTTGTATTGTGTGTGTGTGTGTGTGTGAGGAACCAGCGTATTTGTATTGTGGGTGTGTGGGTAACACAGGCAGACAGAGAGGTAAACCTGTGGTTTGTATTATATAGCATACAATGATTGGTGGTTTTGAAAGACCCAAAACACGTGCTGTTTTGAGCAATGCGCATTTCAATTGGCTCATTAAAAAGCGAGATTGTGCCTTAAGATCATCTGTAAATACTTGGTACTTTTTCAATATCGTTGACACGGGCCAGAGAAGAATTGACATAGGAGAGGAGAGTTAGAGCAAGAACTAGGTAGTAAGTAGTTTAAAAATAGTGATTTCTGATAGTTGTTTATATTTCATTTTATAATATGGGATATACTGAGGGCAGGCTTAATTCTTCTCTGTTTTTGCCTCAAAATATTGTCTTATGTTGTCTTAGCAGCTGTTAAATTAACCGGTTGTTAATTTATTTATTTGCATCCCACCACTGTGTGTGTGTATGTATGTATATATATATATATATATATATATATATATATATATACACATATATATGAGAGAGAGAAAGCTATATGTATGTAGATATATATATATCATGCATTTGCAAATATGTGTAGCAGAATTCTTTCAGTAAAGTGCTAGCCACACCCCCACATTAGGTTGGCCACACCCACTTGGCAAATGTCACTCCCACTTCGATGGGGGGCGCCGTTGCCCTGTCTCGCCCAGGCCACTGAAATGTCCAGGTACGGCACTGATCTTCAGGGCTGTTCACACCTATATAATCTTAATGCGCTGTTAAGAATCGCCTGAAAACCACATCACATATAGGATGAATGGTTTACAAGGGGCTCATTCCCTCCATTGTATTGAAAACGCCATGTTTAAAACAAACATGCCAATTCTCCCAGGAATGTCCGGGAGACTCCCAAATTCCGGGTAGGTCTCTCGGAATCCCGGGAGAGTGAGGCGTCCTCCTGCATCTGCGAACTTCCTAGTGAAGTAGGCAAAATTAGAGCCGCCATGACGCGATTACGTCACAGGGGCGGGACCAAAATGACACATTTCACCGAGCCCTGCCCGCTCTGTCCATACCAGGGGAACGTCAAAAAGTTGGGAAGTATGGTTTAAAATGTTTGAATGCAGCATGACCTATTTCTCACGCGCTAAAGCACACGACTTGTACAATATATCCAACTGGTAAAAGCGCAACGAATCTAAAAGGACATGATGGAGTGCGGTAAAAATGTATCACTAAAAACTGTCTTATGCGCACGTTTTCATGCATTGCACCCATTTTCCCGGCGCAGTGCGTGAATGAGCCCCAAATGGACAATCAAGAATCCCTACCCATACATGCTATTTCTTTGTGATCATAGACTATTGCTAATTGTAACCCCCCCCAAAAAAAATCTTGTCACCTCTGTCCACCCACCAGTTTTTCTATACGATTGATTTTGTTATCCACTGTATGTGCTAATCATTTTCTATAGAAATTTCGATAAACACTTTACAAAATTAATACACCCTTCTTAAAGCAATTATGCAGCAAAATTACAGTTAAAGATGCTGCCTTATTTATAAGAAAGATAGATGGCAAAATGTTAGTCCTTTATTTTTTTTCCCATGAAAGTGAATGATATTTCTTAATTATTGGCACTTTGCCCAGTAAGTGATTCGATTTAATGTAATGTAAGGTCCTCAATGTAAACCATTTTTTTTGTCTTCAAATTTACAAATGGCTCATTCACAAGTTATTGCAGTTAATATACGGACATGTCTCCTGCTCCTGTATGTTTTTAACAGAAATTTGTAACAGTCCTTTGATATGAAATTTGCACAGTTCATACATGTAACTGCTTGAAATGCTTAGGTTGATAACATAACCAATTGACCTTAATCTTAACCTTAAATCATTAAAGGATCATTCAGGAGTATTTTCCAGCAAACAAATTTAGACAGATTCTCTTACTTGTTCTTGCTGCTCTTTCTTGCTTGTTCTTGCAGTTTTGCTTACGTGTAGCTATCCTCTGGAAAATTGTGGTGATGTTTTGGAAATGTGCAAACATTACAAACCCTCAAGGATTAGGCTTTAGAGAGCATCCTCATGAACGCTACACAATGCAGAGATCATATTCCCCACAAGCGGCCAATTCATGAACCCCCAGCCATTTCATCACACCGCAGCGGCCAATTCATGACTAACCGGTACATGTCCCCTTTCTGCACACACTCTGTTCCCCTTCAAAACACACACTCTGTCCCCCTTTCTGCATGCTGTCCCCATTAAAATATACTCTGTCCCCCTTAAAATACACTCTGCCCCCCCTCTCTACATAAACACATACTCTGTCCCCCTTTTCTGCATAAACTCACATCTACTTACCTGTCTTCTCTTCCTCCGGCAGGCAGCTCTTCTTACTGCCGCTCCTCACTGACACAGTTTGCATGTGATGATGACATCATGAGGGAGGGGAGGAGAGGAGAGGATGAGGGAGGCCCATACCTACCACGGCCTTCTACATCCATACCATCCCAAGGACCATCGACATGTGGTGCCAGGTACATCCAGAGCTGAACCGTAGCCTATACCTACCAGGGCCTTCTACATCCGTACCATACCAAGGTTCATCGACATGTGGTGCCAGGTACATCCAGAGCTGAGCCATAGCCCATACCTACTAGGGCCTTCTACATCCGTAACATGCCAAAGTCTATCGACATGTGGTGCCAGGTACATCCAGAGCTGAACCATAGCCCATACCTACCAGGGCCTTCTACATCCGTACCATACCAAGGTCCATCGACATGTGGTGCCAGGTACATCCAGAGCTGAACCATAGCCCATACCTACCAGGGCCTTCTACATCCGTACCATACCAAGGTCCATCGACATGTGGTGCCAGGTACATCCAGAGCTGAACCACAACCCGTACCTACCACGGCCTTCTACATCCATACCATACCAAGGCCCATGAACATTTGGTGCCAGGTACATCCAGAGCTGAACCATAGCCCATACCTACCAGGGCCTTCTACATCCGTACAATACCAAGGTCCATCGACATGTGGTGCCAGGTACATCCAGAGCTGAACCATAGCCCATACCTACCAGGGCCTTCTACATCCGTACCATACCAAGGCCCATCAACATGTGGTGCCAGGTGCATCCAGAGCTGAACCACAGCCCATATCTACCATGGCCTTGACATTCGTACCATACCAAGGCCCATGGACATTTGGTGCCAGGTACATCCAGAGCTGAACCACAGCCCATACCTACTAGGGCCTTCTACATCCGTACCATGCCAAAGTCCATCGACATGTGGTGCCAGGTACATCCAGAGCTGAACCATAGCCCATACCTACCAGGGCCTTCTACATCTGTACCATACCAAGGTCCATCGACATGTGGTGCCAGGTACATCCAGAGCTGAACCATAGCCCATACCTACCAGGGCCTTCTACATCCGTACCATACCAAGGTCCATCGACATGTGGTGCCAGGTACATCCAGAGCTGAACCACAACCCGTACCTACCACGGCCTTCTACATCCATACCATACCAAGGCCCATGAACATTTGGTGCCAGGTACATCCAGAGCTGAACCATAGCACATACCTAGCAGGGCCTTCTACATCCGTACCATACCAAGGTCCATCGACATGTGGTGCTAGGTACATCCAGAGCTGAACCATAGCCCATACCTACCAGGGCCTTCTACATCCGTACCATACCAAGGCCCATCAACATGTGGTGCCAGGTGCATCCAGAGCTGAACCACAGCCCATATCTACCATGGCCTTCGACATTCGTACCATACCAAGGCCCATGGACATTTGGTGCCAGGTACATCCAGAGCTGAACCACAGCCCATACCTACCACGGCCTTCTACATCCATATCATTCCAAGGCCCATGGACATGTGGTGCCAGGTACATCCAGAGCTGAACCACAGCCCATACCTACCACGGCCTTCGACATCCATTTGTACTGTACTTCGATCAGGTAGCGAACACTTGCACCAAGACTTGGGAATTGGAGGGAGGGAGGGATTGCTGTTCTGGGCTAAGAGAGTACGCTAACTCCACCCCACTCATTTTAAACTGATCCCTTGTCTCTGCCCCTTTATGACACTTGTTTGCTCATTACCACACCTACTCATTTTGTTAACCCTTAATAATTCAAAATTGTTATGTACCCAAACCACAGCTTTTAGTTTCCCTTGGGTTTAATTCATCCCTCAGTTCTAATTTTTTAAGTACCCAGCCTTGTCTCATGATTTAACTCTATTACCTTGAAGAAGATGTATCGGATTCGGAACTTCCATGGTTAAAAAAAAAACCTCCCATAAGTCATTGGGAACTCTACAAATATAACAGCCTGATCATTATACAGTCAAATTCTAGAGATGTGTTTTAGTGATGTCTGTGGTGATCAAGATTACAATGTCTCTTACAATCCTGAGCAACAAATATGTTTTGTGTAATAAATGTTTGATTTTTTTTTTAAAGTCTACTCATGGCCTCTCACAGTGGAGGAAGCCATATTGTAGCCTGAACTAATGTTTACAAGAGCACAGCCTGTCAATTCAATATCACCTAGCAACCCACAAAATGGCTGCCTCCACTATGTGCAGACCACGCCTCCTAGACCTGCTTGTATAACAATACCTCAGTAATAACATTTAGAAAGTAAAAGGTCTGACATCAACAAACATATTTGCTTATGTGTGTTTAGCACAGGGGACTGTATAGACTAGAGCAGTGATGGCTAACCTGTGACACTCCAGGTGTTGTGAAACCACAAGTCCCAGCATGCTCTGCCAGCTATCAGCTAGTTATCTACTGGCAAAGCATGCTGGGGCTTGTAGTTTCACAACACCTGGAGTGTCACAGGTTAGCCATCACTGGACTAGAGGGATGGTATTTACTAATCATTTAGAAAATAAGTAAAAAGACACTAACCTTATCCACATAATTGGCCATTTCTAGCAGTCTATGTTTAACTTTATCCACATCTTTTCCTTGTCTCTGAAACTGAAAAAACAAACCGTAAGGTTAAATGATATAATATGCCATAATATATGTAATATAATAAAGTATTTATATAATATTACAGGCAACTGTGTACACAATTCCACTGCCAACGTTTCTCTGGGCATTGAGTAGTGTGAAGGTGATGTGAGATGGGTGCTTTGACCACCAGCATTTCTCCAGCTAGGAAGCACTTGTGTTCATAACACTCATCTCCTCCTGCGCTGACACAAGGCCGTGAAGGGAGAACTAGTCCGCACACTGTCACGCGGGAGCGACTGCACTCGGTAAACTTTACAGGCAGCATTTCCCCTTCACATCAACGTGTCAGCGCCAGAACGAATGAGTGTCAGCTGCGAATTAAGATTACATTGGTTCTTGAATAGTAGCGATTTATAGGCCCTCGTCTCTTGTCTGCAACCATTAGTCCAATGCTTACATTAATTTAACAAGGTTTTACCCACCAATGGAATATTAAACACTCCGAATGAATGTGTTACACTGCGAATTGATATAATGTGCCCTACAATCAAGGTAAAACATTCTAAACTTGTATGAAACCTCTCAATTCTCCAATTCACAACTTCTGTCCATGGTAATCTCACTAACCAGCTCCAAGAAATATCTCCACTACAGTTTACTTGCCTCTCTGTTACAGGTAATTGCATTGCATGCAGCCTAGGGGTATATGACAGCGATAACCACAGTAAGCCAAAAAAGCTGTGTGCTATTGGTCTGTGCAATCACCCAAATCCCCCCACCCCCACGGGTTTGCAGCCTACTAATAGACTAATTAATTTAAGGGGGCTTCAAAGGCTAACACTGCATGTCCCTGAGGCGGATGGGGCTGTAGACATTGGTCTTCCTACAGCTCTACCACCACTGATAAGTGTTAGCAGTGCTAGTGCTTTTCTAGAGGTGTATATTATAAGCAATATATAGCAGCTCTAGAGATCCTGGATTTCTTTAGGAAAAATGCATTTATGAAGCAAAAGCACTGGTTCCTCCTCTGGGGCAGATACACAACAATTATGTAAAGGTGTAAAACAGTAAATATATTTAAACAGTCATTACGGAACCATTTGCCATTTACACTCCGACTGTCAAACCTCTACACGGCCTGGTGTTATAGCCATGGCCAAATTACCATCAACAGGGAATAATCTAAACAGCAATGGTGCCAGTGGCCTTTTTTAATGTTAGAAATAAATACTTAACAATTTTATGAGAATACCACTATGGCCAATTTCTCCAAACGCCCAGGACCCACAAACATGCTTATGCCAATGTATGCAACACTAATAAATGAGAACAATCAACTCAAAATAAAAGTAAAAGAGTAATACATTTTTAGAATAACCCCGGGCGTCATGGTTGACCCTCACGTCAGGACCCCTGGTGTACAGCAGTGCACACACCTCGACGATCAGCCAAGTTATAGACATCGAAAATCTTACGGTAAGCTGGTGGTAGTCATTTCAATGGCAATGTAAATGCCTACATAGTTTATCATGCCCAACACCCATCGCCGGTATTACATTATACAGACAACGGGTCCGGCCATTGTCGTTTTAAAAGCGCTGTTTTCAGTGTGGCGATGAGAAGTGATGGCATTTCTTACTCTAGAGATTTCTTTAAGTTGGATCTGACATCTGTTGGTAAATAGAACTGCTGTAATGAATTACTGTCTATTATATGCTAAGTCATACTTGCCTACTCTGCCAGAATTTCCGGGAGGCTCCCGAATTTCGGGGAGTACTCCCGGACACCCGGTACAATAGGCAAACCTCCCGGACCCTGTAAAATGCCGAAATTCACAGCACTGAATAGCGTGGGAAGGGGCTATAGTGACGTAATTATGTCATCAGGCCCCCTCTTCCATCTGTCACATGATCTGTACCCCAATCTCCCGGAGTACAGATTTAAAAAGTAGGCAAGTATGTGCTAAGTAGATATTTTGACATTGTCGGGGTTTTGCTAATCGCTTTGTTTTTGTTGTGATAAACTATGTCAGCATTTACATTGCTGTTAAATCACACCACACCCCGGTAAGCTCCCTCTGGATTATAGCTTTATCATTGACCATTTGCATCAGTCAATTTATTTAGCAACACATTTAAAGTACAACAGTTTCCTTTTAAACACAGTTTGCGCGGACTGCTTCTGAGCCAGATCGCCTTCCACATCTCACAGAGACGACATTTGCATTCCATACCCCTCTCCAGCACTCAATGTTTGGTAGCATATCTCCAACAATTGTCTTCAACTTTATATTCATAAGATGTACATCACACAGAAAATGCAATTACATTGTTGTTATACTTTTATACATTATTGATTTTTCTCTCCTGTGTGGAGAAGACAAATATGACAGGTAGATTATGTTCACTGTCTAAAAAATGCCTAAGTTGCCATTCATTGTAAGTCTAATGAGGTATCTAAATTTATCATAGAACACATAGACCTATATATCAAGGTCTTTTATATTCAAAACCATGTGAAACAAATAAATCATCAGATTTGGGATAAACTAAGAACTCATCTATTTTAAAGTGTGCTTTGCCAAAGGCATTATTTTTGCACACCCCAAAATCCTAGTTAAGAATAACTTGGCTTCAGCACCAGGAGCATCTCATTACTACTCTGCAGTTGCAGGAATCTGCTCCTTCCACTTTCTAACACTAATTCAGTGGTTTCACACTTGCCTCCTTTGCTCTCCTGCTTTGACAACACTGGCCCATGGCATATACAGGTTACACTAACTATCATTTTTTACTACTGTGTACAATCCGATGATCTGCTTGGCTGTGTTGTAAACATTACGATGATCTGACTGGCTATGCCGTGAATCTGGTTGGCTAACTGTCAACAATCCAATGATCTGATTGGCTATGCTGTGAACATTCCCACGATCTGCTTGGCTATACTGTGAACATTCCCTTGGGTATACTGTGAACATTACTATGATCTGTTTGGCTATCCTGTGAACATTCCGATGACCTGACTGGTTATGCTGTGAACATTCTAATTATCTGAATGGCTATACTGTAAACATTCTGATTATCTGCTTGGGTATACTGTGAACATTCCGATGATCTGCTTGGCTATACTTTGAACCAGGGGCGGATCTAGACTTTATGTTTAGGGGGGCGATTTTGCATAATCACGCCCCCTCCTTTGCTCTGATTGGCTGGCCCGCGTTAAACCCCGCCTTCTGCACGTGATTGGCCCTGCCCCCTCCCGTTGTGATCGGCGGCTGGGACCTAGCTTTTTGCTAGCAAATGCCCCGATCACCCTCCCCTGGATCCGCCACTGCTTTGAACGTTCCGATTGTCTAACTGGCTATGCTGTGAACATTCAGATGACCTGATTAGCTATACTGTGAACATTCTGATTATTTGCTTGGCTTTACTGTGAATATTCCAATGATCTGCATGGCTATGCTGTAAACATTCTGAAGACCTGCTTGGCTATGCTGTGAACAGCCCGAAGATCTGCCTGGCTATGCTGTGAATCTGGCTAACTATACTGTGACCATTCCGATGATCTGATTGGCTATACTGTGAACATTCCGATGATCTGATTGGCTATACTGTGAACATTCCGATTATCTGGCTGGCTATGCTGTGAACACTCCAATGATCTCATTGGCTGCAGGCTATTTTCTCTTTGCCAACTTCAAAGCCATTTCTTGAACTTTCATTTGTCCCTCAGAGTGAAGGACTTATATTGTGCTGTGACTATTTTTCCTGTCTCTCGACTTTGTTCTCTTTCCTCCCACTTTCTACTCTGTTGGTGATTAGGATCATTTTGATGTCACCAATGTTCATTAGATTTTTAAAGTAATGTGATGCCCATGCCGCACTTTACCTCTAACAGTCCCATTTTATTCTCCTCTGTACCCAAATAGCACTATTATTTTGTGCAAAAACAGAAATAACAACAAGTATAAATAAATAACTATCAGAGCTATACTGCTATTGGAACAGATTAAGCATATATCCCAACTGCCCCGATTTAGGTGGGCAGTTCAGGTTTAAGGGCTCTGTCCAGCTACATTGGCCTGCCAAAGCTCTGTCTTTCGGTGAGACATTAAGTAAGTTGCTACAAATTGATAAAACAATTTAAAAAGTGACCCGAGAAGGGCACTGTACATGAAACGGAGGCTGGGACCCCCCCAGAGCCAGGGGTTACTAATGCCCATGCATCTCGGTGCACATAAAACATTTGTCTGATCTGCTACACTCTATTCCTCACACTGTGTATAAATATAGAGAAAGGAAAAAGCTGTCAGATTTTCTCATTTCTTACCTCGCGATTATCAGCCACAATAACAAGCTCCACATACTTGGTCATCTTCAAAGTATCTCTTTTGTGCTGCCAAAACAGATTATATAGAAGTTTAGTATGAGTGTTATAAGCCACAGCAGTTCATTTTCAGGCTAGGCCTTGGCTTTCCAAGTCAGTGTCTCACAATTTAGCCTTCCAAATGTATTTTCTCACATCTTCAATTTAAGAGAGTGGTTCTTTAGGTAATAGAAACAGAAAGTTGCACGGGGAAAGAGGACGGCACCTGATGTCTTTTGTATGGGATTCGGGTGAATTTATGACAGGTTATCACACTTTCATGAAAACAAGTCCATTGTAGCACTCAACTTGTGAATTTTACCACTTTTAGAAAATAAAGAGGTGTTGTAATAGGAGTAAAATAACTTTTTTCACAACTCATTAAATCTAGCTGAAGTAGAACAACAATGCCATCAATTCCCTATTCGTGTTATGTTTTATTAATAACCATTTTTTTTTTAATATTCACTGCCGCACTCTTCATTATTTAATAGTCGAATTTAGTAATAGTACATTTTTTTTTAATATCAGACACTGAAAATAGTGTAGTTATAAAACACATTCATAACACTGAATACTGCAATCTCATAAGATTACATTTGCAGCCTGATCAATTGACCAGGAAATAATTGTCTTTGGGGTGTTACTAATTCCTGGTGAATTTATAGAATGAATATTGGTCCAACCCACATAAAAAGGCTGTTTCCTCCTTGAGTAGGGAACAGGCACTTTAATAAAATACTAAATTAACCACAACACCATATGGTCATATGCAGTCACCATAGTTACCCTCAGTGACCTCGAATTAAAAAAAAAGGGTAAATTTAGTAAAGCTACTAAAACAGAAAAGTGGAGATCAATCACATAATAGCTGTCATGTTCTAGAACGTACTAGATAAATGATAGGTAGAATCTGATTGGTTGCTATAGGCAAAATCTCCACTTTTCCTTTTAAGAAGCTTTAGTACAGTGGTGGGGAACAAGCAGGCTGCGAGCTGGGCCCTTCACCTACGGCCAGGGTCGCTAAGAGAAATTTCAGGCCCCGGTACAGAAACTCCTTGGGGTCCCTAACACAGCCCCCAAAGGGGGCGGTGCCACACCAGGTTGGTGACATCTCCCATTTCACAGGCAGGCCTGTGAGGTGGACATGTGCAGAGGTCTGCGAGGGGCGAACATATGCAGAGGTCTGCGAGGAGGAGCACATGTGCAGAGTTCTGTGAGGGGGGGCATGTACAGAGTCCTCTGAGGGGGGCATGTACAGAGGTCTGTGAGGGGGGGCAAGTGCAGAGGTCTGCGCAGGGGCAGGCTCATGTGCAGAGGTCTGAGAGGGGGGAACATATGCAGAGGTCGGCGAGGGGGAGCACATGTGCAGACAACTGTGAGTGGAGGGGGGCATGTACAGAGGTCTGTGAGGGGGGTATGTACAGAGATCTGTGTGGGGGGCATCTGCAGAGGTCTGTGAGGGGGGGCATGTGCAGAGGTCTGTGAGGGGGGGCATGATCAGAGGTCTGTGAGGGGCGAACATATGCAGAGATCTGTGAGGGGGGCATGTACAGAGGTCTGTGAGGGGGGCATGTGTAGAGATCTGTGAGGGGGGCACGTGTAGAGATCTGTGAGGGGGGGGCATGTACAGAGATCTGTGAGGGGGGGCATCTGCAGAGGTCTGCACAGGGGTAGGCACATGTGCAGAGGTCTGTGATGGGGAGATCTAAGAAGCATGGGGGGCAGGTAGGGAGGTCTGAGTGGCATGTGATGGAGTTTCAGAATATATGTGGGGGCGTTTTGTGACAAGTAGGTTCTGAGGGGATGTCGAAGTTGTTTTGAAATTAAAGGTATGTGAGGCCCTTTTGGGGGTTGGAGGGTTGCCCATCACTGCTTTAGTAAATGTACTTCAAAGTTATTTTTCTGAGAGTAGCAGAACGAAAGTTCACAACAAGGTTTACAGATAAAAAAAAATACGGAGAGAAGATGTCTATAATAAAACTCAGTGTATTGACCAAATTCAAGAACGTGGACTGGTTGTTAAAATTACCCTTTCTGTCTGTCAGATTTTAACCACAACTTTCTTATAATGCTTAGCTGTCTATAACATAACCATAAACCTTTACCTTATCACTTGTGCTATGTAATAACAGACAAGACATGACTTGTTGGCAAATTAACTCTGTTAATTGAATTAATCCTGCACTGATATGGTAGAGGAAGAACTCTCTGAACAATGCTAATTAGGATGTCCCATCAATTGTCCCATCCTTGGGACATCCATATTTATCCTCCATTATTAACTAAGTGCGCGGTTGTAGTGTCTCCCTAAACTTGCACAATAATCCCAAGGCATTCTGGAACCCAAACCCTTCTAGGCTAATTGTAAAGCACAGCAGGCCAGTCTCCAGGGACTGTACCCGCACTGAACCTAAGTCGAATGATTGAAGTGAATGGTAGTGAGTAAACTTCTCACCACAATCCATGTGCACTTTAGCAACCTTCTTTATAGCCTGTACAGTGTTCTCCTGCCACAACAAAAGTCGCACCAGTCTCGGGACTCCAGGTCGGGCATCGATCCCTTGCACCAAGCTGTTCCACATACCACCGGGTCTAGAACAGCATACCCATACTATACCACGGTCAGTGCACCAAGTGGCTAACCATACCTTCAGGGCTAGAACAGCACACCTGTACCATAACGCGGGCTGCGCACCAAGTGGCCCACCATACCTCCAGGGCTAGACCAGAACACCCATACCATACCACGGCCAGCGCACCAAGTGGCTCACCATACCTCCAGGGCTAGACTAGCACACCAATACCACACCACGGCCAGCGCACCAAGTGGCCAACCATACCTCCAGGGCTAGAACAGCACACCTGTACCATAATGCGGGCTGCGCACCAAGTGGCCCATCTTACCTCCAAGGCTATACCAGTACACCCACACCATACCACGAACCCCCGCACCAAGTGGCTCATCATACCTCCAGGGGTACAAACAGTACACCCATACCATACCTCGGCCTCTGCACCATGTGGACCATCATACCTCCGGGGCTACAACAGCACACCCGTACCATGCCTCGGCCTGCACACCATGTGGACCATCATTACCTCCGGGGCTAGTTAAGCACTCCCGTACCATAACTCGGCCTCTGCACCATGTGGCCCATCTTTACCTTCGGGGCTAAACAGCACACCCGGACCATACTTCGGCCTGCACACCATATGGGCCATCATTACCTCCGGGGCTAGACCAACACACCCGTACGATATCACGGCCAGCGCACCAAGTGGCCCATCATATCTCTGGGGCTAGACCAGCACACCCATACCAGTTACCAGAACTTGTGCACCTCCAATCACACAGCCTTGGGCCAGTACCATAACCTGGGCAACGAGAGCACCAGATCCAGCAGTTGGGAATGGGTAGGAGGGATGCTTCTCTGAATCCCAAGAGAATTGGAGGACTCCTCCTTGCTCTTACATAGTCTGTCCCCTTGATCCTGCCCCCTCTATGACCTGTACATAGACATCACCACCTCTGTGCTTTGCTAATCCTTAGTGAGGCCAAATAGTTATGTACACAAACCTCAGCTTTTAATTTTCCTCAGGCTTAATCCATCCCTCGGCTCTACTTCTTATAATGCAGATCATGCAGTTCAGGAAGCTCCAGCTCTGTTCCTGATGCCAGCTTGCTCTCTCAGATCTAACGACATTTATTGGTCTCCTTGTCTGGTTGTCAAAGAATTCTGGTAGATTCCTGCAGACATTCTGAGTTCACCTCAGGTTACCTGCAGATTGCAGACACAGAAGCTGATCTGCATCAGAATTTTTCACTCACTGTCTCACACTTCCGGGTAGCAAAGGTGAATCCTATTCAGAATTAATTCTTCATTTACAGAATTGGTTATTTCAGCAAAACATACAAAGGACTAGCTACTCTTCACTATTTTATGCTCACCCAGGGAAATATGTCTATGTAACCAGTGGCGGATCCAGGGGGGGTTATCGGGGCAATCGACCCCCTAGCAGCACAAGTCCTTTAAATTTGGGTCCAAGACGCCGATCAAAACAGGTGGAGGTGCGGGACCAATTGTAGGTGGTGAGTGGGGCCAGCCAATCAGAATAATGGAGGGGCATGATTATGCAAAATTGCCCTCCTTAAATATAAAGTCTAGGTCCGCCTCTGTATGTAATACTGGATATTATATACATCAGGACACAGCATATGCAGCAACTAAGATGTACAATAATCTCCAGACACTGTGACCAGAGAAAATTTTATCCGCTGCCCTATCTTAGGTATGTCATGGCTTCCACAGTGCTAGTTCAGCCTACAATGTCACGTTGGGGGACAAACTAGTGTTTTCACGTATGAATGAAACTGGCAGTAAGATTGCCCATTTAATCACATGGTTGTGCTGCTTTATCAAATTCCATCTGACCCTGAATTGTAGAACAAGGATTATAATTAAAATATATAAATCTTATAATTTTTATAAAATATAAAATTTGCAAGTGATTCTATTCTTATTTTACTCCTTGGAGATCTTAGGACCTTGTGGGCAAAGGAGTTCTATGTACTTAAAAGGTCAAGGGGTCTATTTACCATTAGTGGCCAGTGCGCAGCAGTAACTATCATCAGGGGCAAACACAGGATTTGTAGAGGGAGGTTTCCACACTACGCCACAAGTGGGCGAGACCAGCATGCATGAGGGCGTGGCTATAATTTTAGACAGTACTTGGCTGCTCTCCAACTCTTTCTATCCCCATAATATACACGGGTAATGCTGCGTGGACTACTGTTAGATGCACACAGCTCTCCCTTTTCAAGCAGAGCTGTGTGAAGCGGGGGCACGGTCCAGCCACCTCAGTTGTACAGTGCCTCAGGCTTGGAGTGGGGTTTCCAGGCACCAGAACCCTCCCCCCTCGGTTTGCCAATGATCATATTGTATCGCCGCATATCATAGTGATACTAAGATAATAGTACCGCTGCTATTTACCAAGCCAGGCTCAGGACTAAACGAGCAAAAAAAAACAAATGCTGCTGGCGAAAAGAAGAAGAGACCCTCTGTCGCTATTGTGCATAGTGGTGGGACCTGACGAGGCATCCGCAGCAGTCTCTCCAGCGGCCATGAACCCCTTTAAAAAGTCAAGATCATCATCATCATCCTCTATTTGTATAGCGCCACTAACTCTGCAGCGCTATACAGAGAACTCACTCACATCAGTCCCTGCCCCATTGGAGCCTTCAGTCTAAATTCCCTAACACAGAGAGAGAGAGAGAGGACTAGGGTCAATTTAATATCAGCCAATTAAACTGGTGTTTTTTTTAAGGATGACGGCATAGAGCAAAGCTTTTCAACGCTTGTTAAACTGGGTCAGATCACAGTCCCCATAAACATCTAACGGGACTGCAGTAGTCCACATAAAATAGGTTAACTCTTTATGTATTGTGAGAGGAGCTGCCATTCTCCAGAGAAAACAACTGTTTTCTCCTTTTTCTTTGGCTCATCTCAGCTTCATAAATAGACCTCTATGTTTACTTTACTTTAACAAACTGAACTCTTTAATTGTAAGGCGCCCATAACCCAAATCAATTCTTAACCTCTGCACCCTCTGATAGACCCAGTTGAGTATTATGATGGTGTCTGTAGTACTATACTTCTCTTGCGTTCCAGCCAATCCCACCGTGGCATATGTTAAATAATGCAATATTAATTCCTTTCCAAGTGAAACGAGGTCTAGGAAGCAGCGTAGCTCACAACACGCATGTCTCTGCCCAGTAGTATTCTCAGTGTAGGAACACCCAACACTGGAACACAAAATTCTCTCTCACTGGGACATAAATGTGCCGTCAATTAGAAACAGCCGTCACTCTTCTTGGTAAAACAAGCATTACAGACTTGTGCAAAGAAACAGCGGAAGATTGATAACGCAGCTCTTCGTTTACCATCACCGAAAGCTGGAACCAATAATAATAAATCTCCCAAGCTGCTTTTTTTTTTTTTTTTTTTTTTTCCCCCTTTTGCAAATATTCATGGTGATAATCTTGTTTTTGTTAGAGGTCTTGACAAAATTACAGAGATATACATGACTGATATTTTTACTGCTCAGTTGTTTAGAAATGTCTCTTGCTACAAATCAATCCTTTTATCGTGGCAGACATACATCAATATTTTTATGACTCTGGGGGGCCCACCCTGTCGCTGGTTATGATGTTATCTGCACTGTCTGGAATATTTAAAAGTTTTGTAAAGGCAGATGTTTTTGGCTCACAGCTTGACAAGATTCCATGGACAATGGCGTAAAGGAGTTGTCCACTCATTTGTAATCACTTCATTTAAATTCCTCCAGTTGATAATAAAATGATCTGCAAACATTGTTATCCCTCTGGTCTTATTGTTCATTAGCAGAATGTGTAGCAAAATTAAAACTTTTTTTATTGTAGTACCGTGTCAGCCAGAAAAGTCTATGTGATGTTGAACACTTTCGTGTCAAAAAAGACAAAAGTATTATAGGAGTGATACCTTTATCGGCTAACCAAAAGAAAATACATCTAAAATAGGTCAGCTTCTCTGCAGCACTAAAAGTAGTATTCTGGTCGGTTTAGCCAGAGGCCCAGAGGGAGGTGTGGTAGCTGGTATCAAGTCCATCCCCGGCGGCCCAGTGTTGGCGATTAGATGGCGATCTTGCCCCATCAGAGCAGGGCTGTGGATGGGGGAGAGTGATTGCGTGGGCAGTCGCACCGAAGCTTGAGTGTAGCCACATTGTTTGAGGAACATAAAACATGTCTAGTGGCCATGACTGTGTCACAATCTTGCACTTGGAAAAAGAAAAGATAAGCTTTCAGTGTTCTGTTAATGGAGCATGCTCAGTGTGTTCTCTTCAGATGTCAGTTCCTGAGCATGCTCAGTGTGTTCTCTCCAGATGTCAGCTCCTGAGCATGCTCAGTGTGTTTTCTCCAGAAATCAATTCCTGAGAATGCTCAGTGTGTTCTCTCCAGATGTCAGCTCCCGAGCATGCTCAGTGTGTTTTCTCCAGAAATCAGTTCCTGAGCATGCTCAGTGTGTTCTCTCCAGATGTCAGCTCCTGAGCATGCTCAGTGTGTTTTCTCCAGAAATCAGTACCTGAGCATGCTCAGTGTGTTCTCTCCAGATGTCAGTTCCTGAGCATGCTCAGTGTGTTCTCTCCAGATGTCAGCTCCTGAGCATGCTCAGTGTGTTTTCTCCAGAAATCAGTTCCTGAGCATGCTCAGTGTGTTCTCTCCAGATGTCAGTTCCTGAGCATGCTCAGTGTGTTCTCTCCAGATATCAGCTCCAGAGCATGCTCAGTGTGTTCTCTCCAGATATCAGCTCCTGAGCATGCTCAGTGTGTTCTCTCCAGATATCAGCTCCTGAGCATGCTCAGTGTGTTTTCTCCAGATATCAGTCCCTGAGCATGCTCAGTGTGTTCTCTCCAGATGTCAGTTCCTGAGCATGCTTAGTTTGTGCTCACTACTCTCCTGCTGCCTCTGACCTTCCGTCATTATTACTCTTTAAATAGGGACCCGTTGTATAAGTTCTCTGCAAAGCCATTTTATTCTGATTGTGTTTGCTGGCAACCAGACCTTTGATCCTGACTTTGTGGACTTATGGAATCCCTGACCTTGGTTGTTTTTGGACGTGCAAGCCAGTGACTGATATCTGCACAGATTATTTACCTGCATTACCAATAATACTTTGTCTAGTCTGGCCTCCAGCCCCTGATCTCCTTTACCATTATTTTCTGTACCTGTTCGCAATGCATACCTGTTACAAGTATAGCCTACCATAGAGACTTCTGATATCATCCAGCCTCTGTTGCTCAGTTTTGTGATAGTGTGCGGGCTAAATTCTAAGAAATATAGTATAATGCTGGCTTTCTGTAGTAATGGTAACATAGTAACATAGTTGATGAGGTTGAAAAAAGACACCAGTCCATCAAGTTCAACCTATTTTGGATCTCCTGCGATCCCTCTTATATTTGAAATTGATCCAGAGTAAGTAACCGCCAATCTGTTTCAATTGTGAAAATCCCACAGACTTAATATTGCAGTCCTATTTTTACCCTATATCCACTATTATCCTACATTTTAATTGACGGTGGTATCCCTGGATGCACTTTTCCGCAAAAAAATTGTCTAACCCTTTCTTAAACATATCTATTGAATCTGCCATCACAGCCTTCCCTGGCAATGAATTCCATATCTTGACTGCCCTTACTGTAAAGAACCCCTTCCTTTACTGATTGTGAAATTTCCTCTCCTCTAACCTTAGTGGGTGACCGTGTATCCTGTGTATAGTCCTTGGGGTAAAAAGTTCCCATGAAAGTTCTCTGTATTGACCCTTAATGTATTTGTACATAGTAATCATATCTCCCCTTAGACACCTCTTTTCTAAAGTAAACCTGCCTAAACTGGCTAACCTTTCCTCATAACCTAATGACTCCATACCCTTTATCAGTTTGGTCACCCTTCTCTGACCCCTTTCTAGTTCCAAATTATCTTATCTAGTGGTGCCCAGAACTGTACTGCAAATTTAAGATGGTCTCTAAGCAAATACCTATTTATAGAAACAAAACACACACCTTATAGTGTCCAGAAATGTTATGGTTATTAGTTCATATGTTGGTTTTGGTATGGTAGTCCTAACCTTTCAAACTCGCTTGGTAGATGTCAACTTAAAATTCCAGCTTAGAAGTAAATTGGTTAGCAAACAATCTGCATGGGCATTTTCATCATAAGGCAGAAAGATTTATAACACTAAGTTTCGAGTTAAGTCATCAATTGGGGAGACGTGATTAAAAATTATGTTACAAAATGAACATGAAACAAGATATAATTTGCATTGAAAATGCAGCAGCTCTTCTGCCTGGAATATTTATCATTCAACATTAGAAAAAGACTTGTTCTCTAACTGCGGCGATGCAGATACCACCAGTAAGTGTGGATGGATTTATGGCGCCTCTTATTTTATTTGTTAGATGCATTTAAGTGTTGTTCTCTAGCACAATAAAATGTCGCATCTGATCAGTAAAACTGCCAGGATCAAAAGCCCGTACACTGTCTGCGCTAGGCAAAACAAACAGCGAGAAATCAATTGGGAACATGTGGCTTTACAGGTGTCGCTGAGCCACTGTAGCGACTGGCAAAGCATGCTGGGAATAAGGAAAGATAAACCTCTAAGGGGCCAATTTATTTCTTAAGCTGTAAAAGAAGAATAATGATGAAATGTTTAAAAAATATTTTCAAAAAATTTTAACGGTGTTGGAGCATTCTGATATGAAGAACGGATGTATTTAAATGAATAAATCCTCTCTTCAAGTATTCTCCCCGACTATTGCTATCCTGAGATGGACATAGCGATAGGAGGACAGCGGTGGCGAGTACGCCAATCAAATAGGCTTCCCCATGCAAAGAGAGGAGCTGCAAAACTAATAGATGGTGATAACTGGCACTAGCTAACAAAGGGCCTTTGATAAATAGGTAGAAGGCCTAAATTCGACGGAGAGATGGGTTTTCTCCCTGTTGAAAATAGGACCCTAAAAGAGGATAACCCTCTATCAGAGGAATCTGCACAGAATAAATGTATTTCATGACATTCTCAGGAAACACATATAGATGGCACCATTATTTTAAGGGTTGTCTCCCTTTTCGATGGCCAACTTATTGGCTTGTGCATGCCCTCATTCATCTTCTGCTACAAGCATTGCTTAGGGCAAAACTCACAGGCAAAACCTCATGTGTAAATGCATGGAAGCGCTATGTGTTTGTCCATGCATCTGATTAGCTTTCGGCAAGTGGTTCACATGCAGTTCATGTGACTTAGTGGTTAGCACTTCTGCCTCACAACACTGGGGTCATGGGTTTGATTCCTGACCATGGTCTTATCTGTGTGGAGTTTGTATGTTCTCCCTGTGTTTGCGTGGGTTTCCTCCAGGTGCTCCAGTTTCCTCCCACACTCCAAAAACATACTAGTAGGTTAATTGGCTGCTGACAAAATGAACCCTAGCCTGCCTGTGTGTGTTAGGGAATTTAGACTCTAAGCTCCATTGAGGCAGTGAGTGATGCAATGTGAATGACAAATATTTTCTGTATAGTGCTGTGGAATTGGTGGCGCTATATAAATAAATGAGGATATGTGCTCGATGTTTGCAGAAGCATCCAGAACACAATTGCTACACCGAGCTTTTCCCAGTCACATCAGTGGCCCATTCATTTTAATGGGGTTTCAATTGACATGAAGGGGTTGTGGAGATGAATAGCTCTGTACAGTAATGCAAATGAGCAGCATTTCACTGCTCCCAAATCCCCAAATAGCCCCATGCTAGACAGGCTAGGTTGGGGTTCCACAAAAAACAGCAGAGACACACAAGCCCTTTGCTGAAAGTAGTTGGGGCTCTTCCTGGCTCCCCAGGGCTGTGGGGACTGGGGTAAAGAATTATATTGGGAATGCTGGACTGACAACTTTGCACCTCAGTGGTCCCAGTATAAAGTGATCCATAATACACAAAAGACATTTAAATAAAACACAAACACACAAACGCTAAATCAACTTCTACTGAAATAAAAAAATCCCAAACCAGTTGATAAGTATGTTTTTAAAAACAATCATTATTTATAATCCAATAGGCTTTTCTTCTTGTAATACAAAGGGTATTCATCTTATTTTAATCCATGGGAAATTCTCTTTACTTATAATCCAATGGAATCTTCTTGAAATCTAATCTTTTTAATTTGTCCAAGTGAAATCTTATGAATTTGTAATCCAATTGAATAATTTTTCTGCTAATCCATGTGAACTATGTAACACCTCCTTTGGTATTATGCGTTGTGAGGGTGTATATACATTGAGTGATGTACAGTTAAGTCCATAAATATTGGGACATCTACACAATTCTCATATTTTGGGCTCTATACACCACCACAATGGATTTGAAATGAAACTAACAAGATGTGCTTTAACTGCAGACTTTCAGCCTTAATTTGAGGGTATTTACATCCAAATCAGGTGAACAGTGTAGGAATTTCAACGGTTTCTATATGTGCCTCCCACTTTATAAGGGACCAAAAGTAATGGGACAAACTAAACAATCCTACATCAAACTTTCACTTTTAATACTTTGTTGCAAATCCTTTGCAGTCAATTACAGCCTGAAGTCTGGAACGCATAGACATCACCAGACGCTGGGTTTCATCCCTGGTGATGCTCTGCCAAGCCTCTACTGCAAATGTCTTCAGTTCCTGCTTGTTCTTGGGGCATTTTCCCTTCAATTTTGTCTTCATCAAGTGAAATGCATGCTCAATCGGATTCAGGTCAGGTAAGTGACTTGGTCATTGCATAACATTCCACTTGTTAGCCTTAAAAACTCTTTGGTTGCTTTTGCAGTATGCTTCGTGTCATTGTTCATCTGCACTGTGAAGCTCCGTCCAATGAGTTCTGAAGCATTTGACTGAATATGAGCAGATAATATTGCCCAAAAAACTTCAGAATTCATCCTGCTGCTTTTGTCAGCAGTCACATCATCAATAAATACAAGGGAACCAGTTCCATTGGCAGCCATACATGCCCACGCCATGACACTACCACCACCATGCTTCACTGATGAGGTGGTATGTTTTGGATCATGAGCAGTTCCTTTCCTTCTCCATACTCTTCTCTTCCCATCACTCTGGTATAAGTTGATCTTTGTCTCATCTGTCCATAGGATGTTGTTCCAGAACTGTAATGTTTTTTTTTAGATGTTGTTTGGCAAACTCTAATCTGGTCTTCCTGTTTTTGTGGCTCACAAATGGTTTACATCTTGTGGTGAACCCTCTATATTCACTCTTGTGAAGTCTTCTCTTGATTGTTGACTTTGACACATATACACCTACCTCCTGGAGAGTGTTCTTGATTTGGCCAACTGTTGTGAAGGGGTTTTTCTTCACCAGGGAAAAAATTCTTCTGTTATCCACCACAGTTGTTTTCCGTGGTCTTCCGGGTCTTTTGGTGTTGCTGAGCTCTCCAGTGCATTCTTTCTGTTTAAGAATGTTCCAAACAGTTGATCTGACCACACCTAGGGTTAGATTTACTAAGCTGCGGGTTTGAAAAAGTAGGGATGTTGCCTATAGCAACCAATCAGATTCTAGCTTTCATTTATTTAGTACCTTCTACAAAATAATAGCTAGAATCTGATTGGTTGCTATAGGCAACATCCCCACTTTTTCAAACCCGCAGTTTAGTAAATCTAGACCCTAATGTTTTTGCTATCTCTCTGATGGGCTTGTTTTGATTTTTTAAGACTAACGATGTCTTGCTTCCCTGATAGTGACAGCTCTTTGGATCTCATATTGAGAGGCGACAGCAACAGATTCCAAATGCAAATGTCACACCTAGAATCAACTCCAGACCTTTTACCTGCTTAATTGATAATGAAATAACGAGGGAATAGCCCACACATGTCCATGAAATAGCTTTTGAGTCGATTGTCCTATTACTTTTGGTCCCTTAAAAAGTGGGAGGCACATAGAGAAACCGTTGTAATTCCTACACCGTTCACCTGATTTGAATGTAAATACCCTCAAATTAAAGCTGAGAGTCTGCAGTTAAAGCACATCTTGTAAGTTTCATTTCAAATCCATTGTGGTGGTGTATAGAGCCCAAAATATGAGAATTGTGTCGATGTCCCAATATTTATGGACTTGACTGTAGGTGCTTCTCACCTCTGTACATGGTTTTCAGTGCCTCCACCCAAATCACCACTTCTTCTGGGGGGTGTTCTTGAAATACACCAGGGGGAGATTCGGGAAACCCCCTGCCCAGTACTAGCACACTGTGACACACTGTGTGCTGCAGAATCCAATCCAGCACATTTATTGAACTGGAACCACTAAATGCAGCTTTTGTGATTTTATAGGAAAATAGACTTTGTATAATATTAAATAAAAGTGTGAACAATATAATACAGTGTGGATGAAAGCAGAGCACCAACTCTTACTATGAACAGCAGGTTAACACAATAATTCTCAATAAAGCAATAATATCAACAGTATAAGACATAAATATTAATTGTCACAACCTTAAACACTAGACCAGGGTTTCCCAAACCCAGTCCTCGGGGTTTCCCAACAGTGCAGGTTTTCTGGATCACATCTGACATAATTAGGACCACCTGTGGATCTGTTACAATGTGTCAGTCAGTAATGAATACACCTGTGCTCCAGCAAGGAGATATAGAAAACCTGCGCTGTTGGGGAGCCCTGAGGACTGGGTTTGGGAAACCCTGCACTAGACCAATATATCATATTTAACCTTACTGACTCCTGATATTGCAATTAACTCAAAGGGTGAATGCATATATATTTACTTATATTTTTACCATATACTGCCAAACACACACACTGGCAGCACTCAAAACACACCACACAGATGGAGCAGTGTACTGCACGTTGGGGCCCTTCTATATGAATGGAAGCAGAATGTGTCCAATTTGCAGCTTTTAGGGGTCTTTAAATCACTTAAAGTAAGGTCCAACAGTCACAGTATGCAAACCCTCCTTGCTTCTTGCATCCTGGGACTTGTAGTTCCACAACTTTAACACCAGAGAGATCACCTTGTGGTATAAACTCAAATGCTGTTTAAACAAACACTTGATACACATTTATCTGCCCACTCATCTATCCCTGACTCTTCAGCCCTGATGGCCAGATTAATCCAAACCCCACTTGAACAATAACAGATAAGTAAATTAACCCCTTACTTATCTGGGCAGCACGGTGGCTCAGTGGTTAGCACTTCTGCCTCACAGCGCTGGGGTCATGAGTTAAATTCCTTACCATGGCCTTATCTGTGTGGTATATGTATGTTCTCCCCGTGTTTGCGGGGGTTTCCCCACCCTCCAAAAACATACTGGTAGGTTAATTGGCTGCGATCAAAATTGACCCTAGTCTGTGTGTGTGTGTGTGTGTTAGGGAATTTAGACTGTAAGCTCCAATGGGGCAGGGACTGATATGAATGAGTTCTCTGTACAGTGCTGTGGAATTAGTGTCGCTATATAAATAAGTTATGATGATATGATGATGATGATGATGACCTGCACCAGTGTGGTCCCAGTATATGAACCTCCTACAGCTTCAGACTGTGACTTCCCAGCAGGTTCTATTCATGATACACTCTGCTCTATCTCTCAAGACTGTCTGTTCTCTCTGCTCGGACCATCAATCCAGAGCCCTTATGTTTAGGGTCACCTTATCTGGACACAGCTCAGTCTATCTCATGATGCTCCTCCCTCTCCTCCTCCCCTGCCCTGGGGTTTCTCAGTCTTGTTAGGCTCCACCACCTTTTCACAGTAGCCTTGTGGAAGATGTAGTTTCTGTTCCTGAACTGGTAAATAACAATGTCGCGCTGGCAGTGCATGTCGGGCGTGACGTCATCACGCCCGCCCAACATCCATTGCGGGGCGCGACGGAGGAGGAGACCAGGGAGGGAGCCGGATCGCCAGCTGACAGCACGGTAAGTATTTTCTTCTTTTTTTGCAGGGTTTTTTTTTTCTGCCTCTGGAGGGCCCCCATGGGCTGCAGGGCCCATATATATAATCATTTTTTTAATTTTTTTTATATATAGGGGCCCCGGTGCACTGCTGTGCCCGGGGGCCCAAGAGGTTCTTAAGAGGGCCCTGTAAGGGACCCCACTCCTGACCCACAGTTTGCACATTTCTGGGTTACTACAATATTCTATGGCTGCTGCAATGCAAATTTTTTAGTGTCTTTTTTAACACTCAGTTTGTTCCCATGTTATGTATCTAAACCATTGATATAACAGGCCCCAAATGATTTCTTTGTTATGCAATACAAAATGTGAAAAAATACTGAAGAAACTGGAACAACTGAACAGTGACATCTTCTTCCTATCCTGATGCAAAAAAGAGAATCTAGTTCCCAAAGGCCTCATGATCAGGAATCCAACGCAACACACCTACAATACTCACTTCTCACGAAAACTTTGCTGCAGATCATCTGAACGACTGTGAAATCACCTTATTGGACTTTTCTATAACAAGAGGAGAACTATCCAAGATAAGATTAATTCCCTAAATAACACAATACAGGGACCTGTGTCATATCCAACCAGGAAAGTACTATGTGATTTCTTTTATAAATTACAACATCACCTAATCACCAATAATCAAAAGAAATTCAACAGACTAAGGATGAAAGCTGGTCTCAATGTGTCAGACAAAAAGCAAAATTTACATAACAATTTGGACACATCGTCATCTGTTGTGAACCTCTCACAATATGAATCAAACACAGTGGAAAAGAGTGTTTTATCCAGAGGAGTTACATTCTGTCCCACAACACCACCTGACACGGCTCAGTTTTGCAGTGATGTGGAAGAATTCTTCCGAAGATTGCGGCTAAAGGAATTCTTTTATGACAAAACAGATATCACATTACTAATTGATATGCAGCAAGAAAATCCTAGAAAGAAAAAGAGGACAAACTGGTCCCCACAGTCAGGACACAACAAAACTATGGATCACTATATAGACTGTTTCAGAAAAAAAGTAAAATCTGAGATTTTGGACAAACCCCCACAAAGTGACACACATCTCAATGTGGAGGAAAGGAATGCTATAAATTCATTAAAATCTAACAATAATATTGCCATTAAACCAGCAGATAAAGAAGGAGCTGTAGTAATTATGAACACATCTGATTACATTCAGGAAGCATACAGACAGCTCTCGGATAAAAAATACTACACTCTGATAATGGAAGACCCCACCAAACAATACACAGAAGAAGCTATAAAGATCATAAATGGTTTCAATCCTGTAGCAACCTCTCTACTGGACCTTATACCGGACAATCCCAAAATGGATACATTCTACATACATAAATAAGGCAATCCAGGGAGACCAATAATTTCTGGTATTGGGACCTTAATGGAAAATATTTCTGGCTGGATAGAGAATGTTCTGAAACCCCTGGTGAGATGAACACCCAGCTATATCCAGGATACCACGGATATTCTCTGCAAACTTTCAACCCTGGGTCCACTACCAGAAGGCTCAATACTGGCAACTATGGATGTGGAGTCTCTGTACTCTAACATACCCCACGAGGATGGCATAGCCGCATGCCAACACTATCTTCAAAGAAACAGTCTAGACACGGAGCCGACCCTGCAGCTAATCAGGTTCGTACTCAATCATAATTACTTTTCTTTAGGGAAAGACATATACCTGCAGTGTACGGGGAGTGCCATAAGTAGTAAGATGTTACCTCAGTATGCTAATATTTTCATGGCTAAATTAGAGGAGGAATTCTTATCAACTTGCACAATGAAACCTCTTCCGTTATATTGATGATTTGCTACTAATCTGGACGGGATCTGAAGATGAGCTGCTGACTTTCCATAACAACTTCAACAAATTTCAGCCAACCATTAGACTGACTCTTAACTACTCACGATCTCAGATACATTTTCTGGACATGACCCTATACAATAAAAACAATACGATACAAACATCAGTCTATCATAAACCTACAGGCCGCCCAGCATATCTGAGATGGATCAGCTTTCACCTAGGCCACATAAAGACGTCCATCATTTACAGTCAAGCTCTGAGATACATTCGAATTTGTTCAGACAGTGAAGACAGAAAACACCTGGTATCACTGAGAAATACATTAGTGCAACAAGGATACCATCCAATAGTTATAGATTAACAAACAGAAGGAGGACAACAGCAGGGTGCCCCCTAGTGGTAACTTACAATCCCCACATGAACATCTTGGGAAAAATTGCAGCTGACCTTCAACCCATTTTTCAGAAAGACAATAGACTGAAGGAAATATTCCCAGATTTACCGCTCCTTTCATACAAACAGCCTCCAAATGTAAGAAATCTCCTCATTATAAGTGCCCTCTCATCACCATCAGAGACTGGCACGTTCCCTTGCAAAAACCAAAAATGCAAAACCTACACCCACCAGCAAACACAGTTCACATACCCAACACACAACGGGACTATAAAATCACTGACACATTCTCATGTACATCCTCCAATGTGGTGTACATGATACAGTGTACAAGATGCCTTGAGGGAATTTACATTGGAGAGACCAAGCAGAAACTACAATCCAGGATGAATCTGCACAGTCACCAGTAAAGAAAAGTCTGGACCCCATCCCCTGTGTGTAAACACTTCTCCGGACCAGGACACAGTGTGACAGATTGAAAAGTCCTAATACTGAAAGGTCTTTTTAAAAATGACAGGCAGATTTGATTGTTTATCTAAGCAGTGTGGATTGTTCAATATAACTGATCTGCTGTATGTACTCTGCAACCACTGCTATGTTTGTAATATGCTTTTCTAAAAAATTCAATAAAAACCTTTTGAGTTAAAAAAAAAAAATGACAGCCAGAGAAAATTATGGGAATTCAAGCTGATAAGAACATTCCAGTCATTGACACAAGGGCTCAATCTAACACCTGGATTTATGACCCACTACTTGGACACACTTCACACTCCACAGCAAAGTGACTCCAGGGGGTAAATGTATGAAGCTCCGGGTTCTTCAACACCTGCGAGTTCAGCGTCTTCAGCGCTTAAATTTAAAGAGGCGCTGCATTGTAAAGGGAAGTTTCCCTTTACAATGCAGCGCCGCTTTAAATTTAATTGCCGAAGACGCTGAACTCGCGGGTATTGAAGAACCCGGAGCTTCATACATTTACCCCCAGATCTTTGAACTCATAGGACTTTTACCTTCCATCCGTAACGAAAACCTCAGTTTTATTACTTTAGCTTATCTTAATGATATATTATCCACCCCTGTACAAATTTCTTGATGTAACAGCTTTTAAATGTTGTGCCTTTTCCTCTGGCATTAATTTGTAAAGTTGCCTGGTGAAGGGGCCTCCGTGTTCTGAAAGCTAGTAAATATAATAAAAATATTTTTGGCTAGCCAATAAAGGTATCACTCCAGTAATACTTTTGTCTTTTTTGACACGAAAGTATTTAACATCACATAGATTTTTCTGGCTAAAACGGCATGGCAATAATAATTTTTAAAAATGTTTTTTTTTTTCTACACATCTCAATACAAAATGGAAACACTAGGATCCATAAATAATTACATAGGTTCACCTGTCCCCCACATGAGCAGGGGGTGAGCCGACCCTAAAACTTAATGTGACGTCCTTTACCACTAAATTGCAATTCAAAGGAGATGGTCGCATTCCGTTATATTATATACAGTACCAGGATGCTACATCATTTTATGTAAGACAAGAGGAGTTAATGTGTGTGCCTGCCTTTTTTTTCTTCCTTTATTTGTTACATTTCCTTTCCTTTCTGTTTAGTGATAAATTAAAGTAACTAAGTCTATTTAAATTATTTTTTATATTAATTTTCCAAATCATCAGTTTTCTAAGCCAAGGGCTGCAGTATATTGCACTACTAACTTTAGACAGATACACAGTGATATAATTTGCAGGGAATTTCATTCTTCAAACAAAAAACAATAGCTCCCAAATCATTTTACCGCTCACGTCCAAAACATCTGCAGTTTTAAAGAGAACTTTTGTTCCCCCCCCCCTATTTGTGCATCAATTTCAGTAACAAATGAAAGTGTGAAGAAAGTGCGTTTATTCCAGACAACGGGCCATCTCCTGATGTAAACATAATGTGCATCCAATAATTGTACGGAACACAACAAATTTGTCTAGAACATACCCACGGTGCATTGCTTACCCTTTGTAAATAATCTTCAGAGTATTGTAAAGTGTCATTCAGAGAAACGCCTGAGAGGTTAAAATGTTGGCTACAGGATCCAGGAGCCAGTTTTAGATGTTCTACTTTGTAAAAGAGGTGGCTGCTTGTAGAATTAGCCTGTGGCTCTAGGACATATGCTCTGTTTTCAAGTGTAATTAATCCCCTGAAAATAAATAAACAACGTGGTTACTGCAGAATGTATTTAAATATTCATATGCTGTGCTCTCTATCTGCATGGCTACGAGCCTGGGTATCACATAGTGTAATAATACAGTATACACACAGCGGCGCACGGAGGATTGCTGACCCCCCCCCAAAAAAAAAAAAACCGAGAAAGAGCTGCTGCGCATGCGCTGCAGCTCTGTTTCGCCAGCGCTGTCCTATACAGCAGCCGCGGCGCTGTCTAGGAAGCGTCTGCAGCGGTGCTGTATACACCGCCGCAGACGCTTCTTTGACAGCGCCGCGGCTGCTGTATAGGACAGTGGCCACTTAGTTAGCGCAGGGGGGGGGGTTTCTAGAGACTCAGAAACCCCCCCTGCGTGCGCCACTGACACATACCTATAGTATAAGTCAACATGTAACTGTTACATTATGCATAGAGTACTGCGGAAGAGGGACTGTTCAATCCTCTACAAGAGTTACAGTGAGGATAGTGACACGGACGAACCTCGATTCACGACAAAAGGAGAGGTGCTCTGGGGCGCAGCTGCTATTTCTGTAGCCACAATACATCATGGGCCTCATTCGGAAAATCAGAACGCAACTTGTGATTTAAAATAAGAGAACAGAACGTAGTTCCATAGTTCAAATCCAAGACGTGTTCCGATTTGTATCTGGTTATCAGTACGCTATCTTCTGTGCTAACTGAAAAACCAGAGTGCAGTATAAGCACAAGAATATGTGCAATATTAAGTCACACCCCAAAGAAATTATAAGATAAATGAACAACTCTGATCAGTATCATTAATATAAATATGGTCAGTATAAAAAAATATTTTTTTTAATAATAATAATAATAATAATAATATATTATTATTTTTTTTTTACAATAAATACATAACTCAAGATGTTCTTAATACGTACTGTACATAAAATGTGTTTTTTATGGTCTATCGTACTTGCATAGGCATGTTTTGTGCTAGATAGTGGCAGGCGTATGCAGGGCTGAAGCTAGGGTTGTGCTATAGTGGCGACTGCCAAGGCGTAGTGCTGAAGGGGGTGGGGGGCGCAGTTTATGGATATTTTAGGTTCATTTGACTAAAATTGAGGAATAGGGGTCGGCATTTTTCTTTCTCGCCCCAGGAGCTACAATATTAAGTTACGGCTCTGAGCGTATGTGTACTTCCAAACAAAGACTATGCCGTGTCAGTCATCACTATGACGTAGCTGGTGCATATGATACGTCTGAAACCAAGGGATATATTTACTGAGCTACGAGTTTGAAAAAAGTGGAGATGTTGCCTAGAGCAACCAGTCAGGTTCTAGTTCTTAATTATTTACTACATTCTGCAAAATTACAGACTTTTGACATTTACGGTTATGGACAAAGCAAAAAGAAAGGAGCAAATCTATTCTTGGACAAACCAAATTGCAATTTTCTTTTTTGCATGCAGGGAAAATTCTCTCTGCTTTTGCGCATAGTTACTTACTCTGCCGGAATGTCCGGGAGACTCCTGGAATTTTGAGAATTCTCCTGGGAGAGCAGGGTAACCTCCCGCATCCTCCCCTCTTTGTTAGTGTAGTGGGTGAGGGCGGGGCTAATTGTGTCACCATGGCTCCACCACCTGTTGTAATAGGCTAAAATTGGCATAGTTTGACATAGGGGCGGGGCCAGAATGACACAATTCAAATGGCCATGCCCCCAGGACGTGGCAGCTTTGGGGATCTCCAAAGTTGACAAGTGTGCTTTTGCATGTAGCACACTAATACTGGACACCTTTATCCTCACACACCCCCTTCCAACACTAAATCTGTAGGCACATTTTAAATTTGCCTCCCGTACAGCGAAATTTTGTAGTATTTTTATTTTTCTGTTTAGTTCTACTTTAGAAGTAATAATTGGTACGGTGTAAGCTGTTAAAACATATCTGTTGGATGGGAGACCTAGCACAGCAGTCAAAGGAAAATAAAAAAAATACATTAGGTTGTGTCTAAAAGACTGTAAAAATGATCCTATCATAGCTGTATCTACCACTATGATAGAAAGGTCTTGGTGAAAAGCACAGAAAAGTAAAGCAATGTGTTAAAAGACGAAGAAGCAATAAATCAAAGAAAAACACGATGGGCCTCAGTCATTAAGGAAAGCAAGGCAAAAAAAGGAGTAAGTTTACTCCTGAACTAAACCATGTTACAATGCAAGGGTTGCAAATTAGTTTATTATTTTGCACATAAGTTAAATACTGGCTGTTTTCTCATGTAGCACACAAATACTTGATAGTTTTATTTTTACACTGAAATGTAAAGTTGAAAGAGAGGATACCTTCCGGCAACTATAAATCCGTCCCCACATTTTAAAATTACCCCCCCCCCCTCCAATGCAACATGGTTTTGCCCAGGTGCAAAGTTACTCCTTTTTTTAAGCTTTGCTCTCTTTAATGACTCAGGCCTGATGTATTTAGTCAAAGGCTGACAGCATGCTGATGATTGTAGTCCAACAACAGCTGGCAATCTGCAAACAGCTGTGTTTGGTATATGAACGCGTATTTCACAGTTTATTATAAAGAGTTTA
Source organism: Mixophyes fleayi (assembly GCF_038048845.1). Taxonomy (NCBI): domain Eukaryota; kingdom Metazoa; phylum Chordata; class Amphibia; order Anura; family Limnodynastidae; genus Mixophyes; species Mixophyes fleayi. The sequence continues at coordinate 20,271,473 of NC_134407.1, forward strand.
TTTTTCCTTTCAAAAGACGTTGTGCAGCTTTGTGTTAATTTGGTGATTTAAAAAAAATAAAAAAAACACAACAAAAAAAACATCTTTTATTTACTACTCTGCAAATTTCTGGCTAATGATCCATTATTAACTTTCATGAACCAGAGAAGAAACACAGAATGATGAGTCAAATGTCAGGGAGTTGCACAGTGATAATAAACTAATAAGCTCATCCATCTATGTTTGGGTGATTTTTCTTTATAAAGCAGAGTAGGCTGAGATAATAAAACATTAACACTGAGGGCACTATTACAGCTCTGTGCCGTGCAAGATGTTCAAAGATGCAAAACGTGAAGGGGGGGGGAACAGGAAAATCTGCTCGGAGCCACTTTAAAAAGGTAGCTCTTTAATGCCAAATTTTGATAATTACAGTGATTAAACCATCAGGGAGAGCAAATGCTGTGGTAATTATTGCATATTGAGGTCATTGTTTGTTAAATAATTGTATAATTAAGTTTAGAATGAAAATCAACACATTTACTAACCTTGAAACATAAATTGGTTAATTGGATAGCTCAGCTTGTGCTTTCCCCTTAATGGAACCTGCCTGCTAGTCAGACAATCCTAAGGTCTGTTGGATACACCTTGCAGGACAAAGGGCTTATTCAATGGAAGTGGATTATGCTGCAAAGTTGTATTCAATAGAGAAAAAAAGGCAGAATTGTAAATGAAGCTTGTTACAAATCTCGACTTCCAGCATTTTGTAGACCAAAAACCCCTGTACCTTCCCCAAGATTTGGGAAGGGGTTACAAGCCCCTGGAAATCCTGCAGTTTGCTTGAGGAAGTTCCCTCTTCTATAACTCAGAGATGACAATCTGTGAGTCTTGAAACCAGGGTGATTTGTGCGATGAGCAGTGCGCTACAGTAAAATCGTTGTGTCCCAAAAGCTATGGGATTGGTTTGTAAGCTGTAACTAAATGCAACTTAGCACCTTTTGACCAGTATAAATACTTGTGATCACAATACAATAGAGAGAGCATTCTAAGGACGGGTATACGATATAGAGATTGATGTGAGCGAGTTCTCTGTCAGCGCTGCAGAATTATTGGCACTATACAAATAGCTGCTGCTGCTGATGATGATAGAGAGCATTCTAGGGACCACTATAAAATACAGAGAGCATTCTAGGGACCAGTATAGAATACAAAGAGCATTCTAAGGACCAGTACATAACACAGAGAGCATTGTAGTAACCACTATATAATACAGAGGGTATACTAGGGACGGTATACAATATAGAGATTGATGGGAGTGAGTTCTCTGTACAGTGCTGCAGAATTAGTGGCGCTATATAAATAGCTGCTGCTGATGATGATGATAGAGAGCATTCTAGGGACCAGTATACAATACAGACAGCATTCTAGGGTCCAGTATACAATACAGAGAGCATTCTAAGGACTGGTATACAATAGAGAGAGTATTATAGTGACCACTTTACAATGCAGAGAGCATTCTAAGGACCTGTATGCAATACAGAGAGCATTCTAAGGACCAGTATACAATGCAGAGAGCATTCTAGGGACCAATATACAATACAGAGAGCATTCTAGAGACCGGTTTACAATCCATAGAGGATTCTAGGCACTCAAGAGTATTGTAGGGACCAGTATACAACCACTGTAGTGAATGCTATACAGATCTTGCCACAAGATTCTCCCCCATTTCAAGACTCCTATGTTGGCTCTAAGTATTAACTATGGTGAGGAATGAATCTTCAACGTGTCTTCTTCATCGTGTAGTCAGGGTTTTCTGTCCTACACCGACCATACCACACAGAATGAATTTACAGTGGTCGTCCCAGTTCTATTCATTCCTGAGGAACGCAAATGTAAAAATACAGAGCAGAATGTCAATGCAAAAACCGAACTGAAACATTGTATCGCTGGAACTTTTCACCCAAGGAACAAAATGTGATGAAACAACTGGCACCTGCCGCTCATCTTTTTTTGCTGCCCTAGGACCAAGTGGACGAGTACGACTTTCCTTCCTCTTACCTTTCTACCTGTATAAAGAGAGATAATTAAGGATGACGCACCTGAGCCCAGAGCAGAAGCTTAAACTGACTGCCGACCCGGGATATCCCTTCACCTCTCCATGATAGTAGCAGCGGTCCTAGTGCACAGAAAGAAAGAGATGTCAGCGCTCATCAACTTGAGTTTCAGTTTAGATACTATGGGGGGTATTCAATTAAGACAGCAGATCGTGGTTACATGCGGCTGCACTCTTCCCGTTAGCGCATTTTCCCTTCACGCGCACCCCATACAGTTGCGCACCCAATGTGAGCAGTCATACGTAACCGCGATCTGCCGATTTTATGGAATACCCACTACAATTTTTATGATTGTTTGGTGATATGAGAAGGATGGATCACAGAAATATATTACTGTATATTATTATCAGTCCCAGAATAATGCATATACAGAAAGTAATCTGTAAAACTAAGCGCACAAGTATTAAATAAAGGGTTAAAAATGGGAATTAGAAACAGCAAAAAAAGCAAACTCTGACTTTTGGTAAAGTTTGCACCACATTAGCACAATTACAATTGAATTATTACAAGGGTTTCCTGTACCTCTGTTTAACCACATTAGACACCAGCACATACAGTCTATAAATGCTGCTTATGGTGTGACAGGTGTAGATAAATGACATTGACTGCTATCCTCTGTATGTGAAGAGATTACACAAAACATGTTATAACTGGGAACACATAAGATGTGTCAGTGTTTAACACAGCAGGGATGAGCTAGTTTATACATAAATACACACACGGGGCCTGATTCAGAGTGGAATACAAGCGAAACTAGCAAAAAGACGACACGCTGCCCGTATAATGTATACAGGAGGCAGATCCGCCACTGCTGCGTTAATTCCGCCAATCTCATTCGGGCCATTGTAAGTGACGACATTCCGACTCGCCGCGTTCTCTCCAGTTGCAATCTATAGCTGACGGATATCAGAATTTTTGTCTATCTTTAATTCCAACTATTGTTGGCCTTATTATATTCACTAAAACGTACCGCACTCTTCACTCTCTGCATTATAGAATAGGAAATACCTCCAAAATTTCCCACAGCAGGACACAGCCCTCATATAGAGACCGTTGTAATTCCTACACTGTTCACCTGATTTGGATGTAAATTCCCTCAAATTAAAGCTGAAAGTCTGCAGTTAAACCACATCTTGTTTGTTTCATTTCAGATCCATTGTAGTGGTGTATAGAGCCCAAAATATGAGAATTGTGTCAATGTCCCAATATTTATGGACCTGACTGTACATTATTATTAACCTCTATAACATTAATTTCCAGTCAATATCTGTCAAGTGACAAGAACACTGCTATCCCTGTTTCTGTGTGAGCAATGACACTGAGCAATGGCACTGGAGACTGGAGAGTGACAAGAACACTGCTATCCCTGTTTCTGTGTGAGCAATGACACTGAGCAATGGCACTGGAGACTGGAGAGTGACAAGAACACTACCACCCCTGTTTCTGTGTTAGAAATGGCGCTGGATCTCCTGGGGAGGGAGGTACTTATGGAATCCAAAACCAGCGAGATCCGACAATGTAACAATGACGTTTTGCCTCAATTCAGATCAGAGGATGCGTGAAAGTACCGAGCCGGCTCACGAGCCTACTCGGATCCCCTAAGTTCAGGTGGGCTCGGTTTTCAGAAAACCGAGCTTGAGCATCTCTACTAATTATCAGCAAACCCTTTGAACCAATATCCCAGAGTAAATGAGGACATTGAAGCTCAATGGAGGTTGGATATTTCAGCAAAACAATAATCAAAAACATACCTGAAAATCAACCATGAAGTACTTACAGGAACAAAATATTAAGATTTTTGCAATGACATTCACAGTACCCAGTCTTAAATATTATTTAAAATCTGATGGGAGATTCAGTGTGTAGAAGAAGATCTAAGAATATTTCTGAGCTGTGACAGGAAGACTTTTAGCTGGTACATACTTAGAACCTGTGATTTTGGTCAAATAATGTGTTTTTCGAAGTACTGACAGACAGGGTGTCTGAAATTTTGCACATGTCATATTCACTAGTTTAATTTTTTAATCTGTTAAATTCATTAAATAAATATTAATGTTTCACTAAAATGTGCAGATATACATTATGTCATGTTTAGGCATAGATTGTGTTTTTTAATTTTTACTTACAGATTAAGTGAAACATGCAAGTTGACCAAAGGTGCTGTCATTGATCAGGCCTAATCGGGATACTTAGGAAAACAATATATACATGTGGGGGTAAATGTATTAAGCTGAGAGTTTTTTGAGGGGTTTGAAAAACCAATCAGATTCTAGCTATCATTTCTCTAGTACATTCTACAAACTGCTAGCTACAATCTGATTGGTTGCTATAGGCAATATCTCCACTTTTCAAACCCACCGGAAAACTCTCAGCTTGATACATTTACCACGTGGTCATGATCACTCCCAAAAATATGAGTTGTTTATATAAAATGTTTTTGTAACCTTTATTAGACAGGTAACATAATCATGTTTCCTCTGTATATGTGGATAATCATACCCTGTTTAGTGGGTCTGTTTCACCCTGTTTCAGTGATGTCACAGAGAAAGTAGGGTTGTGCTAAGTGGCTGTTTAATAGTAATCAAATGATTTTAGAAATTGTCAGATCTTGGGCCTCAGTATTCTACTGATGACTTATCTATACCTTCTAGCCTGCCCCCAGCAGCAGAATTATGTCAATGTGCTATGACCCTTTCTGACATTATTCTGCTTTTACTTTTTTTTTTCCATTTTCTGTATATCTACTTGTTATCACCATTTTTAGTCCACAAGCATTGTGACTTTTTGTCACACTAGAATCCATTTATCATCATCCCTGCCCCATTGGGGCTTACAGTCTAAATCCCCTAACACACACACACACACACACACACACACACACACACACACACACACACAGACAGAGAGAGAGAGACAGAAAGAGACTAAGGGCAATTTTAATAGCAGCCAATTAACCTACTAGTATGTTTTTGGAGTGTGGGAGGAAACCGGAGCACCCAGAGGAAACCCACGCAAACACGGGGAGAACATACAAACTCCAAACAGCTAAGGTCATGGGCGGGAATCGAACTCATGACCCCAGTGCTGTGAGGCAGAAGTGCTAACACCTAAACCACCATGCTGCCCATTTATTACATTTCTTTCATAAAGAATTCACATGTCAGGTAGGTTTGGATTCTATAATGTTACATTTATCCAAGGAATTGTTTGATTTACTTATTTTTTATTCAATTACGTTGTGATTGCAATATGAGATAAGTCAGGGAATAACTGATGACTTTCTGAGAGTGTCTGCTCTTGAAGTAAATGTTAGTGATGGCAGAACACCTGTGTTTGAGATATAATTTAGGGCAGTGTTGGCTAACCTGTGACACTCCAGGTTTTGTAAAACTACAAGTCCCAGCATACCCTTCCAGCAATAAGTTGCTATATATTGGCAAAGCATGCTGGGACTTGTAGTTTCACAACACCTGGGGTAAATGTATCAATTTCCGGTTTTGTCAACTCGCGGGAGTTCGGTGAGATGACAGCTTAAATTTAAAGCAGGGCTGCCTTGTAAAGGGAAGTTTCCCTTTACAAGTGTCATAGGTTAGCCAACACAGATTTAGGGGGATTTTAGCCATTTTTAGACAGACAAGGTGACTTTGTTTTGATTAACCCTTTCACGCATGCCTAGGTGGGTCTTGCTGTACAAGATGCCCAAACTTTTGCATAGAACTGCATATGTTATAATTTAATATAGATACATGCTCGCGGGTAGTACAAGTTTAAAATACGTATGCTGAGATAAACTATATATAATATAAAGAGGTTTGCTGGGAGGCCATACAAATCCAATACTGATTTGATATGACAACAGCCAGTACCGATAGAACTGGTCCTAAGAGGGATTTTTCAATTGCACACAGCTACAAATGCACAGGGTCACTAGCAGTCTATTCAGGAATTAAAAGCAAATCTGTTGTAGTTTATCCCAATTGTTTATCCTTGCCGCTGCAATCATGAAACTTTGATAAATGTACGCCAGCGTTCACTGTTTGTATTAAAGTCATTGGAGGCCATTTTTCTGCTGCAGGTAATGGTTTCTGTTCTGACAGCAATATGATCCTGTATCCACACATAGAAATTCCTGTTCCATTCAACATTTCCACAACGTAGTCTCTAGCTAGCTAGCGCAGTGCACTACTTCAAAGACAAAGGCTTCAATTCCTTCCTGGACCCACAAAAAAAATGCAATAACTTATCACACATATTTTTTAGCGAAATCACTCATTTCAGTGCACGACCTGAACTCGTTATCTGATGAACGCTTTTAATGAGACTATGCTAGGAAGATATTAAGTGTTGTTGAACCCCCTCCTCATTTCCTGGTCAAGAACATGATGCCATAAAACTTGGCGGAATCCGTTACACAGCATCCAGAAGAAATTTCATCTGCAAATACTTGAATTAAAGCTGTTTAAACAAAGACTGTAACACTATACATTCATACACATACTGCACTATAAGAGTGGCCAACAGAGGACAAAATAGCACAAGTTCCATAGCAGCCATACATCAGCATAGGTATATCTGGGATAATGTATTTTCATAGGGCTTAGTAAATAACTAGTATCCACAACAGTTCTTGTACTATTAACTATATGCTACTTTTAGGTTGTGTTTTAATAAATACTATTTGTGTCTAAGTTATTCAGTACAAAGAACTGCATGTTTGCATTTTTAATTTGCCAAAATACGCTCTGTCATGGCTACTCATCTAAGTGCCAAGAAACCAGATCTATGTCAAACTTGGCAATGGATGTGGTCATACTGAATGAATCCAGGCATCCAGTTTTCACACCGAAAGACTTGGGGCTAGATTTGCTAAACTGCGGGTTTGAAAGAGTGAAGATGTTGCCTATAGCAACCAATCAGATTCTAGCTGTCATTTTGTAGAATGAACTAAATACATGATAACTTGAATCTGATTGGTTGCTATAGGCAACATCTTCACTCTTTCAAACCCGTAGTTTAGTAAATATACCCCTTGATCTTTTGGAGCCCAATTAGTACAGATGGCTGATGACTGTGTACAGTAGTGGAAGTTCCTTGTACTCAAGGGCGGACCTAGACTTTATTTTTAGGGGGGGTCGATTTAGCATGGTCACTTCATGCTGATTGGCTGGTCCTGCATAGCCTCGCCCCTGGTCCCATTTGGCCCCACCCCTTCCACCATTGTTATCTGCGACTTGCCTGCAATTTACAGGTATATTTGTGCTGCTAGGGGGAAGGGGGGGGGGGGGGGGGGTGATTGCTCCGATTTCCCCCTCCCCTGGATATTCGCCACTGCTGGTACTCCCAGTCAATTCAGATTAGACATGTGCATCTATTTGTGGGTCCTCATGGGCAGCAATTTGGTTACAGTAAGGTCTAAAACTGTATCTTAGTGTAAACTCCCACATTTTAGCAGATTAAATGAAAACATTCTAAATAAGGTTCAGCACTTGGTATTATCAAGCCATCACTCTACATTGAAGCATCTATTGGATAATCTAATTATACTAATCAGACCAAGTCTAAAATTTCTGTGCAGGACTATTTAAAATGCACCTATTGACTACATATAGAGGAGGAAGCTATTTTGTGATCTGAAAAAAAGATTTACTAAAACTTCTAAACAGGAAAAGTAGAAGTGTTGCCCATAGCAATTAATCAGACTACTATATAGTAGTACTATATAGTACTATATATATATAATATATATAGTACTATATAAAGGACTGCTGGAATCTGACTGGTTGCCATTGGTAACGGAAACAGCAAATCACTATCAGACCAATGAAAAGGAGCCAATCAAAATTCAACTGTTACAGTCACATGACCATAACATTTTACAAGTCGTCTTATACATCAACGGGTCATCACAGGTGAAATACTGCTTTAATACGGTTTTTCTTAACTGATATCCATTTGAAACTTTTTTTATTTTTTAACTAAGTGGAATTGAAAGTCCACTGCGCAAACACCAGCCGGCAGACTGATCTGGCTTCGCTGTAAGTCAACCTTTACTGCTGCAGGCTAGTATCGCCCGGGAAGCTGTGTTTCACTCAGCTGTCCAACTATATTTTTGTTGCTAAAAAGTTTTGGGGTTTTTTTTAAGTAAAAAAAAAAAAAAAAGAGAAAAAAAAAAAGGCAGCCTTATCACTGCAATTAGGGAACTGATGGTAAATAGGCCATTTATGTACCTTACACACGGGTGTTGAAATGCTGCATTTTTAACTGCAGCGCATGTAAAAATAAAACCCATTCTATTCTATGTGTCCATACACAAGGGAGTTGTGGCACTCTTTTGGATACTGCTTGCTCCATTCATATCACTACATTCAAGAAATGTCACTGCACTTCAAAATTCCATTCATCACCATGGGAGCACATTGTATACATACCCACTAGAGGTTAACCGCAGTTGTGCCAGCATTTTAATCCTCCCCCAATTAATTCCATGAGTTTGTGTATATACCATACTTGCCTACTCTTCCGGAATTTCCGGGAGGCTCCCGAATTTTGGGGAGTCCTCCCGTACTCCCGGAAGAGTAGGCAAACCTCCCGGACCCTGTAAAATGCCGAAATTCACAGTATTGAATAGCGGGGGGACTTAATTGTGTCATTAAGCCCCACCCCCCTCTATTCAGTACCTTGAATTTCTGTATTTTATGGTAGAGGTGGGGCTATAGTGACATGATGACGTCATCACGCCCCCTCCTACCCTCTGTCACATGATCTGTAAGGAGGCAAGTATGATATATACAGAAACTTATTAGAAATCAATGGTGCGTAGCGGTATTGTTATTGCATTTTTCACAAATCAATAAAGATTCAAATAGTCTTTAGCGATGTGGGATCAGAGCAGGGACTCCTCTTCACTGCCAACCAATCACAAGCTGCCATTGTGGGAAACTGCTTGTGATTGGCTAATGAAAAAGGGAAGTTTTCCCTGATTTGATAATTTAGTGGTAGGCACTGCTAGCATTTAGTCACGCTGCTTTTTCTCCCTCTAACCTCCCCCCATTGGTCTACGATAGTTCAAGACAAGATAAAAAAAAAAACCTTTGTTTTCCATTTGAACAGTGTATCAATAACAATGAAAAATAAGGGGAATTGTAAACTGCGGGTTTGAAAAAGTGGGGATGTTGCATAGCAACCATTTAGAATCTAGCTATCATTTTGTAGAATGTACCAAATAAATGACAGCTAGAATCTGATTGGTTGCTATAGGCAACATCTCCACTTTTCCAAACCGGCAGTTTAGTAAATCTAGCCCTATACCTGTATAACGGGACCACTAGGGTGGCAAATTTGCCACTCCAGAATTCCTAATATTCTTCATATTGTAAAATATTCTTCCAGCCCCCCGGGGTGCCAGAAAGAGCCCCAGCACTTTTAGTGTTATACTTAAAAAAAAATGCAAGAAACCACAAGCCCCTCAAATGCAACATTAACAAATGCATACCGCTCTGCACCGTAAATGCACTCATAGCAAATGGTACAGCGATAACAATGATACATGAATATGTACTGATGGCAACCAAGAACACAACACCACCCACACTTCCAAAAGTCTATTCATTCAAATAATGGCTGTGGTCATTTACTAAGTTAACAGAATAAAGCATATACAAACTGCTTGCAAAAACTGTCCTTATAAATGGCTTTTTATCCCATTAAAATAAATTGCAAAGGCAGTATGATATAAATTCTTTTAATATACTTTATTACAATTGCGATTGTAAATCATCTTATTAACGCTTTTTTTTTTCACTCAAAATATCTCGGAAGGGGTCATTCAAATTGTTGTAAAATACTTTATTCTAATAACTAGTCTAAAATATCTGTCTTATAAATACCTCTTTTTCTTTGTTTAAATAAATCCTGCCGTAGGGGTGCTTTCCATTTAGTTTATTATACTTTATGGTTTTAATATACTTTTCTGTCTTATAAGAGCCTATTTCTCACTCAAATAGTTCAGTAGTTATGGTGGAGATTATTCTAAGGTAATTATACCAACAGCACCTGCAAATTGGTTTATAAAATGTCTTGTTTTCAATCAAAAGCTGGCATGTTGCAAATTATTTTAAAGTAATCAATATATCGGCAGAGGAGCATGGGAAGGCTAGCAAATTTTAGCCCTGGGGGGCCTGAATCGACTTAGCAGCCAATTAAGAACAGCCCATCCTGCCCCTGCAGAGGAGGAACCCAACTGAAAATAAACACTTGTGGAGTTCTTAATTTAGTTATAGAAGTCATGACTCTAACTTTGAAAGATACACTCAAATGCAACAGTGAGGTCTATCTAACAAGGAGTCAAAAGCCTTCTCTCCGCCGAAAACATATTTAACATAGTCCTGTGCCTTTGGTAGCTTTCGATGCGGGCCAATGGCAAAGCTTCCCTGTGCTTTAAAGTCTATTTACCTTGGACAGCGTTGGTACAAGTGCCGCCACTATTATTATTATTATTATTAATTTTTATTTATAAGGCGCCACTAGGTGTCCGCGGCGCCGTACAGAGACAAACGAAATAACAATACGAGGAGACGGCACAGAACAGTAAACAATAATCACAGTAACTCAGTGAGCTCAAGGCACAGCTAGAGGGGCGGGGGAAGGTATCTTCCAATCGCTATTGTCATCTCAGGATGGAGATAGCAGGAGAGAATACATAAGAAAATACATTTATTTAAATAAAACTTCTCTTTGAATCTTAATGCTCCGATTCAATTACTTTTTTAAAACTAATTTTGTGCGAGCCGGCAAGATGGCACACTTATGTACAGATGGACTAAAGACTGTACGGTGATAGTCCTCTTACCGCAGTCAGCCAGTATCTCCAAGGAGCTGAGTATCGTTTGGACGCCCCAGCAATATTTAAAGGGTTAATAGTGGGGAGAGAAGATGCTCTACCGCAGCAGTAGAACTCGCCTGTAATAAACAGACCCCAGTGATTTTTTTACAAATTCCCTTTCTCAGTTACAGTCAGTGGCTGATGTGCGTTTGTGTTGAGGCATTTGAAGAATGGACTAAAAACCGTAAATGTATTTCCCCCCCCCCCCCCCAACTTCAAAATGAAATTCTTTTACCTGGTCACATCCAAGTTTATACAGCTCTTTGGAAAAAGATCAAACATTTCCAGTAAGTATGAAGAGCAGAACATATTTCGTGCAATCACCAAAAATTAGGTTTAATATTAAATACGGTGTGACAGATCAAATTTCTGGAGCAATCGGCTCCATGGCCGGCTAATGCAAACCTGTCTCAGGCTCTAAGTTGAGCTGTCATTACATTTGGTAACTTCATCTACAGCTCACCGTGGAAACATGCCAAATGAATTTCGGCTGTTAGTAAAAAAAAAAGTAAAAAGTAATGAAAAAGTTCAGCATTTTCCAAGGAAGTAGAAAATTGGGGTTTGTAAGCTTTACAGGCAACTTGGGTCATATATTACAATTTAGAAGATGAAGTGGTAGTGGAAGCTATAATAGTGTGCTTGTAGGTCCCTAGAGCCCGAATGATGAACAACGAAACAATCCTGTTATGATTAAACAACATTTCATCAGCAGATACTTTCCAGAAGAAGTCTTAACAATTGTGCAACTTAGACTGACTGAGATCTCCTGGCATGACTTCTCTCCATCACGTTCCCCCAAGGACGTAACTACCATAGGTGCAGGGGGGTGCAGCTAATTTGAGGCCCACGGATAAACGTGGGTTTTTACACCATTGAGCGGTACGTGGGGGCTTTACAAAATCATGCTATGGGGACCACAAATGTCTAGTTACGTCCCTACACGCCCTTTTTTTTATTTATTTGAAGTAATATTGTTTTATTATATTTTTGTACAGTGTAACTAAAGGGAAGGAACAGAACAGTGAAGGAGGTAAAGTGGAATTGATAGAACAACACATAAGAGAAAATCAGTCTTAAATGAAACCAAATCCTATAATATACTATTATTATTTATCAAAGCAAGTAAAATAAAGGTTCTGAGTTATGGAGTATTGGTAAGATGGATCTTATGGGGTCAGGGGAGGAAAGGATACCTGAGGTTGTTAGTATAGGGATGAGAGGGGCAGGCGGGGAGGGAGAGGATACGAATAAGAGGGCAAGTATTCAGGCTGCTGTTGTATTAATAGTTTCGGAATGGAGGACCTTATGGATTGAACCTGATTGGTATTCGGAAATAAAACGTTGCACTGGTAAGTGCTCCAGGAAGTCCTGTTATAGTAGTAGTTGTTTCCTGATTGGAGACTGCTAGTCAGCTGGGCGATCTGCTTTTCTTCCTCACATTGTAATCAGCTCCTTCGGTCTGACCAGTCGTGACGTATGGAAGGTGGATAGCACTGATTGGTGTTTGCTGCTGAGTGCACTGCATCTTGGGAAGATGGAGGATGGGGGAATGGCTTATTTTGTCCGGCTTTCGGGAGGTTGGGAGTTATGTAAAGGTCAATAATAATAATAATAATAATAATAAAAATAATAATGAAATTTAGACAGTACAACATACATGATGCTACCATCCATTTCCTAGATAACTTAAACTTGTATTTTACTTTCAGCTGCTAGTTTTTATTTAATTCTGTTTTATCCCGAGAACAGTTTAGATGAGGAGAGAAAAGTTGATATAAAACGGTGATGAATCCCTTTGTTCAGGGAGTAGTAATGAAAATAGTTTAAAGCCCATTTATGGTCATTTTTTGATGCCAGGAGAGCTTCAAGAAATGTTATTATTAGCAATATGAAAGAAAATAGTTTTTTTGTTTCAGTCTTATTTTGACGATTTCTGCAACTGTGTACAGCAAGAACGTGGAAATCCACATTATTTCATACCCTTTATCATCAAGCAGCATTGTCTATTTCTCCTGCCCTTGGGTATGACACATAGCTGCTCTCTGGGTATGAATGTATTGAATGCAGAGAGCAGAGAAAAACTGTGTCAGATCACAGAGCAAGAGGTCAACTCAGCCTGATGATACAAGTACAAGGCTTAAATGTACAAGAGGAAATGGAAAAGATAAAAGTTGCAAGAGGAAATATACAAACAAATTAAGTCGCATGTAGGTGGAAAACATTTACCCAAAACAAAACAACATTAAAACGGTAACAATAAATCAAAAGGTTTTACCAGCAACTTAAATTCAGATTTCAAAAATAATACAATACAAAAGCATTTAGATAATATTATCCTAACACCACAACAGTTTTGGTTTTCAGTAGATACATTAATCCTGATTAAGTCCAGATCTGTGAAATTTTTATATGCTTTGGAAGTCGGAGAGACGTTTTTTTAAGAGCTTATTACAATACATCTCTCATTCACATACTGCATAATTTATGGTTCTAAAGTGTTTGTGCTCAAAACAAGTTATAAATCTATGGGTTGTTATTTCGAACCAGGGGTTTTGATTAAAAAGGGTTTGCCTAAGATTACATAAACTTATTTGCCATGAAAAAAAAAAGAAAGAAACTAAACTAGAACGTCTATTAAAACAAAGGCAACACTGACCATATATAATATCATCTTCTTTATCAATAGAAATTAAGGTTAGTTGAAGGTTGTTTGCATCAGTTGCTTGTGTAATCGCATGTTGAACTAGGTGCCTAACTGCTGTGCTTTCCTGTGGGGCATCTTTTTGGCAGGATTTCCATCTTCAAGAGAAATATCCCCTCCCCCCTCCCAAAAACAATGAAGACTGTTGTTAACATGAAATTAAATACATCAATACTGTCTAATGTTTATGGATATTGTTTTTTTTCTATTGCTATTGTTTATTTTTGCTATTGTTTTGTTTACTTTTATTTTCATCATTTAGCTTTCCCGTAATCCCTTACAGCACTTGTAGGGCCTGAGTCATTAAGGAAAGTAATTCGGGACAAACCATGTTACAATGCAAGGGGTGCATATCAGATTATTATTTTGCACATAAGCTAAAAACTGGCTGTTTTTTCATGTAGCACACAAGTACTTGATAGCTTTATTTTTACACTGAAATTTAAAGTTGATCTAGGACATGCCCTACCCCAACTATAAATGTGTCCCCACATTTTAAATTTACCCCCCCCCCTCTCCAATGCAACATGGTTTTGCCAAGGTGCAAAGTTACTCCTTTTTTAGGCTTTGCTCTCCATAATGACTCAGGCCCGTAGTGTTTTGAAATACATATAATGCAGGAGAGATTGTAATAATAGCATATGCATTGTGAAAGCTACAATTCCTGGAAGGCTCAGTAGGTCTCCGCTGCTTAACCTCGCTCACTGGGGAGGGGCATTGACACCCAATGGTGACTATTTAAAACAGATGAACGAGTAGTCAATTAGGACAGGGGGTTGGGATGTAGCAGGAACACAAGTTTATTATGAAAAGGGCACAAGAGAAGATTGTTACAGATTGACATCCCCCTCCTCCACTCCAAGGAAACCCCCCAGGCTGAAGTTACTAATGAACTCTTCTGGGTCAAATGCAGGGGTCACTTCTCCCTGGTCATTCTCCTGGACCTCTCTACGGCCTTCAATGCTGTGGGCCACCCTCTCCTGCTGCAGAACCTTCTTTCTCTCGGCATCTCTGGCATTGTCCTCACCTCTTACCTTGCCAACCACTCATTCTCTGTTTCCAGTCCTGACTCATCCTCACCCCCTCCACCCTCGCCGTTGGAGTCCCTCAGGGCTCTGTTCTCGGCCTTCTTCTTTTCTCACTACACACTACCTCCCTGAGCAATCTCATCTCTTCCTTTGGTCTCCAGTACCACGTTTACGTTGACAACTCTATATCTCTTCTCCTGACCTTCACCTCCCCCCCTCCTCACTTCAGTTTCTGACTGCCTGTCCGCCATCTCATCTTGGATGCCAACACGTTTTCTCAAAATCAATATTGTAAATTAGAATTCATAGTTTTCCCTTCCTCAAATCTTAACCCCATCTTGATCTCTACATCAATGTTAATAACACCACCATCTCTCTTGTTCCCCAACTCCACTACCTGGGTGTCACCCTCGACTCCTCACTCTCTTTTGCCTACACATTCAATCTCTTCTTACTTCCAACTACGGAACACCTGCCTGCATCTGGCCCTTCCTTTCTCAGGATGCTGCCAAAATGATTATCCCCACTCTCATCATTTCCAGTCTTGATTACTGTAACCTTCTCTTCACCGGCCTCCCCTACTCCCACCTCTCCCCCCTTTGCTATATACTCAAAACTTGGTTTTACTCGTTTTGCTCTGTACTGTTGTACCCTGTATGGTCTACTGTATGTATTTTTTACTGTGCTCCGGAAACCTTGTGGCGCCATATAAATAAATGATAAAAATAATAATAATAATCGACTTGTTTGTCATGGACTACAACTCCTAGGCACCCTCTCTTCCTCACTCGGGACTCAAATGCCCTTTCAAAGACAATGTGCTCTGTGTGCAATGGTGCTACTATTGATTCCTGTTGGGAGCAGTTGGAATTATTTCTCAATATATGATGTTAGAATGTTGTCAACAGTTGTGTTAACACTATTTGTATTCGTTGTTCTTAAATGAAGCCAGATGGGTTGTGAGTAAATCTGGTGTGTAGAATACAGGTATGGAAGCTGCATACCCCCATAACCCCCCCTCTCAAACAGGAAGCCCTGCTCAGCTGGATGTCCGTCTGAGCTGAAAAAGCATGTAAGAGGTTAATTCTGGGATCTTCCCTTAATCAAGCAATGCCACTCATCCTTATTTATCTAAGCGGGATCCCATTGTTCTCGGCAAGGGACAGGTAGACATCCTGGTGCCAACTCATAAAAGGGTTCTAGGGGAGTGTGAGCCAGGAAGGTATTAGCTTCTTTGTGATCAGCGGGCAGTTTAGGGAACCCAGATATCTAAGCCCAATACATGGTGATATCATAGATTTGGGGAATTTAGCCCCCTATAAGAGAGGTGTCTGAGAGACCCTGGTGTGTTCTTGTGCTACTGCTGACGCTATACACCAGTACACAGGCACTGCATCACCTGATTTTGCCAGGTTAAACTATTCTGTGTTATTGGTGTTGACTCTATTGGGAGACCCGGCATCCCTGTCACCTGAATGGGCCTGCTGGAGTAAGGAGACTTTCATACACTGAGGGGGAGAGGGTCTATTTTAAATATTAGTCACTCATCTCACTGTTATTTAATTATTGCTGCAATTTCCTATATGATCGTATTACACGGTACTAGACTTTGTAATAAAGATACTGCTTCATGTTTCCTATATGCCTGTGTGATCCAAGAACCTAAAAGGACCAGGGTAATCCCTTAAACTCCGTCTTTAATATCCTGGTTCCTGACAATGTTTATATTAAGAGCAGATTTTTATTTTTGGGTGGAATCATTCTTTAAACCAGTTCTACAATCTCATCTGTTATGTGAAAGAGGATGAAACTTTGCTGCTTGTACTGGGCGCTAAAACAAGTCCCCTATGATGATGGAAATGCTCTGCGCCGATCATATAATTTAAAAAAGTAGTATCTATAAATAGGTTGTATATGCATCGCTGCAAACAAACCTCCCACTTAATTATTAATTAATTAGCATTTCCAGAAGTCCTGTCGAAAGTATTTGGCCATATAGAGGTGTATAAAATCAAGCACCTAGCCATGCAGTCTCCATTTGCAAACATTTGTGATAGAAGATGGTTGGTTCTGAAGAGCTCAGTGACTACGAGCATGGTACTGTGATAGGATGCCACCTTTGCAATAAGACGGTTCGTGAAATTTCATCCCTGCTGGATATTCCACGGTCAGCTGTAAGTGATCTTATTAGAAAGTGGAAGCATTTAGGAACATCAGCAACTCAGCCACGAAGCAGAAGACCACATAAAATCACAGAGTGGGGTCAACAACGCTCAGGCCCATGGTGCGTAAAAGCCGCCAACGTTCTGCTGATTCCATAGCTGAAGAGTTCTGCACTTCCACAAAAACTGTGCGGCGGGAGCTTAATGGAATGGGTTTCGATGGCCGAGCACCTGCATGCAAGCCTCACATCAAAATCATTGAAAGGCTCCAAAGTGTCTGGTGTTTTGCCTTCTGCTTTGCAATGATTGTCCCCCTGTGATGTTCCTTATGAAAAAAGCCATAAGACTACCAGAGTAAATAACCAAAATATCATGAAATTCCATACTTCTGTTGTTTAACATGAAAAACCCATGACTTTTACAATAAGGGTAACCTCTGCCTTCCCACTACAAAAAGCAGTGGTCTGCAGAATGTTTTGCCTCCTGTCCTCAGATGGGCAGGTGGTTTTGCATTTTTTGACTTTTATGATCCAAACAAGCTTCATGTGTCATTGGTGTTCCAAACTTTAGATTTAAAATGAATGAGGCAGTATATATGGTTTCCACAGAGCTTTGTCCGGCTTCCTGACCACTATCTATTCGATGCACAAATTATGCTTGCTGAAATTATGCCGTATCATTTTTCAGTTCATAGAGCACCCTGTATGGACAGAATACTTAGTGATCTGAATTTCACCCTCTGAGTGTCACTGGCCCTATCAGAGAGGCATATTGTGCTACAACCAAGCGCGATTCATCGACTATGTTACGAGCCGCGGCGGTGCCCAGCTGCCGCGACTCACTCACCTGCGTCCCGGCCGTCGCTATGACGACCGGGACGTCACTTCCGGCCGTGACCCGGCCGTTGCCAAAGCAACGGTCGGACGCCTTCTATTCAGCGCCACGTCCTAGCAATGAAGGAAAGCCGGGCGCGTGCGCACATCAGCCCCACTAGCCTGCGGGCTAATTAATGTATGAAATCAATTATGCAGGGGGCTGTGTATTGTCAGAGCCAGGCTCTGATTGGCTGCTGACTGTATTTAAGGCAATGAGGTCTGCTGCTTCATTGCCAGTTATAGCTTCTGTTCCCAGTCTGCTGACCTGCTCTGTGCCTTGTTCCTGCCTATTGTACTTTCTGCTGATTACCCGTGTATGACCCTTTGCCTGGATTTGGACTTTGCTTGTGTATCTCTTGACCCTGACCTCTGGCCTGTTTACCGATCTTCCTGTCTGCTCGTGACACTTGACCTCGGCTTGTTAATTGGAATTGCTATCTGCTGCCGGCCCTTGACCTCTGCTTGGACTTCACTCCGTTTGCCTGGGTTCTCCCCAGCCGGTACACATTTCACGACCCTCTGTCAGTCTGCAGCCCAGACTGTCCCCACCATCAGGGGCTCCAGTGAACACCTGATTGGCAGAGTAGACTCCGGGTTGTGTTGTGCCGGCTGGAGGGGTTCCTAACTCTCTATAAACTTTCTCCCGTTCAGTTTGACATTTCCCCACCTTGGTTGATCTTAATGTAAATAAAGAAAAATATTGATATAAGCGTGGAACAGAGATAAAGCTATCACCCCTAGTCACAGGCTTACTGTGCCAAGTGTCAAATCCGGCTCTATGAATTTCAGAGGCTCAATTTAGGGATGATTTTCTGGGGAGCAATGCACGCTTGACAAACCTTACAAATATGCCCAAAAGACTATTCAAATTCAGGCTAATTATTTATGACATTAAAAGGTGCCTTCATTATAAGACTTTCGGTTTAACTGCACACGATCATGGGCCAAATGTGACCCTTGGGCTGTATTATTTAAGATTATGATACATCTATTTATAGCTTATTTGTGTCCACATGGTTTTATCTTGACAAGCTCTACACGTGCGGAGAGCTTGTTCCATTGCCAATGCTTTTTCCATCCCTACTTTTAAGCACCACATGTCAGTCAAATCTAAATAAACTCAGGCAAACAACAACAAACCGTTCAACATGTTTAATCTGCTCTGTAAATGAAATAAAATATGCATGATTGAGCCATGTCTGGTAACACACAGCTGTCGTGCATGTGGCTCTATATTTATATTTTCATTTCAGGAAAATGACTAAATAGACACTGGCCACCCTCGAGTAAAGACAAAGAAATTACTTCTAAACGACTGAAACGTCTCAAGCCCATAAGACCAGTTATTAGTTACAATGCACATTGGGGATCATGGAAGAGAGAACTGGATTGTAGAGCAGGATTTCTCATCATTTATGATTCATCTCCTCTGCGTAAGCTGGAAATCTATTTGGCTTTACTGCGTCCTCACGCTGCATTCTTTCTTCCTCTACGCCTGCAACAATATATCTCATGCTCTTCATAAATAATAGATTAAGATATAGATTTGGAGAGAAAATGACTCTGATTATCATCCACACAGACAGCGAGACATGAATAGATTTTAGTTGTTGAAAGGAACTCTCATAAATGCATTACAGGAAAATTCTTTTACATCTAATTTCTAGATTAAGCGTTCATCCCTTTCTCTACTATTCATGACTGAAAGAAAGGGGGCTGCTTGTTGGGAAGTCCTCCACCAGACTAGTGAAGCTTCGGGTGGTCCTCCTGTCAGCTACACAAAATGCCTGCCTTGTATCCCCATTAAAAAAAAAAAACCCAAAAAAACCTGCTTCTTTTGATGCCTGGAAGGAAGGACTATCAAATTTTCCGGTCTTAGCTTTATTTACAATCAATGTAACGCTAGCAAAGAAAGCTATTTTGGGTAAATAGATCTCATCAGTATCTCCAACTGTTTGCGGAAATCTTATCGGAGCCACTAGATATTTTGTTTTTTGATAAGCGCTCTACAGTCTCCGACTTAGAGAAAGGTGTTAAAAGTTTCTATACTAAATGGGGCATACACTGTACATCTAAACTTTAGATGGCCAAACTCAAACACAAACTCAAATCGTGAAGGTGTTTGAAGAAACCAAATGGTTTCTCTTGAGACAGTTACAGTGATGTGTGACGGACTGTAACCTTACCATCTTTGCGGTATAATTTGTGCTCCTGTATTCCACAGCCTCCTCTCCCCTCTCTCTTCCACTCTCCCTCCCCCCCACCTGTTCTTCTTCTGTTGTGGTAACATTACAACATATGCTAACTCCTATGCAAATGTATGGTAACAGGTCAATTGGAATTTTTGGTTCCCCCCCTTCCCCTCGGAGGGGGGGGGGAGGAGAGAACTCCCTGTAGGCCCTGGAGAGAACCAGGGCCCACAGCTTGCTAGTTCTTTTCTTCCCTCCCCCTATCCACTGCCCTTTTCTCGTATCCCTACCCTTTCAAAATGTTAAAATGTAACACGTACAATCCACTGTTTACCTTTATACCAATGTATGTCATTATGTGTTTATTGTTATTTCTGCGCAATAAATAGAAGAATAAACCCAAAAAAATAAAACAAACACAACAATGCCAATGGGTGTCTAAAGGCTGCAGCATGTGATTGGATGGGAGACAATCACATGACACATTTTGCAGCTCACTTCCAATCACAAGCCCCCGTTGGTCAGTGATTCCTAGCCAATTAGCATTCAAATACATGTGATTTACAACCCCTTATGAATATGAATGAATCCCACAGAGAAAATCGGTGGCAGTGTGGATACAGGTGATTTTAAGGTTCTGTGAAGTATGTTTTATCTGTTTCAAAGTGACAGGATGCCTTTAAGAAACTGATGATTTTTACAATTTATGCTATCACTTTAGAAATAATGTTTGTCCTTTATTTCCCTTAAAATGTAATTTTTTTTTTCCAGCACAAAGGCACACAGGTGTCAGAATTTAATGACATTTCAACTTGCTCTCCACCCACCCCAATCAGACTGCAGATTTAATTGAACTAATTTATTTTAACGTGGTTTGCTTCTTTATGGTTTGCAGAGCGGGCTGACAGATCTCAGGCCTCCCTTAGGTCCACAAGTTATTTGATCTGTTAGTTCCGCTTAATGATGATATATCTGTTGAGAACAAGCCATGGTTCGTCATCATGGATTGGGAATAAAGAAGCCCTCACTAATTAGCACTTCAATGATTTTTTTTTTCCTTTGTTTTTTTTTTGCACGGTTGGTTGTTCTAGGCCAAGATGTCTTCAAATGGCCCATAATGGTTCTTAGGAGATAAAATTTTACGCCGAGAGTAAAGAGTTTATTTCGCGGGTCTCCCCTAATTGAATTCTTGGCAAGGAAAGCTTAGAAAGCTATTCCTGGGTGAATCTATGTGGCTATCCATGTGCTTATCGGAATCCATGAAGTGTGTATATGAAGGAGACAGCTCATTATCCAGTTTACTAGGCATGTATCTCCCAGTAGGAGGTTGGATGCTATTTAACACATTAAGTATCATTTTAAGAAGAACATAAAGTGGTCTAGTCACCATGACTTCACGTGTTTCTCATAAAATAGTAAATAATCCATATACTCAATGTCTCCAGACTGCAAAAGAAATACTTACTGTTTAATTAATTTGCCTGTTTACCCATCCTCCTCTATCTATTCCGTTGCCAATTCTAAGGCCTATGATAGTTTATTACAGGATTAATATAGTTTTACATAAAACCTGAAATTACAGTTATCAACTTTCTGATGTTGCCTAAAACAGTAACTTTCTTTTATTTGCATTAGAAAATTGAGGTTTAGTTGAATCGTTTTTTTCCAGATTTGTACTGGTTTCGCAGGTAGTAATTTATTTGTATTGAGGTCCTCTTGTAGATTTCTAAGCTTCTACAATTTGATGAAACATGAGACTCAGAGCCTCACTTCGATACTGGACAGTCAGTTTCCATTGTTACAAGTGTAGCAATGCTTTTGCTGACAACTAGTACTGGAACAGACAGTGGTTTCAACGCAACGCCCAAAAGTTCTTTGCTATGCTATGTGATTATATGTATAAAATGGCCGCTAGACAACATTTGTATTAAACAATGCTTCTCTAAGCTGCAGCTCTTACTACCAGGATCTGCAACCTGTACCAACTAAAATAATACCAAGCCAAACAGGAGAGCGCTAAGCATAGATTCAAAATTGCCGGTATTTATTAAAACAGATTAATAAAATTATAAAACATTTATTGCATATACTCGTTGTCACGGGCACTAGGAGTCTTTGCCCAGGATATCACCAGATGTAGTCTTACCAGAGTAGTGTATGCACACAGTGGTCTTCTGGTAGCAGGGTGACTAGCGGAACAGGAGAATCAGCAGATGGTGAGAGGATGCTCGAGGAAAGTCTATGACTAGCAGTAACAGGTTATGAGTAAAACAATATGAACACGAGGATCTTGATGGACGTGAAGACGTGAGGAAAGTCAGTGGTCTGCGTACAGCAAGTTGTACCACTGCTTGTAATGATGGGACAGGTTCCAGGTGCAAGTAGGTAACGGGGAAGTCAGTGGTCTGCGTATAGCAAGTTGTGCCACTGCTTATAGTGAGGAAACTTGTAACTGGTGCCAATAGGAAACAGGGAGTCAGTGGTCTGCGTTCAGCAAGTTGTACCACTGCATATATAGGTGAGGATAGGCACTAGGGTAGATGCGTGGAGCATCAAAGGTAACACGGAGAGCACAAGGAACTTGATTCCAATGGTATATATAATACAATAGCAAATGACTAGCGCTGCTTGGAGATACAAAGTCACTACTGAGATCCAGGACATATGAGACAAAGTCAATAGCATCTATAACTTCGTGAGATAGAGGACTCCATAGATGAACAGAACATGAACAGTCCAAGCGGATATGCAATAAACTGGTAAAGTCAATAAAAGATAAGCATACCGCGATTCAGTTGAGCAGGCTGTCACGAGAGAAACACAAGGATAGCTGAGCGGCTGAACGCTGACACGAGTAGAGACCACAGGAGAGTGGTAGCGGTAATCCGTGTCTGTGAAGCACACAGACAGAGAACATAACACGAGTGGAGCAATGATGATTCTTGCGGAGGTCAGCAGGAATAGTAGACACAATGAAACACAGGAGAGTTGAAGCGGTCTGGAAACCGGCAGTGCAGTAGCGAGGAATCAGCTGGGACAGAAGACACGATGAAACACAGGAGAGTTGAAGTAGTCTGGAAACCGGTAATGCAGTTACGAGGAATCAGCTGGAGCTGAAGACACGAGGAAACACAGGAACACCTTCAGAGACTCACAGGGAATGAGACTCCAAGATCAGGCGACGAGGTATTGACCACAGGTGCTTTAAATAGGGAGTGTTGCCTGATCAGCCAATTAACTAAAAGCAACAGGTCTGAAGAGTTCATAGAGGCTGCGCATGCGCAGACCATCAGGATGGCGGGCGGCCACGGTTCCTAACAACGGGAGAAGAGGCACTCACAGTCAGGTGAGTGACACTCGTTGAGTCAAGTCCACATATATCTTAGAATTAAACAATTTGTGAACCATAAAGGTTTCAAAAACTTTATAAATCACAGTTTTGAAATTGAAATGATGTAAATCCCGAGTTGGGTTCATTCACACACAGCCTTGATTAGATTGGTATTCCAGCCTAGGAGTGTCCCATATTTGTGGTGAATATACATGATGTTTCCTCTGGATGGTGGCATCTGATTTGTAGGACTATGATATATAACATTTGGATATCAAGACTGTGATTTATACAGTTTCTGAGACCTGTATAGTACACCTTGGCTACTGGTGTGATCTAGAAGGTCCACATGTGGCCCTGAGAACTGACATTGTGACCTGAGGACCAGTAGTACAGATGGAGTCATCTTTGTAAAGTTATGCTGGGTACACACTACAGGATTTTCAGCTGATTGTCAGGCCAATCACCCAATAAACAACCGTTCAGCCCAATACCGCATTAGTGTGTACGCTCCAACGATGAATGATTATCATTCCAAAGCACATTGAATCGTTTCATTTAATTTATAAACTAAAAAGCTTGTTCAACGCAGGAACGATGTCGCTCCAAATCTGCAGCGTGTATGTACTCATAATCAGGATCTCCATAGAGTTTACAGAGTCATGGGGGTATATTTACTAAACTGCGGGTTTGAGAAAGGGGAGATCTTTTCAGGCTATGGTTATGGCAGATGAAGAGCACAGATCTGACGGTAAATCTTGTAAACCATGTGTGTTGTATACACATGAATCTGAGTGCTGATCGGGACTTTTTCAGTCGTTGGTAAAATCATTGTAGAGAACACATCAGGAGAATATTTCTGTAGTGTGTACCCAGCCTTAGTGAGCCATGCTACTTCCAATGATGCAATCCATTTCGTCACGCCTACAATAGCTAAATCATTCCACCTGGCTCAAAGAACATCTCTCCTTTGCATTCACATCAGGAACGTACAGACAAAGAGGTCAATAGGAATTGTTGTGAGGAAGTCAGAGTCTGCACCCAGTGGGAAATGTAATGTCCACAAGTTGCAACCATGGATATTTGGGTAGATGTTCTAAAAGTATAATTTATTTGCATATTAGCATAATTCCCAGGAGAGATACTTGCAATCATAAAATGCTGGAGTAATTGGCTGCTGTAAAATGACTTAGAGACGTCATTGGAGGACATGAGTGAAGTGTACCAGTATTTATTCACAAGTCATTATTGGATTAACAGTATAATTGATAATGATAATAGAGTTATGAAGAAACAGCTGTCTGCACATACAAATAATCATTATTAAATTGATATTTTGATGACAGGCCCATCAAGGTCACTGACATTAAAATACGATACTCCAGGGCTGACATATAGACCGGAGAATTTTTAGGTTTGAGGTATGGGAGTACCCACATAATCCTCCCACCCTCCCTCCCCCCCCTCCCCCACCAGCACCTCTCTTAACTTTATACACAAGGTCTAGTGCATTTGTTTCACCGGTTATGTCTAACTGACCTTGACTTTAAAGCTCAGTATCTGCATACAACAAAGAAGGCCACAGTAATGTTTATTACGCAGTATATTGTTATTTGTAATAGAGAGATGTCCTTGGTACATGTTCATAGCAAATCCCCTTAAAACACCTACAATACAACAATTTCTATCCTCTGCTTTAATGTGTAAATTAACAATTATTTTTACACTCTTTAATAGACCACTATGTTTAAACAAAACACAATGGGCCATTACAGCTATTTAAAAAAAAAAAAAAAAAAAAAGAGTATATTACCTCAAATGTACTGTATCTATAATAGTTGTTGTAATTATTTTTTCAGATATATTTACAAGGTCTACAATACATTAGTACATGTTTTACTTTGGCAGAAGTTAGCGCTCATCTGTGTTTTATATATTCAAGTGAAAAAATACTTCCGCCCATATTTCATTTGCAAAACCCATCTTCCCTTTGGCAGACTAGCTAAAATAACAGGTTGTTCTTGACAATTATAATAATACCACAATGACAATGTTGTAAAACATGTAACCGTCTCTCCTGAATAAAACAGGGCCATCAATTTCCAGTGCACATTAATTACTGGCGTATGAGGCATGTTGGTGGTTTAGATTAAAAAAAGGAACATCTAGCGCTGAAAACAATTAGACAGGGTAAGTAATGCATGACAGACTGATAGGAAATACACCGGTTTTTAAAACTGTTTACGGGAATAAAGCAACACAACCTGCAGTATTGTTTAATCGGAAATCCCTTGCTCAAGTCCACCAGTACAATCTGATTTGTTCAGTGATCAGAAAAGGTTATCCCCTCATTCATGTAATTACAAGTCAGCAGCCCTAGTATCTATTGTCTATTTAATTTAGGTTGTATTAACTCACCAGTCAGGGCACTGTAAACTCTAAAATTGCCCATACACACTGTGATTTTGAGGGTCAATGAATGCAATTACCTACATCTATGGTCAATCCCATATGGGGTCTATCAGAAGTTGATTGCGGACAGATTGTAAATCCAATCAGCTGATTTGACCACCTATGCGGCCATTATCTGACTGCGCTAATGGTGCTCGGTCATCATCATCATCAACAGATGCAACTATTCTGCCGGAGTGATAAATGTCCCCCCCTTTTGTTCACCTTAATCAACATCTGAAAGATTCCTATTGTGATTGACAGTCTTCTTATGTAAATAGAAGCTGCGATTTGTGTCAAGTTAGGCTAGGTACACACTTTAGGTTTTTCACCTGATTAACGGGCCAATCACACGATAACCGAATGTTCGACCCGATACCGTATTAGTGTGTACACTCCAACAATCATGTTTTATCTTCCAAAGCCCAATGTATCATTTTATTTTATTAATGGACTAAAAATCTCTAATCGATGGAACAATGTTGTTCCAATTCTGCAGTGTGTATAATCTGCAGATGGTTATGACAGATGAAGAGCACAGATCTGAAAGTAAATCTTGTAAAACGTGTATAGTGTGTACACATGAATCGGCATGCTGATCGGGACTTTCAGACGTTGGTAAAATCGTTAACGATATCGCATCGGGAGAAATTTTCTGTACTGCGTACCCAGCTTTGGATCTAAAATAACATAATTGACCTTCAAAATATAGAGAGTGTATGGACACCTTAAATAAACCCTGGGTAGCAGATAGCATGCTCTACATTGTCAGGCACCATCCCGCTGTTCTTCCACGAAGCGGGGACGGTCGCCTGACGTCTCCCCGCTGTCGGGCACTTACGCTCTGTCTCGTTCTCTTCTGGCGGTCAGCGTGCCTGACCGCCCCTGTTCTCCTTCAATCACCCAGCAGCAGCCTCTAATTAAATCTTGTTCTGGCACGATTGGGTTGCCAGAGTATCAGGTCTCCTGTTCTCCAGCATTGTTACTGTTTCTGCTCATATATTGGTTTTGATCCAGCTTCCTCTGACTTCTCTCCTGGTTTGTGCCTATTGCCTCCATTGTGACCCCGACTTGCTGACTATTCTCCTGGATTTTTCTTGACCTTTGACCTCAACCTGTTTGACTTCTCTGTGGATTTCCCTTCTGTACCGCCTGTCTCCGTTTGGTTTGACCCGGACCATCCTGACCATTCCCTATCACTACTCTGGTAACTGTCTAGGTGGACCGCGACCTGTGTACCTCTTGCAACCAAGCCCAAGCCTCCTTGCGGGGGTCCCTGGTGAACACCAAGGGTACGTTAGACTTCGCACCTCTTAGGATGCTCAGACCACCAACTGGTATTAGCGCCACTGAACTGAGTCCAACGGCTCTTCGAGCCTGACATACATCCAATGGATGCGTCAGTGTTTCGAGAAGTCACCACCCACCACATCAGTTTGGGAAGTTGTACGTTAAAGATATACTGTTAATATCCTCGGCTCAGAGCTGTAACTTAAAATTTTTGTGCCTGGGGTGAGAAGTAAAACTGGCGCCTCCCTTGCCCTCAATTTTAACCAAATTAGCCTAAAATATTCATAAACTGCGCCCCCCTTCAGCATTGCGCCCTGGGCGGTCGGTCCTCTCGAACAGCCCTAGTTACGACCCTGCCTCAGCTGTTTTCACATTAACGGTCTTCAAATCTAATTGCCATAATCCTCTTTCATCTGTTTTTAGGCTTACTTTGTCTAAAACAATCCCGGATATTTAATATATTGTGTAACGTTTCTTTGTGATGAGTCTGAGGTTCATTGTAAAAATACTGTGTCCTTTTACATCTCTAAGTTTCCTTTTCCTCTTTTTTTACAACAGAACCCCACACTCATCATAATCAATTATTACACAAGATATTAAAGTTCCGGGATTGTTTAGACAAAGGGGGCCAAACAACAGATAGCAGAGGATTCTGGGAATGAGTGAGACGCTATGTCATTTGCCTGTTGGACACTAGATAAGAATACATGAAGTTGCAAGAGAAGCATATTTTCTGTTACTGAACAAACATTGAGAGTCATAACATATGCAGTTAACATTGTTTGACCTTAAAAGTGCTATTAATTTTTTTTGCAAGAACATATATTATTTTCAGCAGTAATTCTAGACTTTGGTCTTTTCCAGCTGTTCTTTGCCTGGAGGCTGAGGCTAGACTGTTCAGTCCCAGGACATCAGTAACATGAAATATAAATATGATCCGTAGGGGACAGCCGGGTGATGTAATTCACTAGTTAAAATACAGGATTCCAGTAGACAAGTAGTTTCGGCTGAATTAATTTTGCACCCTGCACACATCAACACGAGGCAGAGCTCTCACAAATATCGTACATTTAGCTCTGAGGCTTTACTTTCATTATTAAAAAATAAAAATAAAATCTGGTTTGATTTGAAACAGCTGAAATATATTAAATTTTTTTTTGTCCAACAATATAAAAAGAATAAAAATAATCCATTAGGCTATTCATTGTATCAGTTAACTAGCGTATACATTATCCCAAAGGTCCTAAATTATAATATACTGGATGGTACCTAAAGGGAATCTGGGGCCTGATTCATTAAGGATCTTAAATTAAGAAACTTCTTATTTCAGTCTCCTGGACAAAATCATGTTACAATGTTAGGGGTGCAATTTATTATTCTGTTTTGCACATAAGTTAAATACTGACTGTTTTTTCATGTAGCACACAAATATCAACTTTAAATTTCAGTGTACAAATAAGCTATCAAGTATTTGTGTGCTACATGAAAAAACTGTCAGTATTTAACTTATGTGCAAAACAGAATACTAATTTGCACCCCTTGCATTGTAACATGGTTTTGTCCAGGAGACTGAAATAAGAAGTTTCTTAAGTTAAGATCCTTATAAGAATCAGGCCCCTGGTGAACATTTGTGTGATATCTGGTAGTTTTAAAGTTTCTCCCTACACGCCACCATTATAGGCTTGTTCCCAGCACTCCTTCCATAAGGCGATATGATAGCATTTCTATATTTTAGATTTATCGACTTGCCGATTCTATCGTTGACCTCTGTGTCAACGTGCTGTGAACACAGCTACATAACAACCATTTGACAGATTTAAGGAATCACGCTCCACTGGCCTCCCTACCCATAAGTGTCAGAGGACTGAAGCGCTTGACGCCATTATAATGCCTTTTCACATAAAGTACAGTACGGTGTGGCAGGAAAGTAATCGGGGGAGGGGGGGGGGACACTGTGGAGCCGAATGTCCATAAATCTGTCAGATGGCCGTTGTGTGTCTCTTCTGGTGGAGCCAGGCTGTCTTCAGCTCACGCTGATGCCGCCTTTAGCCCAGTGATTAGGTAAATAAATCAATAAAAATTGAAAAACACGATGGTGATATATGCATTTTACATATGTTTTGTTGTTGTTTCCATTGTAGCTAGTTTTGTTAAGTTTTCTATTGTGAATGTTATAACGAACCAGTTGATTGGAGCGGCTTCCATACATACTTTGATATGAAAAAAACCAAATAAGATCAACACGAGAAACCCCAGTAAAATGGACTTTAAAAAGTAGGGCCGTTCAGTGACCTTATTCTAAAGTATGACGGCAATTCTTTCTGTATGTGGAAAGAAAACTTGGCGAAGCTATTCAACCGTATGTTATAGGTGAAATTAGTTTAGGCTGTATGTAATATGTATGATGTGTGCATGTCTGATGGAAAGGAGCCTTTTAATGTGCCAGCTGCTGTTATAATCTAGTATATTTCATACCGGAACTAGTAATATCCCATCTGTTTTAGAAATGATGAATGCAAGTGTGAATACCTCTCACTAATGTGTATTTAAAATCTCCTACAAGACTAATGAGATTGCATTACACAGATCTCTTTCCTATTAAATCTCTCTGAAGTATTGCAAGTACAGTGGTAGGTTTAGGAAATCTAGCGCTAGGTGTACAGCTATGGAGTCCTGACAAATTCCACGCATTTCTTTGTTGGTGTCTCTGGAGAGAGTCTGGCGCGAAGCACTATCATGATGCCTGATCTGGCTTCATCACCCATGTCAGCATTCTCGTCCAGTAAAGAGTACTGGAGAGATGGGTGGGCACTGTTCTGTATATGTAGTGTCAGCCCCCACCTTTTCTACACTGGGAGAACCCTGCCCGTGAGAATTTACATTCCTAGAATGTAAGCTCACTGGGAGAGTTCTCTCTACCTATTATCTCATGTCTGTCTACTGTTCGTCTCCCTTGTAAGTACTGCCATGTCTTTTGTTACATTCTGTGTGAGTATCCACAGCGTTACTCACACGCATCTGAGCTACTTATGCAGAGCTGCCTGACGCATTTGTGATTTCACTGACTGTATAATACCAGAGCTCAGACTACAAGCTTTTCTAGCACTCTCCATTATAGGGTAATTTAATTTTTCAGCATACATACAGTATACATAAATTAGAAACAACATTAATATATGCTTATTTGTATTAGTTAAGTATCTATCTGTATTTGTACGATTGTCCGGCGCTACGTATTCTGCAGCGCCTTATGAATAAATAATTAATTAAATAATAACAGAGAAGGGAGGCCAAGCTCACCTGCTAGTATACTGCATACATCCTAATTTAGGTGGGACATTCCCAAATTGGAGGGATAGTTATGTCCCGTGGGATGGAGAGTTCACCACTGCATCGCATAGCACCCAGGGGCAAACACAGACTTTTAGAGGGGGGGGGGGGGTCCTGTTCGATTAGTATCAATAACAAAAAGCTTTATTTTAGTTTGAAAAAATTAATGAATGGAGGTGCCACGAATGCCCAGCCTATCCCAGATACAGCAATCTGAACAGCTGGCCGTGACTGGCGTCACCTCAGTCACTTAGCAATGAATACATTTTCTTTTCTGCCAACACAAAGGATTTATTATGGTGTTCTTACATTTACCAAAACCACTTATTAATGTTTCACACTTAAATCACATACACATGTAGCATGAGCTTCCCTGGTCTTGGTAAGTTCACAAAGAACACACTACTGTAGATTAAATTTATTTAATCTGAAAAATGTTTCCAAGGCTTAGTTACAAAAAGTTTATAACAACCCATACATTAAGTTGCACAAGCCAGTTTCAGAAAATAAAATAGGAAATAAAACCAGAGTCACTACTTACTAGTTGTGTGAGGGAACACATTTGCGAAAAATGAGACATTTCAGTCTTGAAAGACCCCCTCATGAAAATGCACACGTTATTGTCTTAGGCAGAAGATTTTAAATCTTTTCCATACAGCTCTCACTCCCCACCTTTGGAGTTTAACTGTCAATAAGGAAAAATTGATCTCCCAAATGTCACAGGGCTTTCCAAGTGAGCTAAAGATGTCTTGAGTTAGGGAATGTTCACAGGACCTTGAGTTCTCATCTCTGCTCTATCTGCTTGGCTAGATGATTTACAACTCCTCAGAGATGCCTATCTCTGCCTGGTCTGGCTAATTTCAACAGATTATTGACACTTGCATAGGTTCAAACTCATGTCGTCATCTAGCAAAGCACACGTTGAGATTACATTACAAGGCTACATACAATATACATTGTCATACCTGAATATTAAGAAAAAATAACAATAATACATAATCATAGGAGGTTTTTATTTTTTAAGTAAATTGAATCTATTTTGTAAACAAAATATTTTTTCCCTACACAAACACAATGGGGGATGAGAGAAACACACATGCCAGAAGGAGTAAGAGAGAGGAACATATGCAAAATTGGAGAAAGAAACACTAAAGGAAAACAGAATTGGTAGTGACATGATAACGAGGGCAGGAGACAAAGATGAGACACACAAACATTGGAGAAGGAAGGACAGTAAGAATCACCAGCTTTCACCTATTAGGAAGCCTTTAATATTTGAATAAACATTTTTTCAATGGTCAATAGTTTAAACATTTTTCTTTTATATTTTTAAAAAATGTGTACTTTTTTGTTTGCCAAATGGAGCTGAAAGTCTGGGCTTTAAGTTTCACTGTGCATGTGAAGACCGACCAGGCAAAGTGGTAAGTTAACGCTGCTACGGTCCAGTATCGCCATCGTAGCAGAGTATAACTTTTAGTGATAAATTGAGAGATTTGAAAAAATAATCTCTAACGCCACATGTTCATAAATAGTCCCCTGAGAGTTAATAGTTTTGCAGAGAGATGAAACACAGGTGTAGAAAGAACAACCAAGGTCCTGGTTGGCTTTTGCATAAATTAGAAGCAATATATATGCTTATTTTTCCATTAGAAGGGAGTGTACTTTGCAAATGATTTGCTAATAACCTTATTAGCAATTTTGGTATTTTTTTAATCTAGAGTTCCTTTTTTAATACTATTTTCAGTGTGAGCACATTTACTGAAGAAATGTTTTGCACAGGAGGAAGAAAATATCAAGACCACTGTATGATCTTCTCTGCGTGTACAATATTTTGATGTAGAGTGCAGTGAAGTAGAATATTGTGTCAGGCTTTTGATGTATTTTTATTTGAGATGAGCGAAATTGAAGTGAAATTTCATGCAAATCAAATCTGGCAGCACAAGAGCAAATTAATTTTCAATTTTGGCTTTGCCGGTCTGCAGCATGCCATTCTGTCCTATACATTTATGCATACATGCCTGCTCTCCAGGAATGTCCAGGAGACTTCCAAATGATGGGGAGCCCTCCTGGACACCAGCCAGATTAGCCCACCCTCCTGGAGTTTGTTTTAATTTATTCTGAAGTGCATGTTGTCTTGATGAAGAGATTCAATGCGAAACGCGTCATCATATGGCAGCACGGTGGCTCAGTGGTTAGCACTTCTGCCTCACAGCACTGGAGTCATAAGTTCGATTCCCAACCATGGCCTTATACGTGTGGAGTTTGTATGTTCTCCCATGCTTGCGTGGGTTTCCTCCGGGTGCTCCGGTTTCCTCCCACAATCCAAAAACATACTGGTAGGTTAATTGGCTGCTAACAAATTGACCCTTGTCTGTCTGTCTGTGTCTGTGTGTTAGGGAATTTAGATTGTAAGCTCCAATGGGGCAGGGACTGATGTGAGTGAGTTCTCTGTGCAGCGCTGCGGAATTAGTGGCGCTACATAAATAGCTTATGATGATGATCATCATGGCCCCTGCAATGACGCAAATTGTGTTGTTGTGCAACAGGGAATGGGCATTCATGACACAGGTCATGTTGTCAATTCCTCCCCCCCCCCCCCCCGATCCCCCAACTCACATCCAAGATTCCCTGACAGTGAGGTCCAACAAGTAGGCAAGTCTGTATTTATGTTCGTGTTTCGCTCATCTATAACTTTGACACAAAGTGCTGTGTATGTAGAATATTCATACCGTGTGATTATGTGCAGTGATCACAGCAGTTCCATCTTCCATGTAGTGGGTTGTGGTGAAGTTTCCAGTGAAGAGTCCCCTAGAAAACAGTTAAGCATTTGTAATATTAGCACAAGCAAGAAAAAAATAAAACTGCCGCACACATTGGCATCTTATTTCCATTAGAAAACATGAAAGCATTTATTGAAAATATTAAAATACAAGAGCGGATGATCACCATCTGTGTTTTCAAATACATTTCTATTTCGGGCTTTCAATGGGAGACATTGGAATTAATTATGTGAAAGATGATGTGATTGAATGTGAGGAGAGAAAAAAAAAGTCTTGGCTCGAATTGTCCGGATGTATCTTATTTTTTGTTAATGAGCTATAATAGGCACAATTATTTGTACTTAATAGTGTGTTACAGATATTGACACCCCCTACCAACAGATGTCAGATTGGCAGGTGTCAGAATGGCTTGGGACATACTCTTCCTCCTAGGATCTAACAGAGATTCTCCAGCCTCCGATGACGGGGAAACGTACAACACTTATAGGTCAGTGTTCTCCATATATAACATGCTTGTCATGTGGCAAGAGCATCGATTGGCCAGTTGTCTTGACACCTTTCAAGCTGCAATCTATCAAATAGCAACATGTAAAAGTGTAGAGCTTACAAAGCCATTAGACAGCTGCCAGGATGGTAACTCACAAATGGCAGGGACCCTGGGCATAGCAACGCTGTCATTCGGATATCTGGGAAGCGGCAATCTGCTAATACTTTTATGGGTTAGGATCTTCTTTAATCTATTACATCTAATATTAAACACACATGGTGGCATATGACGGAGCTCAAATAATTGAATAAAATGCCGCGTTTGAGACTAACCAGAAGGTTTGGGAGATAGGACATCAAGCTTCAGGTGGGTCATAACACATTATGAATTAAAAGCTTAACCATGGGTCTTAACAATTAGATTTAATCTGGGACACCAACTAAACAAATTTGTTTCATATAGATTGAGATGCTTTGACTCCACAGACTTCAGTTTGATAAAAGTTTCACATCACTACTCTGAGCTGATATTGGCATTTAAATGCTAACTCTTAAGGCAGGCAGGACGAATGCTTCGAATTAGCGACCTGTTGGCCTAGCTCCTCATGTTGTCAGGAATCCACCATTTAGATGCAGAACTCAATATCTTTCACTTCACAACATGGTAAGCACATCTGATAGTGGTTCACTGAGATGCAATCAGGTGATCGTTGACATCACAGAGGTGGGGAATTGATCTCCTGAACAGTATTTAAACCTGCCCTGCCTGTCATTCCCACTAAGAGTATCAGCTTTGCTGTTCTGAGCATGTTATCCTGACTACTATTGGACCCCTGATCATTGACCTGGCTTGTTCCCATTTTTATGACACTTGAATTCTGACTTTGCACTGCGCTGAAAGATTGGTTTTGACCTTTGTCTTTTTCTGACTATTCCTTTTTACTCCATGGCATGTTATGTTGCGCTGAAAGGATAGTTAAAGGACAATATGGACTATGTGTGGCCAGAGCGAACACAGATGGTTGTTTAGCTGTAGTCAAATACACATTAAAATCAACTTCACATAGTCTACCTTGGTAAAGGCAAATTCAGGGGGACAAACAGCATGGGGTCTCTCCGAATAAGCCACTACTTGCAGTAGGCTATGACAAGCTAGGCTAGTGACTGTATAACAGAGAAACTCACAGACGTCCCCTTGTCATAATGTCACTCAGCCCTAGAATGCTTGTGCACTACTGGTCCCAGCAAACCCTGACATGCCTAAACTGCTGCGGTATGTTGATGCTTGTAGAACTACAAATGCCAGCTTACACATGACTGCTAGAGCATGCTGCCACTTGCAGTGTACCTGAAAAAATAAATACTGTAAAAAACACCACACAGAGACTGTGAAAAAAAAACCAAAACACTTTACTAAAAATATAAACTCCCCCACACAACCTCGATTTCCAACTAGATCCATTTCTTTCTTCCAGCTTTATAACTTTGAGGCAAAAACTCCATATCAGAGTGGAGAACATGCTTTTTGCTGAGCGCTTATGTAACTGATAGGCCTGTCAGCTTCTAGTCAATACAGAGAGGCTTCAATCCGATTGGTCAGAGCGTGGGAAAGCTGCTTGGTATTGGACTACAGTGTATCAGTGAAGTTCATCGATACAATGTAGTTCATTGCGGTTAGTGGTTAGATCCCACGAGTGGGGGCTCACACTATGGTGCGCCCAGGAGAACTGCCTTTTTTGGGCCGACTGATCCTTTTTCTCCCACTCGCCCTCTGCTACTAATTAATATTGATTAATAAAATGAATTTACTGGTTGTGTTTTAGTGTCGAGGCGGCCGCATTCCCCTGGACCTTGACAGGGGGGAGGGGGCAACACATTGTAAAAACATTCTCTTGGTGGTAGCTTTAAATCATCACTCGCTAACATTGACATTCTGATCACACGTGTGCTGCAGCGAGTGCAGATATAAAACAGTGCCTAGCACATTCTTATCTGTAATCTAATTCATTCTCCGGACCTATTCTGATGCAGCATCTAATTTATTGGCCATGGCACCGACTAGGTCATTGACCTTGCAGACCCACTTCTCCTTGATTATATTATACTTGATGCTAGGTCGCTGTGAGAATGACAAAATGGTACTCATTTGAGATGATCACAAAATCTCTCAGCTACGCATGCATATTCCTCAGCTGTTTATATTCTCAGCACAACAGATCAGCATTGTAAAGAAGAGAGTCCACTCTGGCTGATAGGCTAAGGGCACAATACCCCAGGCAAAAATTACATCATTCACAGAAATTAGCAATATAGTTTTATTTTTGTCTTCTAAATACAAAAGAAAATAATAATATATACTGTAGCTACCCTATTTCTATGTAGGGCATATTTTGCATTATATTTCTATATACGTTCAATAAAATGCACAAGCATGATTATTCTGAACAGTGAGCTTCATTTCCCTGTCTATTACACTTTAAAGGAAATCTCTTCTCAATATGTTTTTAAATCCATTTCATCCAACTGATAACATGAGGATTATTAAACACTTGTAATATGCAACCCTGCTGTCCAGTGGCAGGCTGGCCCGGGGGGCAGGGGGGCCGCTGGGTTAGACGCCTAGTCGGGCCGGGGGGTAGACCGGTCGGCCGCCCCCCGGATGCAAAAAACAGTTTTCCCCCCGCGGCCGCATCCTCTGTAATATGATGCGGCCGCCTGTGTCCCCCCCGGCCATCCCTCTCCCAGCCCGCGCCTGCTGCTGTCTTATTACTGAAAACAGTGTTTAAACACACAGCATTGCAGAGGGCAGCAACATTGTTGCAACACAGTAACAATCTAATATTAGTCCTGACTCCTGGCTGCAGGCAAAGTTCTACTGTAGAGAGAAGAGAAGGGAGGAGGTAATCAAAATAATTTGAAAGTGTTTCCCGAACTTGTCTGTTAAATCAGTTCTAAGGTTCAATCATTTGTGCAAAACTCAGGGCCTGATCATTAAGGAAAGTAAAGCAGAAAAAAAGAAGTAACTTTACATCTTGGCAAAACCATGTTGCATTGGAAGGGAGGCTAAATGTGGGGACAGATTTATAATTGGGATAGAGCATGTCTTAGATCAACTTTAAATTTCAGTGTAAAACTATAGCTATCAAGTATTTGTGTCCTACATGAAAAAAACAGCCAGTATTCTCCTCATAGAAAATAATAAACTCATTTGCACTCTTTGCATTGTTACATGGTTTCTCCCAAAGAAAACTCCTTTCTTTGACTTTCCTTAATGAATCAGGCCTTCAAACTGTAGGTAGAGTAAAATAAATATAGCTAAATTTGAGACCGCTGAGGAGCTGGTTTGGGCTTGTTGGAGCTTAAGTGGCTTCTTTGTATTGTATTTTTAACAGTTTCCCATGCGAATGGCGAGCGCCAACTTAAAAACACTAATGTTTTAAACAAAACTTTAAAAATACTATAATAAATAGTCATTTAAGCTTCAACAGGCAACATTTTCTCATTTATTTTCACATATTTTGTTTTAACCGTGACATCGAACTATGAATTTGAACTGCAAACCATGAACCCAAACTGAAACCTCCCAAAAACAGGATCACATCGCAAAGAAGTTTGAGGCCCTCAAACCAGGCAAAGTCAATTGAATTAATCTGGGCATCTCTAGATGTGAGAGATACGACTAATTATCCTGTAGGTACAAACTATTATGTGGACCTTTACCAATGTGTAGAATAAAACTATCATCTAGTTGTTGGAACATAAAATACCATTATAAATATGGATTAAAGGCAATTAATTATGCTTATATTTGTTGATATTTAATAATAAAAAAAATCCTAAAAAGAAAATAGGCATTATAGTTCATAATTAGGAATATAGCAGAAAACCTTTTTATTTTGAAACATTTTTGCCAAATTTACAGTATTTTCCTTTTTCTATTATGATTATGAAATGGGACAACATGAAAGATGATTTTATCAAGAATTAGTGGTCCTTCATATAAGATCCTTACTGGCTACCAGCCAAGGATCCCACACTTTGACGGAATTGCACACAGTTATATTTTTGCTACAGTCAGGTTATTATTATACTATTCTACAAATTATTAATTTTTCTTGTGTTACAACAAGTGAACCAAGCTTACAAAATCTAGCTTTGCTCAGTGAGTTACAACCACAAACTTGACATAAAGAGTGGTGCGCCAATTCTGAACCAACTTCTTCTATGTGGTTCATTACCGGTAGTGTACCAATCAGACATAACAGAGAGCCCGGGGTCCAGCGATTCAGAGGCTCCACTGTGACCCCAATATCCAATGCCTATTGGGCCTATTCAAAATAAATAGAAGGCTTTCTAGATTGGAAACACTGTGTTATGCCATCACCTACCCCATGACAAAATGTCTATTATCTACAGGTAGGTACTTTCATATGTCGTGGGGCGGGGGGCAACTCAGACTTTATACCTTTATCCAGGGAGTTTTATCTACACCACTTTCCATTGCTGTAGTTTTCACAGAATAAATCATTAGCAATACTAGAATGTAAGCTCTCCTCTCTTTACGTAATTATGGAATTTTGTAGGTTTTAATGTAGTGCTGTAAATTTGTTGTTTGTATCGATTTAAAAGTGTCACTTTTGTGCTTCTGTTATTTTATTGTCTGGTCTAAAGCTCTTTGCATTGCGCTGCAGAACCCTTGTAGCACCTTATAGATAAAAATAATAATAATAATAATAATAATATATTAGGCCAGATTAACATAGAAAGTAAAATGCACGGTCAGTGTGATAGAAGAAGACAACACTTGTTATCTATATGTTTCGGCGCCACAAATCATAAACTTGTGACATTGCAATTGTACTGTAGACAAGCTTTAAACTGATTGTTTTGTATTAATCTCCTCATTGATTTAATTACATGTATTACATAGGTTTGGAAAGAGAATGAAGCGAAGCCATGTAGTAATTGATTTGCCTACTGGCGCCCATCCAAGTATATAAAGAGTGATACCAAATCAAGTCAGTAACTTAGACTAATTGGATCAATGAGATTAAGAGACCAAATGGATCTTCTTTGTTTTCAGGATTGCAAGGACATTTTATCACGGCTTGCAAAATAAATGTCAACACATAATTATCACTAGTGAGAAACACTTATCACTTTTAGTCTCCGCTTGATAGTGAAAGCAAATTATCTGGAGCTTGAATGAAACCCATCATTTTGTAATTTTTTTTGAGTAATATAACACCAATCATATTACGCATATTACATCATTCAGTCCCTGCTCCATGGGAGCTTACAATCTAATTTTCCTACCACACAAACACACACATTAGGGTAAATTTTTGGCAGAAGCCAATTATGCTACCAGTATGTTTTTGGAGTGTGGGAGGAAACCGGAGCACCCGGAGGAAACACACGCAAACACGGGAGAACATACAAACTCCTCACAGATAAGGCCATGGTTGGAATTAAACTAATTATACCAACACTGGTCCTGGTGCTTGGGGGGGTGGCAGGGGTGGATCCTAGAACCATAGAGTGGTTCCTGAGCCGATAATCATTCTTAGGGAATGTAAAGTAATGCAAAATTGATCAATAGATAATAGTAATTGCTGTACTAGTTACTATTAGTAAATGAAAATAGGAGAGACCTCTTGCACTCCTCAAGGATACATACACATACATAAATAACAACAATTGTGACCCTAAGACTAGATAGACAGAGACCAACTCCCTAGCCACCAGCCACTATCTGGCATCAGTCATAACTGAACAATAAAACAGACAGGTTTAAATAGTTTAGTTTAGACTCCTCCCACAGCCCTAACTTGGTGGCCCGACACTTCCATCTTGCCTTTAAAAGGGAGTTTGTTGCAGGTGCTCTGTTTGATTGCAGACATACCCTGTCAGGTTGCTGCTTGCTGTGCAAAAGATGTTTTTTTAAAAACCACTTCAAAATATGTATGTTAAATCAGACTCTTTACTATTATTTTGTCACACATATGTCCTACGCCTGTATCTCTTTAACTTAGGTGAACTACTGTACAAATGTGGAATTC
The DNA here is from genome assembly GCF_038048845.1 of Mixophyes fleayi. Lineage (NCBI taxonomy): Eukaryota > Metazoa > Chordata > Amphibia > Anura > Limnodynastidae > Mixophyes > Mixophyes fleayi. The sequence goes on from NC_134407.1 coordinate 20,311,129, forward strand.
TGTTTGCACCCTTTCTCTGCAGATTGCCAGGTAAATACCTGCCTCCTCTTTTAGAAGCCTGTGGCAAACACCTCAATTTGTCAAAATATATAATATATATACACACACACACACACACATACAGCACAAAATTACAAAAACGGTTCCAGTCATTAAGATGCAAACTAGTATATACCTTCAAATTAAATCAGACCACACAGAGACGTGTTATAAATGCCAACAGGTTTATCCCAGGATGGTTTCAGCCACTACTTTTCAGGGGTGTGTGGGCATGGCCCCATCTTCACAAGGGGTAACAACTACAGGTAAAGCATGAGTATTTAAGTTATACTAATAGTAAAGCTGCATGACAATTAACCAATGAAGTATATGAAAATATTATCATCATACAATACAATTTTATGATGTCAGCAATATCGTTCAATATAAGAACTAAACAGTGATTCCATTTGTCATATAGATTTATAATGTATAATAATAATAATAATAATAAAAACATAGTAAGAGGTAGATTTATCAAACCTTCCAAAAAGGAAAAGTGGAGGTGTTGCCCATAGCAACCAATCAGATTATACCTATCATTTTCTAGAATGTACCAGATAAATGATAGCTAGAATCTGATTGGTTGCTATGGGCAACACCTCCACTTTTCCATTTCAGGTTTGGTAAATATATACTTAAGTGCTATAGTTTCCAGCCAGTTAACGTTCACAGAAATTGAACTATACTACAGGGTGATTCCTTATATGGAAAATTATCAGTAAACATTAAATCTCCTTTCAAAAAGTTAATAAAATAAGTGATTGTTTGGTTAAGGGTGATATTAGGGGGGCTCCAAAATGCTGGCAAACTTTTTTAACATCTTGCACAAATGTTACTTTTTCTTGCTCATCTTGTTCATGATATCATTTGATAATTAAAGGTGGAATCATTTTACATCCCAATAAGGGAAATTTCCCTGCCGTACATGTCATACATGTGAAAGTACACATGTTGTATACTTCTCCTATATGTCCTTGCGTCTTAGGCCATGTAGACCAGACAGGTGGAAAAATGAAAACCCTTCTATCGGAACGTAAAAGTCAGTTTGCAAATTTTAATCCAGGTATAATTAATTCTGCCCTTAAAGCAAAAACTATTTAAGACTTTATTTTTAGTGCAACACAATTTAGCACAACTTCAATGACACATTTTGTAATCTGTACCTCTTCCCCCTCGAGGAGCAATCTAACTAAATTACTCCAGCAAAGTAAGGTAAAAGTGGATCTATAAATTAAGTACTCTATTTCCCAGAGGCTTTTATAGAAATTTAGATTTTCGTTCCGTGTCATGGTTCTATTTTATAACATATCTATTACTAAGCTAAAGGACAAACAGAATCAATATTTAGTGTCTTATATTGACAGATTTAATTGGCTTTTATCAGACCATATCACTAACCATCTTAAATACTCATGCATTAGCTGTAAATGACACCCAACGAAGGGGGTCGCATCCCCCAATTTCTCTATGTGCAGTCTGTAATTTTTTTGGAAAGTCTATTACTCTATTACTTAACCTGTGTATATAGCTATTCCACTGATTAGCTTCAGGTACCAGGTACGTGTTTCAGTCAGGGGCGGACCCAGACATTTGCTCTACCCGGGGCGATTTTAGGGGGGGGCGATTTAGGCCCCACCCCCTTTCTGTGTTCTAAGGCTGCCGGCGGCTGCACAGTATGTGCAGGTCCGTTCAGCAGTGAAAGTGTGCTGTCCCACTGCTCTGATTGTGTTTAAAACACAATCAGAGCAGCCGGGCAGCACACTGTCACTGCTGAACGGACCTGCACAGTGTGCAGCTGTCGGCAGCAAGCCCCTGCTAGGGGGGGCGATCACCCCCCCCCCCCCCTAGATCCGCCACCGGTTTCAGTTGATGGGGTTAAAAACTTTTTGCGCTTACGGTGTCTTTTTCCCATTACAACTGGGGAAGGAAAGACATTCTAATATTATAGTTTATAATATTTATCTTGCAGGAATACAGTTATATGTTCTAAGACTAATCAATACAGTCTATTTGTAAATCCAAACAACTTCCTTGTTTCACGAATCAATAATTTCTCCTCCTGTTATCCACACTATTCATCTCTCTATGGGAAAATTAAGCTTATTCGTCCCAAGGCTGTAGAGCTTGTGCTAAGTGCAGTAGACAGAAGCAGAAACAGAAGAGGCTTGTTGTAGCCAATGAGTGACTCTTAGTAAAGGAAGAGAAAATATCATTAACTTGTGCTGTTCACTATGTGGAGTTAAAACTTTGATACTGAAATCCTGTGACCTACTGCAGGGGCAAATGCAGGATTTGTAGAGAGGGGTTTCCACGCAAAACCTCCAGTGGGCGTAACCAGCATGCATGGGGGCGTAGCTATAATTGTAGACAGTGCTTGACTGCTCTCCAACTCTTCCTATCCCCATAATATACATGAGCAATGCTGCGTCCACTACTGTTAGGTGCAGCTCTCTTTTTTCGAGCAGTGATATAGCACCCAAACCATCCCAGCATTAAATGAATAGTTCCATCATCCCACCCTTAATAGGGCTGCCATAACCCACTATTAAATTAAATATCCCAAACCTTCACCCCACCAATAAATTAAAAGCTCCCACTCCCAACCTACTTAGAAATTAATATTTCACACCCCATCCACATCACATAAAATACTCCCTACACTTACATTAAAATCCTCTTTCCCCTCCCCACACACTTAAATTAAAAGCCCCTCCAAGCCTATGTTTACAAATTAACTATTGTACTTATACATTAAATGCCCTACTTACATTAAAACTCATGAGAACACACATTCAAACACTCACACACTTACCCTCTTCATCTAGTGCTGTGTCTTGTGTCCTCCTACTGCACACATGAGACATGTAGGCAGTGGGAGAGAAAGGGGCGGGGACAGACAGCAGGGGAGAAAAAGGGGTGGGGACACACAGCAGGGGAGAGAGAGTGGTGAACAGTGCAGACAGAAACAATCTGCACACAAGCTGCAACGTGGCTGGCCCTGGGGGCAGGGTCCAGCCACCACAAGCATACAGTGCCCCAGGCTGGGAGGGGAGTTTCCAGGCACTAGGAAACCCCCCTGGGTTTACTGGAACGTTCACTTCTCCTACAAGAAATGATTGTTCCAAAATCTAAGAGGTAAATGTATCAAACTGCAAGTTTCAGGCAGGTTTGAAAGTGGAGATGCTGCCTATAGCTATAGTTATCACTTATTTAGTACATTCTACAAAAAGATAGCTAGAATATGATTGTACAATAGAAGGAATACAGGATAATCCCACCGCTATTGGTTACTCAAATACAGGCTGAAAAAGTAGTACTTAACTTTCACTTTCTTTGACGGGAATTCTTCACACTCCGCCCAATATATAAAAGACAATAAAAAAAGAGATAATAGTGCAGATCTATATAACCAAAGACTGATCTTGAAAGGACTTTCATAAATTGAGTGAAAACATGAATTAACACAGTCTTTAATCCATAGAAAAACCACCACTGATTTCCCTTCTCAAAGGTGCTCGTATTCAAAGTGGACCTTCTCAAATCACTCCGTAACAGAGCAGTCAATCCACTTTCCTTTCCAAGAGCGCTGGAATTATCTTGTATTCCTTTTATTGTATTACCATTTGTCAACATATGTACAGTTGATTTTGGGTTATATCCGTGCAGCCATTGGCAGTGGAGCACTTTATACAGTTATATTATTATATTTCAGAATATGGTTGCTATGGGCAACATCTCCACTTTCCAAACCCGCTGGAAACTCACAGCTTGATACATTTACCCCTAAGTCTTTCCCCTAAGTGATGTGATCATACTTATAAAGTTCTAAAAGAGAAAAATAGCAATGAAACCTACTAGTAGAAACATTAATGCCTAGAGGCAAAAGTGGTCATGGGTTGTTCTGCTGTAGATACCAGACCGAGATGAAAGCGCTATGCCTGACGCAGTGAATTTGTGACTTCCAATAAAACTACAACTAGTCAGATATGGATCAGATTACACCCATGTATTCCAGTCTCTTCCTAAAATAATAGTGGTGACAACCATACTTTTAATATTTACCAATCCATGGTCTCCAAGATGGCACCCAATACTTGGTATAGTCCTATAGTTGAAATTCTTCCTATATATATCATTTCAGAAGACACTTTCCACTTTAGTGATAGTATTGTAGTCTGTTCGCTCAAACCAGAAACGGTCTGAATTCTATGCTGTTCTTAAGATTATGGGGTTATTTACTAAGAAAGTTTTAGCTGTGCAGAAACCAGTAACAACTAAACAGATATCAGATTAGATTGGTCTACTGCATGATAGACAATTAAAGAGAATGTCTGGTTGCTATGGGTTACTGCACATACCTGGAACAACGTTACAGATTTGCGCGGATGTCAGGCTTTCCACAGGAATTTGCAATTCTAACACTTTTTTTTCTCCTTAAATAACTACCTGCAGTTCTGTCACGAGTGTGTGTGTGTTGGGGCAAATTTGGCTACCAGCAATAACAAGTTGCCTGCATGAGGTTCAACACCACAAGCTTCCAACAGCAAGACAGATGCTTCAAATTGCTACTCTGTGCTTTCAGAGGACCCTGCGCCTTTACTAACTCTCCAGTCTGTGGCATTTTACATGGTACTGTCCCTGTCACCTGTATAAGTCGCACAAGTGGAAAGGTCACTACCTAATGGAGGTTGACACTTCGGAGCCTGGAAGTGACAAGAGGCAAAAGAGACTGAGAAGGCAAAAAATGCAAATCTAGGCCTACACGTTTACCCTTTTGCACTGTTCGTAATTAAAGCTCCTTTATTTACTAAACTGCAGGTTTGAAAAAGTGGAGATGTTGCCTATAGCCACAAATCAAATTCTAGCTTTCATTTTGTAGAATGTACTAAATAAATGATAACTAGAATCTGATAGGTTGCTATGGGCAACATCTACACTTTTTCAAACCCGCAGTTTAGTAAATATACCCCCTTGACTTGTAAAAGACAATCATACAATGAATTCTGCTATGTTTATCCGCACCATCACCAATCACGTGCTTGATTGTGTCTATATAAGCACCTTTGAACCTATAAGATAAATGTGACATTAAATTAAATAAGGCACGGTGTATTAATGCTAAACAGAGAACAATGTGGGAGGGAATATGCTTCCTTAAAAAGTATGAAAGAAAAATGATTAACTTGGAGCAATTAGTGCCCAAACTTTGCCTTGATTACCTCAACCAAAATACTTTACAACAATTAATACAGTTTATAAACTGTGGAGAAAAACCAACATGATTGAATAAATTATACTTCAGATACTTGAGAGACTAATCAGAGAACGGAGTTGATGGATGATTGAATGGTGTGCTAAATTCTTGAAGCTGTATTAATTTAGTTACTTAGAAGATAATGCTGAATACATTATTCTAAAGTAAAGTATTTGTTGGGTGACAGCTGTCTGGGTTCAAAAATAAAACTTGGTTCACAGTTTTATGGGCATGTAGTAAAAATACAAATGTATGATTTATGACATCTGGCAAGAGGCGTGCACGCTGCTGCCGTATACACCTGTATATAGTAGATTTGAATGACAATTGCTCTGGGTTAGTACAATGCACTAACCTTGGCTTGAATGCTCAGAAACAAGGTGCAGGATGGTATGAATATGTCAAATAAATCAAAGTCGATTGAAGTTTGACAACCTTTAAATATTTATGGCCAGATGTTAATTATGATAACTGTGCTAGTAGCATTTCTAGCACTTTCTTAGTTTTAGTTGTGCTTTCATTGTGTTTTTCAACCCCGGTCTCACTGACTAGTGTAAAAAAATAAATAAATATGTATTAAAGGGCTCACTGTGTATGTTCCCGTAAACCTTACAACAACCTTAGAATTCTAAACATTTGCATGCAAATAAACACACGGAGATATGTATAAGTTATTAAAAGATTGCCTGAGCTTTTATTGTGATTTTAACTTTAACTAAACCTATGGTGGCGGAGAAAGGGCACTGCGAAACAACTCTTAAGCTGATAACACTATATCACAAGTGGACTGGCACAAACCGCCGTACGTCCACAACCACGGGGAACATATCCCATCATAACTTGCGCTGAGTTGGCGTCAGAGTGACTGCCCCTTTAAAACTCACGCTGCCCTCCCTCACCGAGCCGGACAGAGACCCTCCTCACCGAAGGGCCAAAAAGGGAGTTACTGGTGCCTCAAAGGGGGGCAGTGACTTACGACAACTACCTGTGCGCCCACAAATCAGCCGCTGAACGCAGTGCCTTCCTACCGCAACATTAACGCAGAAATACTCGCAACTAGGAGTGGGTGGGTGGGATCTCGTGCTGTGGAATGAGGCAGAACAGGAAGTACAGCCTTCTTTACCAATCAAGGTCCCTCCCACTGGAGCACACATTGGTCGGGCCAAAACCTATGTTAACCCCTTCAGGTAAGAGTTCAGCTTACTACAAACCCTGTCGCCCTTTAAGTGCATTCGGCCTATGCAGCCTCACTTGTCATTAAGTTGAATTAAAAAAAAAAAGGAATAAAAAAAGTTCTTTTACCTTGGATCCTACACCTGGATTACATTATACAGGCGTAGGGTTCACTATTGCCGCTTTAAATGCATAACTTTCTCCCCGGCCAATATGAATGACGTAATTTGTTCATGTATCCTGCCACCCAGGCAGCGCTAAGGAAATACTAAGGTAAAAGTACTTTTTTATTCTTGTTACCAGCATTAGCGCTCATAGCCTAGGCTCATATCAGCAAAATTGGGAGGAGAAACGTTGTCGGGTCCCCCCAAAAAAGCTGATACCAACATTAGGCTATAAGAAGTAGGGCTGGTGCCCCTACAGCAGGGAATCACGCAGTGTGGAGTCTCCCTGCCATAAGGGCAGGTAACCCTAGCCCATCCAGAATGGGGGATGAGTTCCAGAGGGGGGGGGGGGTTGGGCAATATGTAGTTCAACAAATGAAAGCATGCTCTGGCAGACATGACTATGCTGGCACTTGCAGTACTTTAAGCGCCAGCATACCCAAGCAGTTTAAAGCTACCAGGGCTTACTGGGACCTGTAGAAATGCTTAATATATTTTTGTTGCAACATTACCCTACACCGACCGTGCCAGGGGTGCGAAAGAACCCTAATGCTTTGTGATTCTCTGCTATAGTGGCACCAGCCTTGCCTGTCTTAGCCTAGTGCTGATGTCAGCTTTTGTTTGGGGGGGACACTGTTTGTCCCCCCACTTTGCAGATACCACACTCACCTATGCATGCTGATTGATCTTTTTGGGGGGGCTGCTGTTTTTTGCTTTGGTTTTTTAAACACATTTTAACATCAGTCATGATGATGTCTGGCTTCTGCATTTCATGATCAGATGTTTTAAATGAAACTTCATACAAAAGATGCATTTAACATATGATGCAGAGTTGGGTATTTTTTTTCAGATGCAAATTTACATCTACATTTTTAACGTAAATTATGTGAAACTCTACATCAGGCCCAAAACACACAAATGTAAAACAAACTCTCTCTCTCTCTCTCATATATATATATATATATATATATATATATATATATATATATATATATATATATATACATATATATATATATATATATATATACACACACATATATACACATACGTATACACATACATATATATAAATATATACACACACAAATTATAAAAGTAGTGTATATAATAATTAATAATACAAATCTGAAACATACAACACACAAAGTATTCAATTGTTTCTGGTATTCAATTGTTTCTGCTATTCATCCATCGATCAGTCTTTCTCCACTTCCTTAATAGATTTTTTATATTTCATAAACATCTTTCCCAATTAACATGCTAATCAACTGCCTCCTTTCCAAACACGACTAATCAATCCTTGATTTTGTCTGCTGTTAATTATATTGTGTTTGGCTGTTCACTGTGGTACTTCTCTGATGTGCTAACAGACAGCTTTTCCCACAGAGGAAAAACTTCTATTTTCCCCTTTGCCTTGTATGTCAGTCAGAGCTTGTAACGTCGGGGCGTCTCTCTACTCATAATGTACAGTCATGGCCAAAAGTTTGGAGAATGACACAAATATTTGTTTTCACAAAGTCTGCTGCCTCAGTTTTTATGATGGCAATTTACATATACTCCAGAATGTCATGAAGAGTGATCAGATGAATTGCAATTAATTTCAAAGTCTCTCTTTGCCATGACAATGTCTGTCATGCTGATTGAATTAGATTAACAGACTAGAAGCTTTAAAAGGAGGATGGTGCTTGAAATCATTGCTCTTCCTCTGTGAACCATGGTTATCTGCATAGAAACAAGTGCAGTCATCATTGCTTTGCACAAAAAGGGCTTCACAGGCAAGGTTATTTCTGCTAGCAAGATTGCACCTACATCAACCATTTATAGGATCATCAAAAACTTCAAGTAGAGAGGTTCAATAGTTTTGAAGAAGGCTTCAGGGTGCCCAAAAACATCCAGCAAGTGCCAGGACCATCTCCTAAAGTTGATTCAGGTGTGGTATCGGGCACCACCAGTGCAGAGCTTGCTCAGGAATGGCAGTATCCAGGTGTGACGCATGTATAGTGAGGGGAAGACTTTTGGAGGATGCCCTGGTGTCAAGAAGGCCAGTAAAGAAGCCACTTCTCTCCAGGAAAAACATCATGGACAGACTGATATTCTGGAAAAGGTACAGGGATTGGACTGCTGAGGACTGGTGTAAAGTCATTTTCTCTGATGAATCCCTTTTCAGATTGTTTGGGGTATCTGGAAAAACGCTTGTCCGGAGAAGGAAAGGTGAGCGCTACCATCAGTCCTGTGTCATGCCAACAGTAAAGCATCCTGAGACCATTCATGTGTGGGGTTGCTTCTAAGCCATGAAAAAAAAATGGTACCAATACATCCTTGAAGAGCAATATCTCAGAACCATCCAAGAACAGTTTGGTGATGAACAATGCCTTTTCCAGCATGATGGAGCACCTTGCCATAAGGCAAAAGTGATAACTAAGTGGCTTGGGGATCAAAACATCAAAATTTTGGGTCTATGGCCATGAAACTCCCCAGACTTTAATACCATTGTGAACTTGTGGTCAATCCTCAAGAGGTGGGTGGACAAAAACCCCCCACAAATTCTTAAAAACTCCAACCATTGATTAGGCAAGAATGGGCGGCCATCAGTCAGTATGTGACCCAGAAGGTGATTGACAGCATGCCAGAGCGAACTGCAGAGGTCTTCAAAAAGAAGGGTTGACGCTGCAAATATTGATGCATAAAAGTAATGTAATTATCAATAAAAGTCTCTGACACTTATGAAATGCTTGTAATTTTACTCCAGTATACCATAGCAACATCTGACAAAAAGGTCTAAAAACACTGAAGCAGCAAACATTATGAAAACCAATACTTGTGAAATCCTCTATGCTGCTGTGAAGATTCCAATGATTCATTGGAATCTTTACAGCAGCATAGAGGATTTCAGGAAATTAGTGTGCTGCTCTTGTGGGAGTTAGTGACCTCTGCTCACTTGTGTGATTGTAACAGTAAGGACAGAGCTGCATGTGATGGGCAGTGTGACATGATGTGAGGAGTCAAATGGAGGCAGCAGGATGTCACAGACTGAGAGTTATATAGTGGAAGGAGCAGGGTCCCCAACAGCACAGAGTATATCAGGAGATAAGTGATGTGTTAGTGAGGACAGGGCTGTATGTGACAGGGGCAATGTCATGATGCGAGGAGGGAAATGGAGACAAGCAGAAAGCAACAGGCTATGAATTAGAAGAGCCCTACAACAGAACAGTGATATGAGGCTCCTGTCACTCTGATACCAGAATATTGAGGTGTCAAACACTCCTCTGTATGTACCAAACTTCTTACCACCAACTTGTTAAATCAATGTTGACTGTCAATCAAACCTTTTTCTAATATATGATTTTGCAGATATGCTTTCCATGGTAAAAAGTGTGATTTGGCAGCCTAAACTAAAGCTTTTAAGTGCCCAAGTCTGCATTATTAGACCTTTAGAAATAAACCTGCAGTGTTTCTGTTTTAGATAAAAAGGACCAAGAAAATAAAAGGCCAGTAAATGGCATGTGCTCATTACCTGCAGATACAATCACAGGGAAGGTCGCTCTGACCTTAACAGCGCATGCAGGTACTGCTTCAAATAACACACCCGTTCCATGAACAATAAAAGTACATTTCATTATAAATATCCTGCACCATAATGTTCACAGGAGCACAGTAGGTCAGGGCCACCTTAACAACTTTATGGGCCCCCGGGCAATGCAGTGTATCGGGCCCCTAAAATATATATATATATATATATACATATATATATATATATATATATATATATATATATATATAAATAGTGCGTGTGTGTGTGTAAAAAAATATATATGTATGTAAAAAAAAAACGTGATTATATATATAATCCCTCTTTTTTTATATGTATATATATATATATATATATATATATAGGGGCCCCCTTAACTTACCTTAAGTCCGATCCTCTTCTTTTTTCTGCGCCGCTGAGTCACTTCTGCCCTCTTCCGTGCTGTGGTTGCAGTGAATGCTGGGTGTGACATCACGCCCAGCATTCACTGCGAGCACAGCACGGAAGAGGGGACCAGGGAGGGAGCCGGATCACCGCTGATGTGACCGCAAGGTAAGTATTTAAAAAAATAAAGGATTCGGACGGGGCCCCCCTTGCCTGAGTCCAAGTGGAAAGTGTGTCTGTGTGTGTGTGTGGGGAGGGAGTGGCAACGTGACTCGTGTCACCAATGCCATGATTCACATCATTGTGCAACGGGTGGCAAGCCATGATGACACGATTTGCAGCGAAGTACATCATCGAGGTTTAATGACTATGCTGCCGGGAATCCCAGACGTTCTGGGAGAGTATGATGATGTGATTTGCTTCCCCATGTGAGGGTCAGTCATGTGACCTGACGCTTTGGTCAGTCCCTAAAAGCCAAGACATGATTCCTGTGCGATGTTTCCAAAGAGACAAAAAAGGACAGCAGGTCATATAAGATTCTTATTTTGTGCCAAGAAGGTCACTTTGTGTCAACAAAACATTAGCAATAAACAAATAGATAGGAAACAGAAGTTTGTTATGTCACAGCGATAAATTATTGATTCAGGTGATTTATAATCTGATATTTATTTAGCATATTATACAAATATGAAACTTCTATTCAGAATAAAGATTTGGGAAATTTACATACTAGACCTTGTAGTCAATGGGCGTTCAGAGCATGACTAAAGTCAGTTCCATGACAGACTGTCAATCTACAGACAGACTGCTTCCACCTTAATGAGACTTGTCAGTGCAGGTTATAAAACACTTCTCTGCTGGGTATGCTGGAATCCTCTTCTCTTCGAAACCCCTCAGTGATTTATCATATACGTTGAATGATGGTGTGCAGCTCTCTTCAATACTGGAACTTTAATCCGACCCTATTCCGTATAAAGTAACCCTCCTAATCTGGCCCAACACCATTATTAAAAATATATTTAGTTAGTTAACTCTCTGATCTTGAAATATCCAAGAGTAGAGAGATCTAGAGATTATCTTCTGTTGAGGGCGAGCAACTGTGGATTAGAAGTCTTTCATTACTCCACTCAAAGCCTAGCAAGAAAATAGCGTTAACCCATTCAAAGGCAGATGATTGGTGGGGCAACCATGTATGTGGGAGATGGAGAAAACACAATTCTCCTTTTCAGTGCTGCTCTGCTAGAGATTGTATCTAACCAACGCTAAAAAATTGGCATAGTTGTTATTTACAAATATGACCCTGCTAATATTTACAGTTTGTAAATCATGAGACTTTGGCCCACCCTAACGACACTAACCACACCCGTACATTGTAATCATTCTGTCCTAAGCTACATCCACCTTTTGGCTGCAGATATTGGAACTCTCCAAGTAAAGCAGAACGGACGGTGGGTATTGGGGTCATAATTTGGCTGGCTAATTTGATCAATGTTCAGTGTGCTGTAAATGACATAACAAGAAATTAAATCTGGCCGACCATATACAGAAAAAACAATGAAAGGTCAATAATCAGATCAATGTAAACCACACCATACTCAGGGGCAAACGTAGGATTTTTAGAGGGGGGGGATTTCCACACCATGCCGCCAGTGGGCGTGACCAGAATGTATGGGGACGAGGCTATAATTTTAGACAGTGCTTGGCTGCTCTCCAACTCTTCCTATCCCCATAATATACATGGGAAATGCTGCGTGCACTACTGTTAGGTGCATGCAGCTCTCCCTTTTCAAGCAGAGCCGTGTAAAGCGGGAGCAGGGTCCAGACACCTCAATTATACAGTGCCCCAGGCTTGGAGGGGGGTTTCCAGGCACTAGGTAACCCCCCCCCCCCTCGGTTTGCCTATGATACTACTCTCCTGGAACATCTGGCAGAATCCCGAATTTTGGGGGTAGTCCTGGACACCCTTCTGGATCCGGCCCTCCTTGTAACAAAGGAAGGCCGGAGCCTTGATGCCGCGATTCACATCGTCATAACCTTGCCACCCGCTGTGCGACAACGCAATTTCATTATTGAGCAGCAGGATGTGCGGCTGTGATGATGTGGATCGCGTCCCCCCCCCCTCTCGTACTCTCTTGCCCCTTGGAGGAGAGGTCCAAATATGAAGGCAGGTATTATTAAAACTGATTCCTGCACAATGACATGTGAGAGGATCATTCAAAATGTCATGTGTGCTAAAATTAGTCCCTGATCAGATGCTGCAGAGCGGACTAAACATAAACAGCTTTGCCTAGATGATATAAAGTCTTTTCTGAAAAATGCAGAATTACCAGAAATAAATGTATGTATTAAAAGATGGAGGTGGACATGTAGAAACCATTATCCAAAAGGTGGAAACCTCATTTAAGTGTTCAATATTGAGATGAAAACCAAACCCATTATCATTTCTGTATATACAATGAAGACAGACAAGTATAACAGACCTGCTTGATTGAGATATCTGCAAGTGTATCATTACTCTAGAAAATAAACAAAGGAAAAGTGTAATTGTAGGGAAAGGAAAACAAGTAATAAGTAAAAGATAATGAGCTCCCCAAGCTTTTGCATTTAATAGCGCTTTGATATTTATAAGGACGCCCCCTTCAAAGAATGATTTTTGTGTGTGTGTGTTTGCAATGTAATTAAAAGCATCTCCAGAAGCTTTGGATCAATCGTATATCAATAATACTGTAGCGTGTTGTCCTCAAACAATTTTCACCATTAAAAAAAACAATGTGACTGAATCTTAGAGAGCTTAATTAGTACACTCTAAATAAGCTTTAGAAGTAATGCAATCATTAAGTGCTATAAATGTAGTGTAATGGCATATGAGTTTTATCTTTAGCTTGATGAAAACAGCAGACCTTCGCTTAGTAATAAACCTACTGATTTACTGATTGGATTAATCTTCAAAAAAATTCCCCTTTGCTATTCCTTGCATTACACTACACTGTAATATCTATACCATGGATGGACATGATCCATTTCTTCCTGCCCCAGCCATACCTATCTACACTCCTGGAGAGTCCGGGAGACTCACAAATTTTAGGGAGTTCTCCCAGACTCCCAGGAGTGTAGGCCACTCTCCCAGATCCTGCATCACTTTCTTGTGGAAGAGTCTTAATGATGCAAATCACATAATCATAACCTGCATGGGCAACACAGTGGCTCAGTGGTAACACATCTGGCTCACAATACTGGGGTCATGAGTTCAATTCCCAACCATGGCTTATTTTGTGTGGAGTTTATATGTTCTCCGTGATTGTGTTGGTTTCCTCCATGTGCTCTAGTTTCCTCTCGCACTCCAAAAACATATTGGTAGGTTTAATTGGCTGCTATTAAATTGACCTTAGTCTCTCTTGGTCTATGTGTGTGTGTACATTAATGGCCAAAAGTTTTGATAATGACACATATTATTTTTCACAAAGTTTGTAGCCTCATTTGTAATGATGGCAATTTGCATATACTCCAGAATGTCATGAAGAGTGATCAGATATTTTGCAATTAATTTCAGTCCCTCTTTGCTATGACAATAAACTTCATCCCAAAAACAACATTTCCACTGCATTTCAGCCCTGCCACTAAAGGACCAGCTGACATCAGGTCAGTGATTCTCTCGTTAACACAGGTGAGAGTGTTGACATAGACAAGGCTGGAGATTACTCTGTCATGCTAATTGAGTAAGAATAACAGACTGGAAGCTTTAAAAGGAGGATGGTGCTTTTAATCATTGTTCTTCCTCTGTTAACTATGGTTAGCTGCAAGGAAACATGTGCAGTCATCATTGCTTTGCACAAAAAGGGCTTCACAGGCAAAGATATTCCTGCTAGTAAGATTGCACCTAAATCAACCATTTATTGGATCATCAAGAACTTCAAGTAGAGAGGTTCAATAGTTTTGAAGAAGGCTTCAGAGCGCCCAAACACGTCCAGCAAGTGCCAGGACCATCTCCTAAAGTTGATTTAGCTGTGGGATCGGTGCACCACCAGTGCAGAGCTTGCTCAGAAATGGCAGCAGGCAGGTGTGAGTGCATCTGCACGCACAGTGAGGCAAAGACTTCTGGAGGATGGCCTAGTGTCAAGAAGGCCAGTAAAGAAGCCACTTCTCTCCAGGAAAAACATCAGGGACAGACTGATATTCTGCAAAAAGTACAGGGATTGGACTGCTGTGAACGGGGGTAAAGTCATTTTCTCTGATGAATCCTCTTTCAGATTGTTTGGGGCATCTGGAAATGGCGTCCTGTGTTATGCCAACAGTAAAGCATCCTGAGACTATTCATGTGTAGGGTTTCTTCTCAGCCAAGGGAGTGGGCTCACTCACAATTTTGCCTAAGAACACAGCCATGAATAAAGAATGGTACCACAACATTCTCCAAGAGGAACTTCTCCCAACCATCAAGAACAGTTTGGTGATGAACAATGCCTTTTCCAGCATGATGGAGCACCTTGCCATAAGGCAAAAGTGATAACTAAGTGGCCCGGGGATCAAAACATCAAAATTATTCGGTCCATGGCCAGGAAACTCTCCAGACCTTAATTCCATTGAGAACTTGTGGCCGATCCTCAAGAGTTGGGTGAACAAAAAACCCAACAAATTCTGAAAAACTCCAAGCATTGATTAGGCAAGAATGGGGCGTCCATCAGTCAGTATGTGACCCAAAAGTTGATTGACAGCATGCCAGGGCGAATTGCAGAGGTCTTCAAAAAGAAAGGTCAACACTGTAAATATCGACTCTTTGTATAAACTTAATGTAATTGTCAATAAAAGCCTTTGACACTTATGAAATACTTGTAATTTTATTATACCATAGCAACATCTGACAAAGTGGTCTAAAAACAGTGAAGCAGCAAACTATGTGAAAAGCAATACTTGTGTCATTCTCAAAACTTTTGGCCATGACTGTATATGTTAGCAACTTTAGACTGTAAGCTCCAATGAGGCAGAAACTGATGTGAGTGGGTTCTCTGTACAGCGCTGCGGAATTAGGGGCGCTATATAAATAGCTGATGCTGATGATCCCTCCCTCCTTCATAGCATCTAAATTCCTGGTTAATTTTAGAATCACTGAAATAAAGCTGATGAGTAATCCTTTATGCTGTATTTGTCTAAATCACTTGCTATTTTGTTACAGTGAGTAGTTTGAATTCTAATGTTAGAAGTTTTACTTGAACGGTTATATATGTTCAAAGCGAAACGGTTTTGAGAAAAGCAAAACAAAATGTTTGATCGTTAGACCTGTCTCCGTGTCATCTGTGTGTTGGTTTGAGTTTGAATCAAGCATTTTTTTTGTGTTCAATGGTTTTTACAATTTTCAATAAAATATTTTAAATCTATTATTAATTATGATGTTTGCCCACCAAGTAGAGCTGAAAGGAGTGTGCCTATCATAAGACAGCTGTCTCAGGAAGCAAATTTTGTGAAGCAGTTACATTAGACAGGGCCGTCTTTCCCATAGGGCACAATGGGCAGGTGCCCGGGGGCCCTGCAGCCGAGGGGGGCCCGTCGGAGGAAGCCAAAAAAAAAAAAAAACTGGAAGAAAAGAAGAAAATACTTACCGTGCTGTCAGCTGGCGATCCGGCTCCCTCCATGGTCTCCTCCTCCGTGCAGCGCTCGCAGTGCATGTCGGGCGTGACGTCATCACGCCCGCCCGACATCCATTGTGGAGCGCGACGGAGGAGGAGACCATGGAGGGAGCCGGATCGCAAGCTGACAGCACGGTAAGTATTTTCTTCTTTTCTTCCAGGTTTTTTTTTTTGGCTTCCTCCGACGGGCCCCCCTGGGCTGCAGGGCCCATATATATAATTTTTTTTTTTGTATATATAAGGGGCCCTGGTGCACCGCTGTGCCCGGGGGCCCAAGATGTTCTTAAGAGGGCCCTGACATTAGAATGAAAGTTTGCTAAAACAAAACAGTTTGATGCTAAAAGAGTCAAAATTTGGCTCTATCCTTAGTTGTCTACTCTCCCAAAATGTCTGCGACACTTCCGACTTAGGGGGAGACCTCCTGGACTCTCGTGTGGGTAGTTAAATGCTAATTGTGCCATTAAGCCCTGCCCCCCCCTCAGTAATCACCGAGTGGTAGGGGTGTGATGACAAAAGAAGGTCATCGCGTCCTTGCCACTCCAGACCCGAGTCATTTAGAAACGCATACTAAGCGCAACATACAATTGCTTTAAAACGCCTGTAATCCTGATATCCGTGTGCCAGAAGCCACCAAGGAGCGGATGTGAAGATACGTGTGGTGATGACTACCGGTGTAGGTTTACTCTGCTCTACTGAACAAGACACTACAGGATACGTACAATACCTATGTGGAATAGAAACTCACGCACAGAAAAAAAAAACCTATTCAAATAATGTTACCTGTTAATAAAATAGGCATTAATTAGAAAATGTATAAATTAAAAAATTTTTTTTCTTCTTTTTCATGAAAAACAAATTATTAGGCTGTTCTTAATGTTTACTGTACATAACATATATTTTCACAGATGGTCCTGTTTGCAATTACATGTGATAGCATGCATAAAATACTGACATCACTAGGGCTCAGGACATAGACTAGCCCTGTAGCTGGAGCAAGAGATATGGCAGAAAACCAGAGTACTTCTGAGTGCCTGAACTTGACTTGGCTGCACAGGAACGCCCCTACTGTACACTGCCTATGTGCATCACGCCCCTTCTACATCCCATTCCCTCACCGAAATCGTAAGGTGTAGTAAGTGTCCTTTGCGTACCAAGATGACTTGGAAGCAGCCGCGTTCCTTGGCACATAGTCCAGTTCGGGGCATACTCAGAATAATTGTGGGACGATACGCAAAAAATGTAGCTACGCTCCTTAATTACTGAGGCCCTCCATGTTTTCTTGAGGTGGGTGGTGCTAGACGACATGTGCCCTGCCCACTCTGTCCCCAAGCCCCGCCCTCCTCTAATTTTCCCATCTCAACGTCTACTGGAAGCGTAGGAAAAGTGGGTGTATGGCTCTACCTAGTGTATGAAATAATGATATTTAACAGAATAATATTGATTTGTTTAAGAGGCAAGAGGGTCACTTGCTGCTTCGGTTGACAGAATGGCTCAGCACAACGCTGGGCAATGCAAAACGACCCCCTAGGTAGACAACTCAGCCGACGTTTGTAGTATTTAGGGTTTGGATGGAAAATTTTAGCCCAGGGGGGCCAAACTTGACTCAGAATCCTATTAGGAACATTTTAAAGGACAAAAATACAGCTAGCCCAGTAGCAGGGTCACTGGGCTAGCCTGCCCAAGGTAGCCCACTATGGGACGGGCCTGGAGGTCAGACACCCCTTAACTCATCCAGTTCCAGGGCAACTAAATTAAACAGCTCTGCCTAATGAGATATATACATAGTTAGAATGCACAGATGGACACTAAATATAAAAATTAACATAACTATGTTGTAGTAATAATATTAATAAAAAATAATAATAATTATAATACATGCAAAACGTGCAGGAAGTCATGCACAAGTCAGTAAATAAAAGTTGCGTGAAGGTGTAAATCTTCATAAAATTCTATTCTCAACTTTATAAGTCTTTGTGGAAAGAAACTTTGAAGGCTCTGTGACATTGAGAATGTTATCATATCACTTTATTTTTCACTTTATATAGGCTCTTTGAATCCTGTCGTTCAGTAATGCTGCATTTACATCACAAGCAGACCAATATCAGCACAGAGTCTGAATATGATTATAATTACAATGGAGTGCAATTGAATGCATGGCACATGTTGCTGTTAGCTCTCCGCAATGCCTCCCGCCTGCCGTTGCTATGGTTCTGTCTACCTCTACTGTCTATTTGAAGGTCAAACCAGCTTCCGATAAGAATCTCCTCTGGATTGCATGGCCAAAATCCCTCTGTTCTGCCAACTTCTTCAAAGTGTTAACAAATTGAGCTCCTGACATTCGCTCATCCCTCGTCTGCGGATGAAAACAAAATTGTTCAGCGATGATTAATGGCTTTTGGTGAATAAACCTGTGACATGGCACTCACTATTGTATCTTAAGTGGTGATGGGCAGATTCATTGCAACGTGGATGAAATCAGATTAAATGGGCAATGTTCTCTTTATAGGTAATCTGCACGCATAATGCAGATGAAAGCTCCGTGCCCTTTAGTTGGCTTTTACACAGAGAAACCTCATTCAGGGACAGCAGTGATTTAATATGCTTTGAACAGAATAAAAGTTTCATTTTATGGAGACAAAACAATGGAGTTAAGGAAGCAGCATGTTCACAGATGTGACATGTATGGCGCTCAACACCCAAAACGCAAAATCTTCATGCAGAGAAAATCTGACCACAACATGTTGGTTGTAAACTGTCTTGGGAACATCCCCGTACACCACCATTGTATTTGGTATATACATAACATGATCAAATTTTCCTACAGATCACCACACATCATAGACACACAGACTCACATTGCCATAGAATGACACACACAGACTCACATTGCCATAGAATGACACACACAGACTCACATTGCCATAGACTGACACACACAGACTCACATGGTCATAGACTGACACACACACACACACACACACACACACACACTCACATGGTCATAGACTGACACACACACACACACACACACTCACATGGCCATAGACTGACACACACACACACACACACACACACACACACACACACTCACATTGCCATAGAATGACACACACAGACTCACATTACCATAGACTGACACACACAGACTCACATGGTCATAGACTGACACACACACACACACACATGGTCATAGACTGACACACACACACACACACACACACACACACACACTCACATGGTCATAGACTGACACACACACACACACACACTCACATGGCCATAGACTGACACACACACACACACACACACACACACACACACACACACTCACATTGCCATAGAATGACACACACAGACTCACATTACCATAGACTGACACACACAGACTCACATTGCCATAGACTGACACACACAGACTCACATTGCCATAGACTGACACACACAGACTCACATGGTCATAGACTGACACACACACACACACACACACACACACACACACACTCACATGGCCATAGACTGACACACACACACTCACATGGCCATAGACTGACACACACACACACACACACACACACACACACACACACACACACTCACATGGCCATAGACTGACACACACAGACTCACACGGCCATAGACTGACTGACACACACACTCACATGGCCATAGACTGACACACACAGACTCACACGGCCATAGACTGACACACACACACACTCACATGGCCATAGACTGACACACACAGACTCACACGGCCATAGACTGACACACACACACACACAGACTCACATTGCCATAGACTGATACACACAGACTCACATTGCCATAGACTGACACACACACTCACATGGCCATAGACTGACACACAGACTCACATTGCCATAGAATGACACACACAGACTCACATTACCATAGACTGACACACACAGACTCACATTGCCATAGATTGACACACACACACACACACACACACACTCACATGGCCATAAAAGTTTCATTTTATGGAGACAAAACAATGGAGTTAAGGAAGCAGCATGTTCACAGATGTGACATGCATGGCGCTCAACACCCAAAACGCAAAATCTTCATGCAGAGAAAATCTGACCACAACATGTTGGTTGTAAACTGTCTTGGGAACATCCCCGTACACCACCATTGTATTTGGTATATACATAACATGATCAAATTTTCCTACAGATCACCACACATCATAGACACACAGACTCACATTGCCATAGAATGACACACACAGACTCACATTGCCATAGAATGACACACACAGACTCACATTACCATAGACTGACACACACAGACTCACATTGCCATAGACTGACACACACAGACTCACATTGCCATAGACTGACACACACAGACTCACATGGTCATAGACTGACACACACACACACACACACACACACACACACACACACACACACACACACTCACATGGCCATAGACTGACACACACACACTCACATGGCCATAGACTGACACACACACACACACACACACACACACACACACACACACACACACGGCCATAGACTGACACACACAGACTCACACGGCCATAGACTGACTGACACACACAAGCACACACACACACACACACTCACATGGCCATAGACTGACACACACAGACTCACACGGCCATAGACTGACACACACACACACACACACACACACACACACACTCACATGGCCATAGACTGACACACACAGACTCACACGGCCATAGACTGACACACACACACAGACTCACATTGCCATAGACTGATACACACAGACTCACATTGCCATAGACTGACACACACACTCACATGGCCATAGACTGACACACAGACTCACATTGCCATAGAATGACACACACAGACTCACATTACCATAGACTGACACACACAGACTCACATTGCCATAGACTGACACACACAGACTCACATGGTCATAGACTGACACACACACACACACACACACACACACACACACACACACACACACACACACACTCACATGGCCATAGACTGACACACACACACACACACTCACATGGCCATAGACTGACACACACACACACACACAGACACACACACACACACACACACACACACACACACTCACATGGCCATAGACTGACACACACAGACTCACACGGCCATAGACTGACTGACTGACACACACACACACACACACACACACACACACTCACATGGCTATAGACTGACACACACAGACTCACACGGCCATAGACTGACACACACACACAAACACACACACACACACACACACACACACACTCACATGGCCATAGACTGACACACACAGACTCACACGGCCATAGACTGACACACACACAGACTCACATTGCCATAGACTGATACACACAGACTCACATTGCCATAGACTGACACACACACTCACATGGCCATAGACTGACACACAGACTCACATTGTCATAGACTGACACACACAGACTCACACCGACACACAGACTCACACAGCTATAGACTGACAGACTCACAATGATATAGACTAACACAAGACTCGCACTAACAGACTGACACACAGACGCACACAGCCATAGACTGACACACAGACTCACAGTGACATAGACTGACCCACAGGCTCACATAGACTGCACTCAGATTCACACTGATATAGACTGATGCACAGACTCACAATGATATAGACTAACACACATGCTCACACTAACAGACTGACACACAGACTCACAGCCATAGACTGACCCACAGGCTCACATAGACTGCACTCAGATTCACTCTGATATAAACTGATGCACAGACTCACAACATCACTCAGACTCACACTGACACACAGACTCACAAAGACACACACAATGGTGAGAGCTGCCAGTTGTTTGCCTCTTCCGAAAAAAACAATGCTTACCTTAAATGGCAGTTAAAAATAACTTTCAAGTTAAACAACTTGGAAATTATAACAAAAAAATACAAAAGTATGTTAACATCAGTTTGACATAAATTGCTTGTTTAATTAAATATGTGTCTTTTTTTATAGTAATCATTTCAAAAAGAAAATATAAAACAATTATGTATTGTACGGTACATTCAAATTGAAAGCAGGCGGATTTGTCAAGCAGACAGACAGCAGAATAAACAAAGACCTCATCTCACATTGTGTAGCCATCCTTATTTCTGCACGGAGGCTTCAATGATTTATACAAAAGCAGTTCACTGTGGTAAAATCAATTTCAAAAGTTAAAATGAATCTCATTTTTCTGCATCAGACTAACGCGATTTGTAGTGTGTAAAAGGAAAGATGAATATAAATTTAGCCCAGAAGAAAAACAATTAATTTATAACGAGATTTCAAATACTAGCCTGTATCACCAACAAAGGCAGCCGCCCAAATGACTTTGGGGGTATGCGAAAAAATAGAATCATTTGTAAACTAATCTGGTCTTTAAATCATTTTCATAGTAGATTTAGACAGTGTTTTTTATTTTGATTTCAAAACGAATTAAAAAGAAGCCAAACACAATGTAATCTCCAGAATTTGTCATACTCTGCTGGGCTATAGGACATGGTAAATGAGAATAGTGAACAGGATGAACTGTAATTCCTTCTACATAAATACTTCTCTGATTGTTAGCTATAATCAAATGTAAGACCTGTCCTAGCAAGGATTGGCGTTCCCTTCATTCATGCACATGGTCCTGTGATCACAGGGCTGGCCAGCTTGAACGCAAAAGGTGCCATGGGCCTATGGTCATTACTCTGGGGGGTGTCTAAGCCACACTAGGGGGTATATTTACTAAACTGCGGGTTTGAAAAAGTGGAGATGTTGCCAATAGCAACCAATCAGATTCTAGCTGTCATTTTGTAGAATGTACTAAATAAATGATGACTAGAATGTGATTGGTTGCCATAGGCAACATCTCCACTTTTTCAAACCCGCAGTTTAGTAAATATACACCTAGGAATGGTGAGCCCATTATGTAGGTCACTTATGCTTTATAGCAGCACTCACTTGTGACTTGACATGTTTCTTTTTCATTTTGGATTGTGGGCCATTCAGGAGCCCTTTTGTACTTCTCCCCAAAAACCTAAAGGGTGTTTCGTTTGACCTTATGGCTCCTAAACAGTTGGACATTTTCCAGACTAAAGGGAACCCACATTACTGCGGAAAAGGTGGTTCTGAAGATTCTTGCACAGAAAATCATACTTTGTTTAACGGAGTAATCCTTATATCTCGGCTATGTTTCAGAAGAGATTTAAAATATGTATGAAACTTATAGAAGTGAGTTGGAACAAAACCTGCAATGAAACCAGTTGTAAAACAGATTAGCATACCCACCCACACCATTCTTTCAGTGACCTCTGGCGACAGCAATGCATTAGCCCTCTGATCCAAGATTGAAGTAGACAGGTCTAGTTTGTTTTAAATATAGACAGTATAGCAGACAGTGAACGTTCCACTTGATTAGTTGTGTCTTGCAACAATAGAGCACACTTTCATAAAATGATCATCTCTGAATGTTTCCCTATATTTTTGGATAGAACACACACACACAGAGGAAGAACATACAAGCTCCCTGGTGCCCTGGTCTGAATCTTTTTAAAGTCTAAATATACAGAATATGGGATAAGATTATACACTGAATTGAATCTAGGACACAGAAGAGACTTAATACTGTGAATTTGGTCACCATTACAAGTTCTAAATATAAAATATGCATTTCCATCAATACCTATTTATACAAAACCATGGTCAATAACTATTAAAAGGGCAAAAAAAAGAACCTGTTTTCACCAGCGATATAACTTTTTCTCACTTTGCCGTAAACAATAAAGTGTTATCGACAGAGATATCCCCCCTTTCGCCGGCAACCTCTGATGGTGAATGCTACCTTGAGGCCTTTGCACTAGAGATGAGCGGGCTCGGATTCCGCTAATCCGAGCCCACCCGAACAGTGCGGATCCGAACGGGATCCGAGCACTGTTCGGATATTTCCGGTGGGCAAAAAAATGAAAACGGGGCTCTGTCGGCCAAGTCTCGCGTCGAATCTCGCGAGGGGTGGGAGGGAGGGCCCAGAACAATTCCATCTTGTACCTCTTTTTTTGGCATTATGTGCTCAAGCTACCTCGGTGCAACCTTTTGGCCTAAAAACAATATTGTGAGCTGTTCAGAATAGACTGGAAATTAGTGGAAATGATTGTTATTGAATGTTATTGAGGTTAATAATAGCGTAGGAGTGAAAAAAAAACCACAAAACTGGTTTTTAGCACTTTTTATGTTTTTTTCAAAATAAATCCGAATCCAAAACCTTACATCCGAGCCAAAACCTTTCGTCAGGTGTTTCGCGAAACAAATCCGAACCCAAAACCTCAAGCAAATCCGAATCCAAAACACAAAACACGAGACACCAAAAGTGGCTGGTGCACATCCCTACTTTGCACGGGAAAGCCCATTTAACAAGTATCGCAGCAGTATAATTACCATTGCAAGACCTGCAGTGTTATCACCAACTCAGGATGGTGATAGATGAAAATCATTAAAAAAATGTTTTATGTCTTTGAATAAAGCATTTTCTTAATGCTTCAAAGTTTTTATATTTTTCATATTTTTTTTAACTTTTATTTATATTATTTTTTAAGTAGTGCATCTGTAAAGCTCAAATCTGCTGACCCACGCATGAGATATTATATATAGAGAGAGAGAGATAGAGAGATAGAGAGAGGGGGGGGGGGGGGGGGAGAGCGCAGTAGAAAAAAAGAGAGAGAGAGAAAAAGAGAGAGAGTGGAAGAGAAAGAGACACAATATAGTGACTGGCCTCATGATATTTATCACTCAACTGATCTCACAATATTTTTTCGATAAATTGAGCCTTTAAGGGATAGACAGCGATAAAAAAAATCAGCCTGACTTTCAAAAATAAATTAAAAATAAAATAAACTCTGACAGAGACATTGGTAGTACAATTCATAGGCTCATCAAAATATTCAGTCCCCCTCACTTGTGATTAAAATGGCAGTGTGGAATTAGCATGTCCTTGATGCCTTACTCTTCAGTCAGTGAGAGGTGATTATCAGATGACATTTCGACTTGAGATAATGCATTTTAAATCATGTTAAGGGCACTTAAAACCAAATGCAATTAGAGATTTAAAAATTCTCCACAACAACAAAGATTTGGTACTTTCCTCATCTTTTCAAAGGACATCTACATTACTTGTACATTCTCCAATTTAACATATGCATTTCACAGCATTTATTTTTAGTGGTATTAAAAAATGTTTTTCATACAAGTCTCCCCTGTAACCCTTCTGAATCACTTAACCCCATACTGGCCCACTCTCCCGGAATGTCTGGGAGACTCCTAAACTCTGTTTAGGTCTCGGGAGAGTAGGCTATTATCCCGCATCCTGCCCATTCCTAGTGAAGTCTGTAGGATTGGAACCTCCATGACGCGATTCGCTGTGAATTGCATCATATTGGCTATACTGTCATACTGATATACTGTCCACACAGCAAAATGCAGTTTTCGCGACATTGCATCCCGAGGGCGATGCCAAATTGACGTGATTTGCCGTGGCCCGACCCCTTCCGTCCTCACTCTTCATCCCGGAGGGGAGGTGTAAAAAGTTGGTAAGTATGACAAACTTCCTAAAAGCAGAAATATAATGTACAAACCATTGCAAATTAAAAAGAGACAGACTAAAACTATACATGTAATTGTGTATTACAGTTGTACAGTATAGTTTCTTATACATTAACCTTCTTACATGGCTGCATGAAGTTAGCCCTTATCTGGACAGATGTAAATATTGATGAATATTGAGCCCCCAGAGTTATAGTGCTTACTGTTACTTGTACTGTGCTGTTTCACCTTGTACTGTGCCATTGTTTGTCCTTGTACGGCGCTAAGGATACTTTGTGGCGCCCTATAAATAAAAATTAATAATAATAATGAATATTAATGAGAGTGTGAGTAGTTCATGTACTGGCATGAGCATGCTCACTGTGCTTTTAAGAAACTTCCTGTGCCATCAGATGCCAGCTTTCAGCTCATTGGTTCAAATCTGATCATACTTGCCTACTCTCCCGGAATTCCCGGGAGGACTCCCCAAAATTCGGAAGCCTCCCGAGAATTCTGGGAGAGTAGGCAAACCTCCCGCATTTGCCAAAATTCACGGCATTGAATGGAGGTGCATTGAATTGCATCATTAAGTCCCGCCCCCACCAGTCAATGCCGGGAATTTCGGCATTTTATAGTGGGGGCAGGGCTATGATGACTGACGCTACGTCACCACGCCCCCTCCTACCCCCTGTCACATGACTTTTTCCCTGAGAAATTTTAAAAGTTGGAATATATGATAAATGCATAATATCCAACAGTCCCGATCTAGGTAGGGGAGCTCAGATTTGTGGGGACTGTCCTGCCTCGTTGGTCATGACTAAACACATACTTGAATACTCATCCGAGACTCATTAATTTTGGTAAGTCTCCTGCTTGCTAGGGAAGTGGATGATGCGTTTTGCTGTGAATCATGCCATCATAGCAACATCCCCCGCTGTGTGATGATGCAAATTGTGGCACTGTGCAGCCGGGGATATGGCAGTGGTGACCTGATTCACTACATCTGTCATTTCCTAAAATTTGGCAAATATGCCCCAATATGACGAGGCCACTCCTCATCACCAACATTTATTTTTATAGCCCCACCAAATTCCGTAGCGCTTTACAATTGGTAACAAATGCATTAATAAAACAATACTGGTTAATACAAAGAGACAGAGCTTTGAGGACCCTGCTGGGACGCTTACAACCTAATGCCCACAGCCCCATCGTGCGCACAATGTCCCGGTTTGTGAAGTCCAATGGTTGGGCAGTCCACAAGATCGTCTAATTTAAATAATGTGTAGAATTCTCTTAATAGGCCTGGGATTTAATTGTGATACTGTGAGAACTCTGAATGGATGATTGACACATGATTTATAGCCATAGGCTATTTTCGCTTGTGCAAGATGTTTTGAAATATTGCTTAGCTTCAGGTTTATGGATTTGTAACCAGCTTTATGTTAAAATATTGCATAAGCTGTCAAGAAATACAATATCATATACGTATTACCATATATGGATTTAATCTTATAGTTTTTTTTATTACTATTTATACTGAGCCAACATATTACGCAGAGAGGAGAACATACAACCTCCACACAGATATTGCCCTGGTCGGCATAACCACTGTGCCACCATACTGCCCAAATACTAAGACCATCTTCTGACAATGACCATGTCCTCATTGTCATTATTCCGTGGCATTATATGGCGCTCTCCCTTCTTGTAAACAAAAAAAAGTAACGTTTGATCAATAAACACCCAAATTATCTTTTGTGTGATATTTCCAGGACAAATACCAAAGGAATAGCAGGAGCTACAAGAGAGGGGGGCAGGGAACTTTTAGCTCTACAGCAAATATTCTCAATAATTTATGCAAATTAATAACGTCAAAGTTACTTTTACTCAGACTGTATTAATAAATTATAACATTTGAAGGCATAGAATAATAATACAAATTTTATTTTACCTTCCACACACTGTCTGCAGCATCCGACAAGGTCCCCGCTTGTTGTAATAGCCCCACTCCTTTTCCTGCATGAATCAAGCCAAGTGGTTGTCGATGCTCCTCCTTCAGGTGAATGGGACATTCATAAGGGAGGGGCATCGACACTTGTTTTGCTTCTCTCCCTGAAGAACTAGGGGGGCGGAAGGGAATTTTTTTTTGCTTCAGACTGAATATCCCATAGCTCTCAAAAGTGGGCTAGACACAGAGGCGACAGATGCTATTTAAGTTGTATCCTGGTGTTAAGTGTCAACTTTACGTAACTGGTTCTTTAGAAGGCCCTTTTGGAAAGCTCAGAATCATATTTTAAAAAGTTTAGACTGCAGCCTATATTATTGACACTTCTATTTCTAGTACAATAAAGGTACAGGTGGGACCCACGTTCTAAAGAGAGACAACAACACTGTCAGGCTAAAGACGATTATAGAGAGGAATGTCCGTAGTGGGTGGCCAATGAAATTTTAAGTTGGCTTTCTTAAATAAGTAAAACCTTTGGGTTTCCGTTTTTTTCGTCTAGGTGGAGAGCAATATTATAGAGTTGTGTCTGATACGTCTTTGCTAGCTTTCGGACAGATATTTGGTTCTTCTAATATGCTCCCCATGACATAAGTGTTCAAACATCTAAACGTCCAATCATCCCATACTACTAGGTTTTCGCCAAGCTACGGTATTGTATTGGGGGGATCAGGGAGGAGATCAGAGAATTATGAGACAGTGACATAGAGAATGACATTTTATTGACTGGCGAGCACTGTTGGAAAACTAAGCAACATTGTTACAGAAAATATATATCCCATTATGTCCCATAATATAATTATAATACGCATTCCACTCCACCAGATTTTTCCATTAGACAAATAAAAAGGGGAAATAAAAAAAAAATAGGTTACAGCGCCTTTAAATAGACGCACCATTAGCAAAGTAACCAGATTGTTCATACTCCTCTTAGCCTTCAGTTCATTCTATGAAATTCTATTTACGATACTTTAGATTCCATCATCAAATCTTGATGACACTCGAGGATGGTGAAAAAAAACATTATTTTGAATGCTTGCCAGGTTCTTCACTTGCATGCACCTGTACTTCCAAGAGTGAAAGTGTGATTTTGGAATTAAAATAACATTTCCCACCTAATTAAAGGGTTTTCATGTCCTCACCTCAAGGACATTTGACAATTGAGGCTCTTAAAATGTTCTCAAATCCTGAAATCTTCATGACGGAACGTGGAAAGGCAAATCGTTTTATAAATTAAAACAAATTATACCCTCTCGGTCACTGACCCCTGCTCATCACGGAGGCTGTTGGACGAAGCACATATATACTGAATTTGTAAAGCAAATTCCTGTTAGAGCAGAAATAAAGTTACATAGGAATGTACTTGATTGAGTTATCCATCTGTGAGGACAATCGAGGGAACCCCAAGTGTACATCACCGTCTGAACAAGCCACTGAAGTCTGTAAAGCATGAGAGTCTTCGACAACTCCACAACTCCACGATTAATAACGTACTTGACAACAGCTGTCAAACAAGCAAGAGATTCATGTTGCAGTCAACCTAACAACCGCCTCTGTCTATCCTGCTCCCCACTCTCGCAAACCATCAGTTCTGGCAACAGATGTGTCAACCATCTTTGCCGTCACTAAAGCATCAATCCCAATTACATCCCAATATGTTTCTCTTCAGGCAGTGTAAAAAAAAAAAAAAAAAGAAAGACTGATCTGTTTCCTCACTGGCAACATCAGTGAGCACTAATTTCAGCTGTTCCGTGTCGCATTAGGGATTGCAATTAGCCTTTGAAAAAGAAGTACCACACTTTGCTAGTACTGTCTCCTCTGCAATGGGGGAGATTACAACTATACAACAGGCTAAATCGGTAGAATATCAGCTGTTTTAAAGAGCTACAACTTCATCTCACAAGTGGCATCAGCATCATCATAGACATCAAGAAGTTCATTGATACAAAGGAACGGAATCGATTGTGAACGACAGACATATAATAAAATAACTGACAATCAAAACCTCAACAATAGTCAAAGTTAAAACACAAACGAATAGCAACATTTTTTCATAAATATACAATAATATATGTCTCTTCGGCCTGGCTGAAGATACGCAGAGAGTTCCACTGTATTAAATTGTCACATTATTAGCTAAACAAAGTAGAAGTGCAGTTATGCAATAAATACATTTACAATAGAAGATTGATCTAATAGTGTCTAAGTGGAAAACCTGTATGTCTGTATAGAATATCTCCTCTGCGCATCACTATGCAAAATCTCCACTAAGCAGCACTATGCAATATTTATTTCATGAACCATGCTATATCTCCCTTGTGCTGCACTATGCAATATCTCAACAAAATTATTTTAGTAATTTTTTAAAATATTAATATTTAGTTCAAGACCTGACACTCTTGGAAGTCTTCTGTTACCCCT
The DNA here is from genome assembly GCF_038048845.1 of Mixophyes fleayi. NCBI lineage: Eukaryota > Metazoa > Chordata > Amphibia > Anura > Limnodynastidae > Mixophyes > Mixophyes fleayi. The sequence goes on from NC_134407.1 coordinate 20,341,334, forward strand.
TAACTGATCACAAACGGGAATCACAACCTAATTTAATAAGAGTTATTGTAAACCAAACAATTCCCTGCAATTAATGTAGTGTTATAAAAATGAAGCCTAGCTGAAATTTGATTTTTTTTTAAGAATACAAAGACAGAACATTATTTAAAGGATTTTAACGACATATGGAGCAAATATGGTTTAACAAATTGACAATATACAAGTGCAAAACCGTTTTATTTAAATAAAACTGAAATAAACACAGAAACATAGCACACTCATGTACACTTTTGCATAATCTGCTGCCTGGGGAAGGCTAAAGGTTTTGGATAACTCGTCAGCAGAAGACTGAGCTCCAAGAACTGACTATTTCTAAAATCAATTCAATACTTTTAAACATGCTTCCTTGCACAAAACCCCACTTTTCTGACATCATGGCAAAAGGAGTGCTGAAATGTTTTACTGCCCTGTGTTAAAAACAGATCTAGTTCTGAGCTGTATAAATATTATTACTTTCTCCCAGAACATAGCAGCGATATAACAATAACACCACTAAACAGGGTTAGATTTTCTGCACATATGTATAGGAAACATGCTTACATTATATTGATTCCTTATCCTTTATTATGGCTATAGCTTATTTATGGAGCTGGTATCTATAGATTACACATTCCATGTGGCTGGTACCACTGTTTACAAATTTGCATAGAGGTCTTCTCCAACATAGATTATGGAAATCAGTGCTTTCATGGCTTACATTTCCTATGCAGTCCGTTCTCCCACAGCCCCCCCTCTGCTTTTCTGAGCATTCGTGGAGGTGTGTGTATGCACATTGATGCCCCATTCAGCTTCACTGTGCTTACCTGAGATATTAGTGGTTGCAAACAGTGGTGCAAATACCACTGTTGCAGAGGATGCAACGACTACCCCCCCCCCCCCATCCCTGCAATGGCAATTGTTCCGCCACTGTTCTGTGAGATGGGCAATGTAAAGCTGACTGGCTGTCTGCGACAGTAGGCATCTCTGAATAAACAGTCAAAGCCAGCAGAAAAGAAGCCTCTGAAGCATACATCAACATACATAGATCCCTTGCTTACTTACATAGTATGATTTGCAGGAAACCATGTTATCTAAAATAACTCATATTTTTGGGAATGATCATGTCTGCATTTATATATTATTTTCCTAATCATCCTGATAAGGCTATAATCTTGACAGCACCAGTATGCAATATTTCCTTCATTCAGCACTACGCAATACCTCCTTTGTACAACACTATGGAAGTATTAAAATAAATGTATAAGATACAATGGGCCTGATTCATGTTTGGACCAAAGTCCATTTGTGTGCCGTATCTTGCCTAAAACCATGCTCTGCGCATGCTCCAGAACCGACTTTACGTCAACTAATGCAACTGCAAGCAATTCATGTATGAATGCAAATTACACTTTCCACTGCCTACGAATTAAGAGGCGGGATGGGGGAGGAAAGGTGCGGATGAACGTAGGCAACGCACAGTAAGGGTGTGCCGATGGCGTCTTGAAGCAGATGCGGGCGATTGAATTCCTGGGTTTCTCACAAGTACGTTTGTTCCAGCCGTATAACTTGCACCAGCTACAGGGCAGGTGTAAGTGCTGATAGTGATAACTGACAGCATACTCTTTGTATTAAAAACTACACGTATACGTGCCACTAGCTAGTACAGAACATGGGCATGCAAGTATGAGAGACTTTACAAACGCATTGTATGTACAGTATGCATACAATGCTGTACAATGTATGTATACAAACATCTTGATTTTTATATTTTAATATTAAGAGTTGTTCATTTAATTTAGAATATAATATATTTATATGACCTTATATATGCACAGATGCTTGTGCGCATACTACAATCAGTTGTGTATCTACATATTGCAAGTAATGTTTAGGCAGAGCGTACTTACACCCGGATTCAAATTTAAACGTATTTTGAGATACGTTTGGTTTTGAATACGATTAGAACAATGCACAAGTTCCGTGTGTCTTTTATCATGCTCGTATGCAATTTACTCAATATCTCCTTAATGCAACACTGTTCAATATCTCCTTTGCGCCGTACTATGTAGTTGTACAACGCTACAGAATATGCTGACACTTTATAATTGTAAATGAATGTATAAGATCTGAGCGTGAACACATGTTATGTACATTAGGAAACAGTTTGTTTTATATTGATAAAGACGAAGTTTATTTTCACATTCAGAACTTTAAGCTGTTTCTGTATAAAGATGTTATGGGCAATCACACATGTTCCTAGTGCTTAACAGAAAGCTTCATCAAAACATATTTTAACACAATAGCGGAAAATTTAATTAATATCTCTTCAGTGGAAAAAAAACTATTTTTAAATTAGAAATGTAACACACTGCTGTGTGAGGAGTTCTAGACCAAGCAGAGCGCAGGGTGAAAAGTTTTTTTGACACTCCCTCCCCCACACCCCACAAAACACAGTTTTCAGCATTCTAGTTATTATGCGCATTATGTATTGTAATCCTCAATCCATACAATGACATCAGGATCCATGATTCAAGTGCATTACTCAACGGATATTGCTGATTTTACCTGCTTTTCTAACAGAGTTCTGCTTACATAATTGTTATAATCATGGGAAGGACATTTCTTAATTGTTCTGATTGTATTATAAACAAAATCGTAGAAGCTCGGAAGCATCCTTTGACTGTTTCCCAGTCACCAGGTGCAGTCATGCCCTGTGCTGCCGCAGATACCCCCGGTCACCAGGTGCAGTCATGCCCTGTGCTGCCGCAGATACCCCCGGTCACCAGGTGCAGTCATGCTCACTGGTAGGACTTATTCATTCATGAGTTAATCTTGGCAGTTAAGTAGTTAACTTGCATTGGTACGGCTTTAAAATGGTCTCAAAAAAGTTATTTAAGGATGTGGACTCCACCTCTGCTTGGCCCAGATTGGGTCTTATAATTATATAAGCATTACATCTATATCTATCTATATTATATACACATATATATATATATATATATACACACACACAAACACCGGTGGTAATAGTGACAGAGACTTCAGTCTAGAGCAAAACTCTGTTGCATCAGGTCACATAATTGTCTTATATAACAAAAGAATAAAAAATGATTTCCCCTCATTTGAAGGGAATAGGTTATAAAGGACCAAATTATCTTTGTGATCAATGTATACAGCTGATCCCTTTAATATTACTTGATTCTGTGTAAAGCGTCTAGTTTTAGAGGTGCTTCTAATGATGGCCCTGTAAAAGGCAATTAACTAGTGTTTGCTCTGTATCTCCTCAGTAGGTCACGACGCATAACATGAACATACTGCGATCTGTGTATGCTGCATAGGGAAAATGTTATTTGAATTATAAATCTAGCACAGGCCTAGTGATATCTCCAGCTAAGGTGACACCTCCTTAAAAAAGCTGACTCCAAAATGAGATACAAGATGTAGTAATTGGGCCATATACTACGTTTTTTAAGATGACTATACAGAATTATTGGTTTTCTAATCTTTCTCCTTTTTATTTTGAAACAGTTTATGTGTACTGTTTATGTATAAACAACTTTTGCTTTCATATAAAGCTAATAATGTAATTAAGTTGTGTCCTTGATGCTCTGTGTGTCAGCTTCTTGACTACCGACTAGAAGTGTAAATGTGTAATATGCTGCACAAGTTCTTGTTGCTTTCTCCTTATCTCTGCAGCTGCTTCTTCTCCTGGGAACCTTCTGAGCAGCCAGGTGGGCGCTTTGAAATCGTGGTCACCTGACCACTCTCAGCGACAGCTGCTGCATTAGAGGCTCATTCTTATAAGGTCACATGACTGTCTTCAATCTTCTGATTGGTGTCCTGCCTCTACTTCTGCATTCCGCACTGGCCTCTTACAGGTGCAGAGACCTGGTGCTTGTGTTCTTGCCTAAATATCTTCTGATAACTGACCCTGCTTTGATATTGGCCTTGTCCTGAACGGAGCCTGCCCTGACCTTTGCTTGATATTTTTGACTACTGAGAAGCGCTGCCTGCCCTGACCCCATGCCTGGATACGCTTTGACGCGACCACAAGCCTGCATACACTTTGCACTTTATGCATTTACTGACTTGGTCCTCCTGCAGACCAGGGGCAGAACACTACATTACTGGGCCTCATAGCAAGACTTGTGATGCTGTCCGTACTCCCACGGCCCACCCTATGCTCCTCTATGCACAGCAGGACGTAGTTATCCTAAGGTTCTGGTGTTACAGCATCACAGCATGTTCATGATAAGTTGGTGGTGAGCCTTAGAACATCACTACATAATATATTGTAAACTAATTTCTCACGTAATAAATTATTTGGGTATTCTCTTGCATGATTCCACTTGACCTGTGTGAAAGGCGAGTGAAAGACGGACTGGGGAAAATCACAAACTCCTTGAGGCCACATCCAAGGTCACATGTGCTGAGTGCCATACGCTAGAGATCCTCAAATTATTTAAACTGGGCAGAACAGTGGCCTAGTGGTTAGCACTTCTGCCTTACAGCACTGGGGTCATGAGTTCAATTCCCGACCATGGGCTTATCTGTGTGGAGTTTGTATGTTTTCCCCGTGTTTGCGTGGGTTTCCTCCGGGTGCTCCGGTTTCCTCCCACACTCCAAAAACATTCTAGTAGGTTAATTGGCTGCTATTAAAACCCCCCATACTGATAGGTTAATTGGTTTCTATCTCTCTCTCTCTGTGTCTGGGTCTATGTTAGGGAATTTAGACTGTAAGCTCCAATGGGGCAGGGACTGATGTGAGTGAGTTCTCTGTACAACACTGCGGAATTAGTGGCGCTATAGAAATAACTGATGATGATGAGGAACTGGTTTAAAATTCAATAAAATGTGGTCGTTCTGAGGGCTTCACACTTGTTCATGGTACCATATTGTAGTGTGAAGCCAAAAGTCAAGTATAGCTAACATATTATTTATCAATAGGCCCCCTATAGAGGCCACAAGGCTGATCAAAAAAACAAATAAACCCATCTCCAACTTCCTAAAATTACTGGTGACATTCTTGATATCGTGGTCTATAGGGAGCTTCTGTATTCGGATCATTATGGGTGCTAGCCGAAAGGAAAGTTGTACAATCTATTTGGAATTTGTGATTACTACCTTAATTTACAGCATGCCTTTCCATTAATGAATAAATGATTATCTCACCAGTCAATTTAATTTACGTAGGGTTTTTTAAGGCCGTCAATAATCACAACACATGGTTGAATGCTTTTTCCCTCTATCAATATAATTACCTTAGATTAGCCGTCTGTGTAGAATTTAATTTTTTTGTGGCGGCGAAAAAACAAAAAAGGTCTTTTGCCTTTTCAACAACTGCTCTAATTTTTAATTTAATTAAATTACATGAAATAAACACTGCTTTATACTCATGATGAGGCCTGAACCAATATTCGTGAGAATACAGCCTGTCTATTCACTAGAAAATGCTGATATCACTGAGGCAACAATGTCTTTTTAGTCAACATTTCCAGTTCTTAGTCCACATATACCCCAACTACATACCATTTACACCAGTGGTCAGGGAACAGGGGTAAATTACCCAAAATGGGATAAAAATGAAATTCCTGGGGGTAATGCTGCCGATTCACATGCTGTCAGTTGGATTGTAGACCCCTTTAAATGTGAAATTGCTGTTGTACCAGAAGAGCCTCAAGGGTTGGCAGAGGCACTTCTTGAGCTTCGATGTAATAATGAAGTACATATTGCATTTGAAAACAAAACAGATCTGTCATATTTTTGGATGTCAACAGCTGCAAAGGCATCAACATTGTACATAAGGAGGCAGTCAAAAAGTTGCTGCCTTTTACAACAACCTACCTTTGCGAACAAGGATTTTCCACTCTAACGAACATAAAAACAAAGCAGAAAAATCGATTGGACGCTGAAGACTGTATCCAAATTGCTCTGACATCAAAATGCCCCAATATTGATGCTCTCGTATCAAAAACGAAGTAACATCATTCTTCCAAAACCTGAAGTTTTGAAGTTGAAGCTTTCAAAGAAATTTTGAATAGATTCAATAAAATGTTGAATTACAATAATTAATAATATATGATTTCCTTCCTTTCAAATCAAGGAGTAACGTCGGCGTATCTAAATATATTTTGGGGTAAAAGGTAAAAAAGTTCCCTGACCTCTGATCTACACTCTTTAATATCATGTGACTGAGGCCAAATCACCACTATGACACTACTAGATCACAAGGAAGCTATTTGGACACATGAAGTGGACAATAATATTATTTGCCTATTCTGTCCTGAGCTCTAAAAAAGTGTCTTCTCCACTGATGTTATTTGGTAGGCTTAAATATCACTATATTGCCATAGGCGACAAGTGATGACCCATCTCCCAATAGTGGGTATTAGAGACAATAATCCTGGAGATGTTCTTGCAAAATACTTAAGTATAAGTCTTGCTCTCTAGATTAATACACTGGGGGGGGGGGGGGGCTTACTGTGTGTTTTAATGGAGATGTTAACCCAAATGTATTCCATAGAACATATAAAGAATTTTCAATGTTTCAGTGGGTGAACAAGAAAGCGAGAGACGTATCTATTTCTTGATCATTGCTCGGGGGTCAGTTGTAATTAATCACTGTATAGTCTTGGTTTATAATTAAGACATTTCCCCTTCACTGAATAACACATTTAAGTTTACTAATTTGATGAAAGGAATTTCCACTCTTATGTGACTGTAATATATTGACCTGTACATGTCATCATGTAACTGTTATTAAATAGCTTCAATATTCTTAATATTGTTATTAATATAGCGCTAATCATATTAAGCAGCATTGTACAGAGTATATGTAGATTCCCTACTACGCCCACCCGGGCACACACACACACACACACACACACACACGAAGATCCATTCTTTGTCAGAAGCCAAGTGACCTACCAGTATGTTTTAACCCACGCAAACACGAGGAGGACAAACTCCACAAAGATAGGTCCTTGGTTGGAAACGACCCTATGACCCTAGTGGAGCAATGCTAACCATTGTGCCATCCGCGCTTCTTCCTTCTGTTTTACAGTAACCAAGGACAACTAAAATAAACATCTTGAGCCTGATTCATTATGGATCTTAATGATGCTACATGAAAAAACAGTTAGTATTTAACTTATGTGCAAAACAGAATACTAATTTGCACCCCTTGCATTGTAACATGGTTTTGTCCAGGAGACTGAAATAAGAGGTTTCTCAAGTTAAGATCCTTAATGAATCAGGCCCCTTATCCTGATGATATAAAGACCTGGCTGAAAATCAAAGAATGAAGCAAACACAGCAAACTCTTTAGTGAAAATTGCAGGAGAACATGTAGTCAATAAATTAAAGTCATTCTAAGGTGCAAAACTACTACAGGACCTGAGCTACCACTCGGGCAACCTTGGCGGTTGCCTAGGGTAGCAAGGCTATGGGGGGGGGGCATAAAGCAATGACTCTTTTTTTTTTTTTTTTGAGTAGTTTCCATTGCTGTCAGTGTATATATTCCCTGGCTCCTTAAATATCCTGCTACTGGATTTGACTGACTGGCTTTAATTTATTTGCCTATCTCTGCTTTAAACACTTGAATGGGGGCAATTAAAGAAATGATACTGCAAAAACACTTTGAGAAAGTCAGAAAACATTAGCAGCTGTGATACTGTACGTGCAATAAAAGGTAAACAGCTCTCAGACAATGACAAATACAGGAGAACGGAGCAGTCCTCGGTCACTGTCAGATGTGATTGGGTACCTCTCTAGATTTCAGTGTTTGGATGGAAAAATAATGCTTACAAAAAAGCGATCTTTCTCGTTGACAAGATGTGTCCCGGAGGACAGCCCGTGCCAGTCGGGGTGGCCTGCTTTCCAAATCAGTCAGTCATTTTAGGAAACTTCTTTTGAAGTTGTGCCATTTTCTTTTTACAGTTCTCAGTGGCACACTTAATCAGAGCTGCAACGTTCACTTCGTCTGCTGCGCCGGGGAAGCTTTCTGTTTTGATGAGGAGAGGAGCAATGACAGCCGAGGAAGGAAACAGGGGTCATGAATGAGCTTGTGAAGACAGTTTTGGCACTACGGCTCCAGTATTTGATGTCCGTGCCGGGAATTCAGAATGATTCTTAGGCGCTAACAGGCAGAAGTTTCAAAAGTTATACATGTTGAGCTACTGTCCGACGCACTAGCGAGGAGTTCTTCCTGTGTTTGTGGCTGTTGCAGAGCACTAGACACCCCACAAAGACATCGGAGGATAGAAAGTCTATCCTACAGCCAGGCCAGACCCCAACTTCCCTAGCACAGCCACAAACACACGAAACAGGACAAGTTATGTCAGACTGCATTGGTTATTCGTAAAAGGAAACTAGGGAACAGGAGGAAACTAATGCATACATGTTCAATCTCAGCAATGACAACATTTGCACATGGAAAACAAATTTTGTACTGGAAAAAGGCACAGCCTGAATTATGAGGGATGGATGTGGTCGAGCCCAACTCTCAGTGGAGTTTAAAATTAGAGCTGGTCAGTGTTTGCACTCCATGCTAAAAAAATAAATAAATAAAAATGAATCCCATTGCAGTGCAACATGGTAAGCTAGGTTCCAAATTCTGCACCCATGTAAAACTTGCACCCAAGTCTAAATCAGCCTCGTGATACATAATCTAAATTTTCAATACGATCGTATTGAAAGTTTATTGCTACATCTTGTATAGAAAATAAGACAATGGAGTATAGAATTCACTGCCAGGGAAGGTTGTGATGGCAGATTCAATAGATATGTTTAAGAAAGGGTTAGACAAATGTTTTGCGGAAAAGACCGGTAATTAAAATGAAGGATAGTAGTGGATATATGGTAAACATAGGACTGCAATATTGGGTCTGGGGGGATTTTCACAATTGAAACAGATTGGCGGTTGCTTAATCTGGATCAATTTCAAATATAAGTGAGGGATGGCAGGAGATCCAAAATAGGCTGAACTTGATGGACTGGTGTCTTTTTTTCAACCTCATCAACTATGTTACTATGTTACTATAGATACTGTATTGTATGTGTTGGTTTTATATAGCACAATAAAAAAAATAATATTATATAAAGGAGACAGGAGGATCCAGTGATGTTTACAGTACTCCTGCCCATCCGGTCTTCTAGACTGGCAACATGGGGTCATAGGACATAGTGGTTTTATTTTCAGAACTGTCTATGTGCATTGCACTAAAATTGAAAACTACCTCCAGTGGGTGGGCGTAGCAATGCAGGGGTGTTTTCAGGTCATTGTAGGGGGGTGGGGGGGGGGGGGGGCGGATTCGTGCTACAGAAGCACTAGACACATCTGGGGGGGACATGGACTGGTCCCATGGTGGTCTGGCCAAGCCACAAAAACGCGTTGGTTCCTTGCCGAGATTAATGTAAATGTCAAATATGCATAAAATAGTTGTGGACCACCCCTCTTTCATTCACTGATAACAAAGTAATGCCTACTAGGTCTATTCTGGTTAGGAGATATTTCGCTAAATAAATATATCAGCATGTGTTTCTCAATGGATAATTAGAACAGTGCAATGTTCTAGAGATCACAATAGATGTCAGAGAAGAACAAATAACATGCAAATGATTTATAAAACATAGAATATGACTTAGACCAGAGGTGCTGTAGAAATAGAAGAACCAGCATGCCTGATGAGCCAAATGCTCCATAGGGCCTGCTGTAACTTCTAATATCACAGTAGCCACTGAGCCCCAGGTGGTTTACCTCTGATCTAGATAATAATCAGTATTTTTGGGAGTACACAATCTAGTAATAATACACCATACTTGCCAACTCTCCCGGAATGTCCGGGAGACTCCCGAAATTCGGGTAGGTCTCCCAGGCTCGCTGTGAATCACGTCTTTTTGGCCCCACCCCCACAAAAACAGCATTTTTGTTGCAGGCTGGGGCCAAAATGACACAAATTACCGCGCCCCGTCCCTCCCGCCCTCCAACCACGCCCCCCTGCCTGGGATCTCCCGGAATTAACTTGCCAAAGGTTGGCAAGTATGTAATACACAAACTATGAAAGTGATTGAAACTTTCATTATTCATATGAAAATAACAACAGCTATTTTTCTAATGTGTGGCTATTTTCAATTACATTTCTAATTCATTCGAAACCTATATATTTAAGTGGCTTAATATGCACTAAGTTATATGAGCTCTGCTAGTTAATAGATGTGTCCTGGACTTCTGCCAGTTCTAATCTTTGTGATGATAGAATCTATGAAGCATGCTTCCATTTAATACGTATTAACCAGAGCCATGGACCTTCTGCAATGTGCAGTTTGTTACTGTCAAATAACAACTGTCTAATGAGTTGGGGATAAACATTTAGCATTTAAGCTGAATTCAGAGGAAAGAAAAGTTTGTCTTTATCATTTATCAAAATTTGATTTGCAAAAGAGTGACTTCAGAGAGGCACAGGCGGTAACAGAGTGTTACAAAGCCTTATCTGTTTACAGAACGCTGGTAGCCGTAGAATTCTAAAGGACAAAACATCTATCATTAAGCATTAGCAGCTGGTTCATCTAATTATTAATAGCGCTCGCATATTATACCATAGAAACATGCTGTGCTTTAAACTGCAAAAATAAATAACAAATATATTAACGTGGTGTCACACTGTTCCCCTTCATGTTTAAAGAGCAAAGTTTAGTCATCAGACAGTTCTGTGAGGGATATGAGCATGTCGTAACACAAATGCTTTAGGGGCCTATTTATCAAGCCTTAAACCATGTGTAAACTCATATTTTCCCACTCTCCTGGAATATCTGGAAGACTCCCGAATTTCGGGTAGGTCTCCCGGACTCCTGGAAGACCAGGCAAGTCTCCTGCAGCCTGCCCGTAGGGAGCTTAAATGAAGCGATTCATCAAGTCATTTTGACCCCATGCCCTGTGACAAAATGTTGATTTTGCCATGGGGCAGCGCCAAAATTACGCGATTCTCCGCAACCAGCCCCCATCCCTTCGGGATGTCCCAGGGGGCAAGAATAGAAAGCTGGCAACTATGCGCAGATGGCTGTTTTCGCATGGTTTAGGCATTTTTAAGTACAGTAGTAATTTAACAAATGCCAGATATATCTCCTGCGTTATGCAAAGTATCACATAACGCAGTCCCCATAATTTTCAATAGGGACTGCTGTCTTGTCAAATTTATAATGCAACGAAAAGCTTCGCTTTACAAAGCTTGACCCTGATGACAGCCATTCAATTCTATAGGGAGAGCCTCGCAGGAGAGGAATCCCTATCCGGTAGCCTTCGTACTCTCCTCTGTGTTGATTACCAGAATTGTCCCTTGCGCTAAAGCGCAGTAAAGACTCCAGGTCAGAACCTGGAAGTTTCGCTAGAAAGAATTCATCGCCAGGACAACCTCTTATCTGCTGTACTGGCCCGATATGACGTTAATGGTAAATTGCTCCGTTGAGTCATCTGTCCTTGCTGCAGCGACAGATGTTACTTAGCAGAGCAAAAATGTGAACAATGAGAAATAGATCTTTACTCCTACAAGTGTTTTATATAATGCTGACAAGTATCCAAGCCAGGCCCGGCGCTCCCATTAGGCAAGGTTAGGCAATTGCCTAGGGCGCCGGGCTCTGCAGGGCGCCTCGAAATTAAAAAAAAATGACTATGGTCATTTAAAATGGAAATCCACGGGGAGCAGAGGAGGGAAGGGGCTATGAATCTTACCTGCATGAAGCTGCTCCTCTCTGCTCTATCTCCTCCCCTCCGCTCACTGACAGTGACAGTGACAGGCCGTGATGATGTCATCATCATGGCCCGACAGTGTCTGTGAGTGGAGGGGAGAAGACAGAGCAGAGAGGAGCGGCTTCATGCAGGTAAGTTAAAGAAAGACATGGGGAGCTGAGGGGAGGGAAGCGCAGCGCCAATTTTGACAGGGGGGGCGCCGATTTTTAAAGGGGGGGGGCGCCGATTTTTAAAGGGGGGGTGCCGATTTTCACACTGTGCCTAGGGCGCCAAGGACCCTAGCACCGGTGCTGATCCAAGCGCTCTGCTAAAACATGCTAAAGTGAAAAGCGCTTGTATGACACCAGTGTTAAAGAAAAGTCAGAACATTATCACAGAAATGCCAATAGAACAGACATATAAAGGTGGGAAAATGTATTATTGCCTAAAGGTTGTTTTTACATCCTAAAAGTCTCTTTATTACAATAAATATATCACAAACATGCCGTGGGACTAAGGTCATGCCATTGTCTAAAACCAGCCCTGTTGATGTTCAGGGTGACCCGCAAGTTAAACAGATCATTGCATTATTCCGCAGCGCTGTACAGAGAACTCACTCACATCAGTCCCTGCCCCATTGGAGCTTACAGTCTAAATTCACTAACACACATACAGACACACAGACAGAGACTAGGGTCAATTTGTTAGCAGCCAATTAACCTACCAGTATGTCTTTGGCGGGTGGGAGGAAACCGGAGCACCCAGAGAAAACCTAGGCAAATACGGGGAGAACATACAAACTCCACACAGATAAGGCCATGGTCGGGAATTGAACTCATGACCCCTGTGCTGTGAGGCAGAAGTGCTAACAACTTAGCCACCGTGCCGCCCCACATTATGTCATACAGTCATAAGTCTATATGGGGTATCCCTAAATTCTACACATAAACAGTTAAACAGCAACGCTATTACAACAGAGGAGCAACATTTCCGGGGAATAGTCGGCATATTCCACATTTGGGAATGTCACATGTTTTTTCTGCAGAATTTGGCCTTCTGTGTTCTATGTGGAATTCCCCCAAACTTCCCTCTTCTTACACCACTAACCACACAGCAGGGCACAATGAATGGACATTATCATCCCAGCTCTATTTATATACTATAAATTACGCAAAACGCTATTCTGTGCAGAATGCAATTCCGCGGTCCAGTAGGGCAAAACTTGAAGATTTCCACGTCGCTCTCCACTCTTTTCATTAATACGGAACCAAGTGTGCAATGGAGAACCCTGGCTGACGTAGAGAACATTTTATCTCATCGAACGCCACCCTAAATGCAGTCTCACAGTTTAATGCACTTTGTTTGCATATCAGTTTTTATCCATACTTGCCAACTCTCCCTGAATGTCAGGGAGACTCCCTGACATAGGGGTGATCTCCCTCACTCCCTGAAGAGTCTGGCATTCTCCCTGATGCTGAGCCAGTACAAGACGTGGTTGGCTTCGCCATCTATGGCATGACGACACTGTTCAGAAATTGTGTCCTATGTCCATGTATTGATGCCTATGGAGGTGGCCATTTTCATGAAGACCAAGATTTAATCAAAGTCTGACAGGTAAGACAACATGACTTCAGTAATGGAGAAAGAAATGTAAAAGACACTTCAGTCTCTAGAGATTCATTAGCTGCTTTTTCTTTAACGCGTAGTTGCCTACTCTCCCGGAATGTCCGAGAGACTCCAGCATTTCTGGGAGACCTCCCGGGCTCCCAGGAGTGCGGAGCAACCTCGCGGTGGTTTGTGGTGCTTAATGACACAAATATTGCATCATCTTAGTCCAGCCCGCTGTTGTAATTTGCCATATTTGTGACAATCGTTTAGGGGCGGTGCCAAAATGATGTGATTCGCCAAGCCCCGTCCCTGCACACCCACCTCCCCTGGGATCTCCCTGAAGCCAACGAGGAAAAGTAGGCAAGTATGTTTTTATCCCCACAAAAAAATCAGTATTTGAATGCATCAACATGACATACGAGGAAGACTGCCTTTTGCATTGCTATTCTCTGATACAATTCCAACTTGCAAAGTCAGTAGAGAGCCAGACAGCTAAGTATCAGATAGCAACAGAATACAGTAACAGCAGTTTACAACATCAGAGCACATTGCACAGTCCAGACTGCATTCTTCATACTCAACATTATTCAGCTGTTGCAGTTAATGCTTTCTTATTTGCTAAATGACTTCCTCTGGGGTGATGCTGGGTAAACCTTTGATGGAATTCTAGTACCCCCAGGGATATGTCTACAGTTACTCCAGCATGCGCTCTGACAAGAGAACACTGAACACTTCAGTACTCTGTGGACAAAAGTCTTAAAAGGTTACATACTTAAGTGAAACTAACCATCTCCAGCCCATAAGCCAAAAATATTTGTCACTACAAATTAATAGACTATGGTTTGGAGCTACACTTTTTTTAAAAAGAATATTCAAATGCTGCTTGCAGACTTCTGATATTAATACAAACAGGCATAATGCCATGTGATTTGTATGCAAAAGCGAAGTTTAATAGGATTTTAAGGTCTTCCCAATTGCCTTATTATAATTACAGAATTAACATTCAATATCATGCAACAAGACTTTCCCTTATTTAAAAGTAATTTGAAGTGGGTTGTAAAATAGACACACGTGCAACATATATAAATAAAACTTGCACTAGATAGATTATATTGTATTTGGAAAATAAGGGGTAGATGTGTCAAACATTCTAAAAAGGAAAAGTGGAGGCGTTTGTAGAAAAGCCTGAGTTCAAATGAAGGAGGAGAGGCTGGAGAACTGTGAGACCATGGACTAAATTTATTAATTTTACTAGTAGTTGCCATCCACTTGCTATAGGAAGTGCTGGCTGATGGGAGACACTTTGCAGCCATCTTCAGTTCTCAGTATATACCACACAGTAAAGACCTAGGGCTAGATTTACTAAGCTGCGGGTTTGAAAAGTTGGGATGTTGCCTATAGCAACCAATCAGATTCTAGTTGTCATTTTGTAGAAAGTACTAAATAAATGACAGCTAGAATCTGATTGGTTGCTATAGGCAACATCCCCACTTTTTCAAACCCGCAGCTTAGTAAATCTAGCCCCATGTCTTTACTGTGTGGTATATACTGAGAACTGAAGATGGCTGCAAAGTATTTCCCATCAGCCAGCACTTCCTATAGCAAGTGGATGGCGGAAGTGATATCACTTCCGCCAACCACACATAGCATACATCTACAGTGTTGCCCATAGCAACCAATCAGATTCTAGCTACCATGTTCTAGAACATACTTGCCAACTCTCCCGGAAAGTCCGGGAGACTCCCGAAATTCGGCTCCCGGGCGAGCTGGCATTTCTACCGCATCCCAGGTTTCACTGAGAATTGCGTCAAATGACGCGATTCTCTGTGATTCATGCCATTTTGGAGGGCGGGAGGGGGCGGGGCGAGGCCAATCGCGTCACTTTGGCCCAGCCCCCGCAACGGGATCACGGAGGGCAGGACCAAAATGCAGCGATTGGCCTCGCCCCGCCCCCTCCCACCCTCCAGTCACGCCCCCTCTCTTCCGGGAGTTGGCAAGTGTGTTCTAGAATGTACTAGGTAAATGATAGCTAGAATGTGATTGGTTGCTATGTGCAACACCTCACCTTTTCCTTTTTAGAAGGTTTGATAAATCTAACCCTAAATGAGCACACCATTATCATTTATCCCAGACATTCCAAAGTCCTTCTGGGCTAACGTAACGCAACCTACAAGCCCACCCCCAGGGGCGGTACTTGCACCAAACCTAAGCCGACTTTTCGCAGGGAAACGGGTTCCAAATGCCTCAATACAAGTAATGTGTGTCCCACTAACCTTGCCCGTCGACTGCACAGTGTTCTCCTGCAAAACCAAGGGCTGCACCAGCCGTAGGGCCATGACCCTATCCAGACACCACTGAGCATCACATACCACCGGGGTCTCCACCAGCACCCAGTAGGGGGGAGAGCGCCTCCACCACCACAGGCAGGGCCAACGGAAGGTGAACCCCTGTAAACGGGGATGGAAGGAAGAGCAGCTATTCCCAGATCCAAGAGACCAAATTCACTCCTCCATGGAATTTTATAGCCCGTCCCTTAAGCCTTCCCCCAAAGACGCTCGCATTGGGCGTACCCAAACCTTCCTTTGTTTGCTAAAACTTTAGTGAAGTCCAAACTAGTTATGAAAACAAACCTCAGCTTTTAATTTCCCTCTGGCTCCATTCCATCTCTCATTTAATAATTCCCTAAAGAATCACCTAGCCTTCACGATTCACAGTACATGTTTTATATATTACTAGAGATGGTCACTGACCCCCGTGTTTTGGTTTTGGATTCGGTTTTGGATCTGGATTACCGTCGTGTTTTGGTTTTGGTTTTGGTTTTGCAAAACCGCCATTGCGTGTTTTGGTTTTGGTTTTGGTTTTGTTTGGTTTTGTTTTGCTATTTTGTTGGAAAATACATGTTTTTGTGCCTAAAATAACCCAATTTAGTGCTCCAACTGTTTTAGAGATAAGTAATCTAATTGTTGAGGTAATAAATCATCCAAAAAAACTGTTTAATTCTTCAGTGGTAGGCCTTCATTTATTCTACACACAAAACAGATTGTCTTCCTCTCCATCTATGCATATTGGCAATGCAGCCATTGTCTTTGAATCTATATTACACCCTACACTTATAGTTAAATATGTAAAGAAATGGAAAAAGACAGTTTGCTTTCTGTCTCTATAGGCCCCCTCCACTTTTTTTAAAAAAAAAAAAATTCAGCCATTATAGACTGTACAATATTAATTGACATGGAGAAAGCCAGTTTGGTTTCTGTCTCTCTAGGCCCCCCTCCACTTGTATAAAATACCAAAAAATCCAGCCGTTATAGACTGTACAATATTAATTGACATGGAGAAAGCCAGTTTGGTTTCTGTCTCTCTGGGCCCCCCTCCACTTGTATAAAATACTAATAAATTCAGCCGTTATATACTGTACAATATAAATTGAAATGGACAAAGGCAGTTTGGTATCTGTCTGCATCAGATCCTCTCTCCACTAGGAGTAAAATAGAAAACTATTCAGCCGTTATATAATCTAGAATATAAATAGAAATTGAGAAAGGCAATTTGGTATCTGTCTGCATCATAATCATCAACATCATCATTAGCGCCCTCGTCGCCTACACAAATCTCCCCCTCATCCTCTTCTAATTCCAAAGTGGCATCCTCAATTTGGGTATCACCGGCTACACTCGGGCTATTAAGGCACACATCAGCAGAATGCTCACGATTAGACATCCCACTGTTGGATGGACTCTCCACAGGGATTGTTGTCATTTGTGAATCAGAGCAAATATTCTCCTGTAATGCCTCACTGTTATCTTGCAGCTCGGCTTTGACGCGTAACAGTAGTTGTGCACCAATTGTAGGCTGGGTAACTTTTTGGGATCTGCCACTAATAGCCAAAGGTGAAGGCCTCATTCTCTCTTTGCCACTGCGTGTGTAGAATGGCATGCTTGCAATTTTTTTTTTATCGTCACTTAACTTTTGCTCAGTTACACTTCTTTTTCGCTTCAATACAGTAAATTTTTTTTTGGTTTTTGTTTTTTGCACTAATTTGAAAACACTCTGTTGTTTGACATCGCCTTGGCCAGATGACGTACTGGGAACACTAACATCAGGACTGGTGACAGAACCTGGTTGCTCATTTAGATCATATGTGGACTGCTTTGAATCCATTGCGTAGATACTGCTGACAGATATGACTTTTGACAGCCAGAAATATTAATGCACAATTAGAGAGGACACCCCAAAAACACTGAGGAGTGCTAACATTTATTGAGTAGATACTGCTGACAGATATGACTTTTGACAGCCAGAAATATTAATGCACAATTAGAGAGGACACCCCAAAAACACTGAGGAGTGCTTAAAATTATTGAGTAGATACTGCTGACAGATATGACTTTTGACAGCCAGAAATATTAATGCACAATTAGAGAGGACACCCCAAAAACACTGAGGAGTGCTAACATTTATTGAGTAGATACTGCTGACAGATATGACTTTTGACAGCCAGAAATATTAATGCACAATTAGGGAGGACACCCCAAAAACACTGAGGAGTGCTTAAAATTATTGAGTAGATACTGCTGACAGATATGACTTTTGACAGCCAGAAATATTAATGCACAATTAGAGAGGACACCCCAAAAACACTGAGGAGTGCTTAAAATTATTGAGTAGATACTGCTGACAGATATGACTTTTGACAGCCAGAAATATTAATGCACAATTAGAGAGGACACCCCAAAAACACTGAGGAGTGCTAACATTTATTGAGTAGATACTGCTGACAGATATGACTTTTGACAGCCAGAAATATTAATGCACAATTATGGGGGACAACCCAAAAGCGCTGGGGAGTGCCAAATATGAAGAAAAAATAATAAACCTCTATCCTCCTCTCTGCACTAGCGATTTTGGTTAGAGCAATTGCAAGAACAATATTGTATTCTTTCTCTGTCCCTGCTCTAATTAGCCTATGACTACACCCTGCTCTCTCCCTCTGTCAAATGGCGATGGATTGCTGTGGAGGCGTGTATTTATAAAGTTGAAGTATCGCGAGAACCGAGTCCCGAGATCCGACGACGTCACAATGACGTTCGGCCTCGATTTGGATTCGGAATTGGCGGGAGAGTACCGAGCTGCTCAGCTCGGTACTCGGATACCCAAAGTTCGGGTGGGTTCGGTTCTCGGAGAACCGGACCCGCCCATCTCTATATATTACCTCGTTATTATGTAAATATGCCGATAAAACAAAAAGAACATACTGTGCAATTAGGATATCATTTGTATGAATCCAGTGCAGATTTACAGTGGAGAAACCATCTGCAGGCTGCACCTATATTCATGATATTGCTCCATACGAATTTACTAGTGAGCTACACACAGAGGAATTTTGTGCGCAGAGGCACGAGGCATTTTGTGCCTCATTTACATTTATTTTTTTTTAAACTATTAAACTTTCATTTTGTTTATGAACAATGATTTATATATTTTAAAAAAAAAAAATGTTTACAACATGTACTTTTTTCTTTGTTTTAGTATTCGAGTCACCAAAAATGGAATTACGGGCCAAGTATTGTGAATGATAGGAGCAAATCTTTTGCACTTTAATTACACATCTTATTCTTCATGTCCTGTTATTTTAGTGCATCTGGAAGGACACATTTTATAGAATTGGGGCAGTAGAGTGACACATTGGTTAGCATTGCTGTCTCACAGTGTTGGGGTCATGAGTTTAATTGCAACCAGGGTCCTATCTGTGTGGAGTTTGTATGTTACCCATACTTGCCAACCTTTAAAAAGTGAATGTTCGGGAGATCCCGGATAGGGGGCGTGGTTGGAGGGCGGGAGGGGGCAGGGCACGGTCAATGGAGTAATTTTTGCCCCACCCCCGCGACTAAAATCGGCATTATGTCGCGGGGGCGTGGCCAAAATGACACGATCATTCGCATAATTTTGACAAGTAAGTTCCAGTATGCGGGATACTTGCCAACTCTTCCGGGAGTCCTACCCGAATTTCGGGAGTCTCCCGGACATTCCAGGAGAGTTGACAAGTATGATGTTACCTCATTTAACATACAAACCTGTCTGCAGGCAGCTATTTGATGTGTTTCTGGGCATTATAGTACCCACCATACATTCTCTACATTCCCTGGCACAGTCATATTTCAGATTACCATACACTGAGGGGCATGTGCTCTGTTGAAAACATATTTTCAGAGAAGGTGCAGTTTGTGACAGGCATGTGCCATCATTACACTGAGGGGGAATCATCATTTCCGCTTGTTGTCTGTAATAGAATTCTCTGTTTATATTGATTTTCTAATTTATATATTTTTCTTAAGCATGCTGTAGAATAGGTAGATAGCTGAAGATAGATATTCTAGATTTTATTTTGGTACATTCAAATTTTATATTACTTAACTGAATGTATTCTGTATGCCAGGATTCCACGACCGAACACTATAGGAAACATTTTTCACGAGCAATCAACTTAATTGACAATACCGGCTGACAGTCCTGATATTTGCAGGACTGTCCCAATTTCAAGCTGTCAAAAGGGGTGTGGCCTACTGGAAAAAAATTGCGACTGGGTGAAACTTGGACCGCAGCATGGCCTAAACTGCTCCGAATTTCCAATTGATAACATTGCCAGGGTATAAACTGCCCACTGATGGGGCAATGAATGGCAACTTGAGAAATGTGAGTAGAGGAACCACTTATAAATGCCACCAGTTAGATATCGCCGCTCTAGGCAGTATTGATCATATAAGTCCTTGATTCCAACTGCATCACAAATCAGGAGGATTTGTGATGCTTCCAAAACACGGGACACATAAACATTACATTTGTGGGGGGGGGGGGGGGGGGGTATGAGTATTTTAGCCTAGGGCGGCCTGAACCGTTAATCAGACCCTTCTCAATATACTGACACTTAGCCAATGTCTGGCCAGGAAATATCTAGTGGGCATCATTTAATGTGGTTGAAGTGGATGATTTTTTTTTCTTGTTTTCTACTCCATTAAAAAAAGTTTCTAAATGGTTTGTAAACAGCGTTTTCAAAAATGTAAAAATGTTTATTAAAACAATAACAGCCAAGATGCTTTGATTAAAGGTTGTATCCTACCATTTTTCACATTATTTTATTGGGGATTTTCTTAGATTAATTACATGTTCTTGTGAATGATGGGAGAAGAGCATGTGTTTTTGTTTCTACCATATGTTATTTTCATTTTAAAATAAAAATAGTTATTACCAAACATGCTGGGCCTGAGTCATTAAGAAGAGTAAGACAAAATAATTAGTAAATTTGATCATGGACAAACCATGTTACAGCGCAAGGGGTGCAAATTAGTTTATTATTTTGTACATAAAGAAACTACTGTTTTTCTTTTGTCATGTAGCACACAAATACATGATAACTGTCATGGTTACATACAGGAGTACAGCTAGGAGCCACGAATATGGTGAAAACACTCTGTTTATTGCAGAAAAGTATAAATAACAGGTAATCAAGAGTAGTAGTAAATACCAGGTGCAAGCTGATGCAGGAAGCAAAATGAATGTTCAGAAACAAACCAGCAGGTACACAGCTAATGCAGGGAAGCAGGAGGTATGAACAGTTTCCAAGCAGCATGTAACCAGAGGAGCAAGGCAGGAGGAAGAATGCACAGGGTGCAACAACAGGATATGACATCAATAACCAGCAATGTGTGCTGGGAGTGACAGGTATATATATATATAAGGGGAATGAGACACACCCAGGTGCATGGAATAATTAGTGAACAGTGTTAACTCCTAAGGTACTAGGAGCACAACAGGCACAATAGCAGCACCTCTGGTGAGCAGAGGTACTGCTGCTAAGACACAAAATGAACACAAAAAAGTAAAGTCTGATAGTCCAGGTTAGGAGCTGCCATGCAAAGCAGTATGCTGCAGGCAGATCGTGACAATAACCTTATTTTAGACTGAAATTTAAAGTTGATCTAGAGTATGCCCTACCCCAACTATAGATCGGTCCCTGCATTTTAATTGAACCCCCCCCCCCCCTCCCCTCCAATGCAACATGGTTTTTCCCAGGTGCAAAGTTACTCTTTTTTTTTTATGCTTTGCTCTCCTTAATGTCTCATGCCCGCTATCTCTTGGAGTCGTCCTGTATGTATAAATTACTGTCCATTCACCTCCAAGCATAGGGACGAGTTTTATTGTCTGTGTAAGTATCTGGACTCATGTTCTACTTCACAAATTAGATATTTTACAACTTCTCAATAAATTTCCCTTGAAGAAAGGTGCGTTACTGCTGCAGAGAGGAGATTAGTTTGAGCTGCTGCACTGATCAATAGCTGAACTGGACAAAATGGAATAGAAAACCGCATCTGGAAAATATATATTACAGAACCTCACTATGAATAGCTCAAGTCAACAGACACAAGAGTCATTTACGGATGACGGGGAATCGTTTTCATCATGTAGAGAAACATGAATTTATGTTCCAAAATATGCTTTTGTACTTATTGCAACAAGGTTCTGTACATTATAAAGGCAGTTCATGACACTCGCAGGAATTTTCTTGATAGCTTAACGTTTTAGATTACACATCCGCTTGAACTGGCTCAATGTAATTATTCACAATGAACGCAATTTTTTTTTTTCTTGGCTTGAAAGAGGAAGATATGTTTTTATTCTCATTTGAATTAGAAGTTGACCATAACGAGTTCACTGCATCTATCACTTTAAAACTCTCTTCTTCTTAGGGTTCCGCCAATAAGTTCTGTATTCAAATCAAGAATAGAAGAGGATTCAGATACATAGCGCTTGAATTGTTTTGAAAACAAAAACTAGAACACCCCTAAATTTTCTTATTTGTGTCAAATACTGTAAAACAATTATAGGATTCATTGTGTCTCAATCTATGCGCACCGCTAATTAGCATTCCAGGACTATAAGATTTCTGGTACTGCCCTAGAAAAAACGGACGCATTCGAGACCTAGTAATGCCACAATAATATTCTTGTTTGCTTGCGAGACAATTCTAATGATGCAGTGAAAATAAAACAAGAAGGTTTAACGACAAACTGAAAACATTAACTGGAAAACTATCAGCATTGCAGGTTAATGTGAGGGAGAGATCCTGTGCGAGTACTTTTAGTACTGGTGAGCTTTGGTCTAGCACCGTCATCTATTCTGATATGGTTAATGGATATGTCCAAATCCGTCACAAACGTAAGTGGTCATATCAGGCACAGATTTGGGGACTGGCTGGGCGACTGGATATGCTATTGAGTGCACAACTACAGACCCTTCATCCTCATCTTTACCATTTATTTATATAGCTTACAGTCTAAACTCACTTCCATTTCTTTAATCCAAAACCCAACTAAGATATCAGCATCCATCAATGCTAGACTGACCAATAATTGTTTTACAGCTGAAATTTGCTATCGATTTATAAATATCTTATAAACATTAATAGCACAATTAGCGATACGGAGAACTTGACTATAACAATTAATCAGTCAAAATATAATTGCTGTCAAATGTTTAGGGAACAATTTTTTAGTTTAAATTGCATAGATTAGATTAAATCACATGCAACACAGAACGTAGTTTGTCAACTTAAAAAACATTGCCAACTAGCTCAGAGTAGGTGGTACCCATACTACCATCATGGAGAAAAATATCCTGAGCGGTATGGGTTACTTACAACAGAGCAGGCGTGGCGGCGGTACAACAGAGCAGGCGTGGCGGCGGTACAACAGAGCAGGCACGGCGGCGGTACAACAGAGCAGACACGGCGGCGGTACAACAGAGCAGACACGGCGGCGGTACAACAGAGCAGACACGGCGGCGGTACAACAGAGCAGACACGGCGGCGGTACAACAGAGCAGACACGGCGGCGGTACAACAGAGCAGACACGGCGGCGGTACAACAGAGCAGGCACGGCGGCGGTACAACAGAGCAGGCACGGCGGCGGTACAACAGAGCAGACACGGCGGCGGTACAACAGAGCAGACACGGCGGCGGTACAACAGAGCAGACACGGCGGCGGTACAACAGAGCAGACACGGCGGCGGTACAACAGAGCAGACATGGTGCGGTACAACAGAGCAGGCATGGTACGGTACAACAGAGCAGGCATGGTACGGTACAACAGAGCAGGCATGGTACGGTACAACAGAGCAGGCATGGTACGGTACAACAGAGCAGACATGGTGCGGTACAACAGAGCAGACATGGTACGGTACAACAGAGCAGACATGGTGCGGTACAACAGAATAGGCATGGTACGGTATAACAGAGCAGACATGGTGCGGTACAACAGAGCAGACATGGTACGGTATAACAGAGCAGGCATGGTACGGTATAACAATGCAGGCATGGTACGGTATAACAATGCAGGCATGGTACGGTATAACAGAGCAGGCATGGCGGCAGTACAACAGAGCAGGAATGGTGGCGGTACAACAGAGCAGGCGTGTCGGCGGTACTTGTACTTTAGAGATAGGATTCCCCATGGAAATGCATGTATACCACTAGCGGTGCTATTGCCGACAGTAACCCCTTACATGTATAGGGCATATAATAAAAAAAGGCAATAGAACTTTTTGTCCTTTCATATATCTGGCCCCGGATTTCTAATACTTAAATTGCCCATATACAAAAGCAATGTGGTTGTGGCACAGGCAGGCCCTAAGCAATGATGCCAGTTATCTTTGGGACTGGCAGAATTTCCTGCCACTGTGTGAGGGTCTCCCGCCAAGCCAACTGACTCTTCGCTTTAGGATAGGTTGATTTCTAATGACCGCAAGGTAAGAGTGGGTGTTCATAAATAGGCAAATTCAGGAGAAAGGGGGATCATGATACAAACAAATTACACACAATGACATGAACAGAAGATAAATATAGCCCTACCCAGGTGAGCTTACAATCTAAGTATTCTTTGTAACCCCTTGTGGTATGCAGGGCTGCCAAGAAGAATTCAGGGCCCGGGTACAACAAATTCATGGGGCCCCCCTCATAGTCAAATAAGCCCCAAAATTTTTTTGCGCCGCCTTACGGCGGCGCAAAAAGATTTAGATGTATGGTCATGCATTCAGGGGCGTAGCTAGCCAAACGGCGGTGCAAAAATTTTGGGAGGTGTGGTCATGCATTTTGGGGCGTGGCAAACATGCCATTGGGGCGTGGCTAACATAAAAACCACTAGGCTCTCAATTCGCCGGAGCGTCACATATGTTCAAGCACTCCTGACTTTCAGGACATCTACCACCACAGTGTAGTATACAAACAATGCAGTGTGTACACAAACAGTTCAGTCTTGGCCTACACCTTACATTGGGCACAACATTCACCAAAAATTGGTATTGTCCCTACTAGAATCACAACATTTCACACACTGTGCTGCTCTCTCCTACCTGTTCTTCTCACTTTCTCCACCTGTGGCTGCTGCTTTCTTTAGTTGTGGCTTGTCCGGATCCAGAAATGTTGAAGGACCTATTTTGAAAAAAAAATGGCTACATTTAGAAAATTACAGCCAGCCCCAGCGTTAAATCAATAGCACCCACGATTAATAATTAGGCCTTCCTCCAGCCCCAACATTAAAATAATACTATTTACATTTAATAAATAAACCTATTTCACTTCCTGCAAACAGCCCCAGCAATACCTATTTCCCGCAACCATCACTGCCATTAAATAATTCATAGTCACATTTAATAAATAGACCTCATTCTCCCTAAACTCACCCCAAGATTCAATAGCCCCCAAACCACCCCATCTTAAATTAATAGTCCCTACTAATTGCCTCACCATCACCCTACAAACAAAATAGCGCCCATTAATTAGCCGCCACCTACCTCACACACACTACATTGCAACAAGCCCCCTGTGCCATCACACACACAATACTGTGCCCCTTCATCACAACTACACTGTACCCCCTTATGCTCACACTGCGACCTCCATGCTGCTTTTCCCCCTTCTTTTTTACTTTGTGCCTCTCTCCCACTTTTTTTATTCCTCTGTTCCTCTCTCCCACTTTTTTCCTCCTCTGTTCCTCTCTCCCACTTTTTTTTCCTCCTCTGTTCCTCTCTCCCACTTTTTTTTCCTCCTCTGTTCCTCTCTCCCACTTTTTTTCCCTCCTCTGTTCCTCTCTCCCACTTTTTTTCCCTCCTCTGTTCCTCTCTCCCCAATTTTTTTTTATTCCTCTGTGGCTCTCTCCTTTTTTTCCTCCTCTGTTCCTCTCTCCCACTTTTTTTCCCTCCTCTGTTCCTCTCTCCCCAATTTTTTTTTATTCCCCTGTGGCTCTCTCCTTTTTTTCCTCCTCTGTTCCTCTCTCCCACTTTTTTTTCCTCCTCTGTTCCTCTCTCCCACTTTTTTTCCCTCCTCTGTTCCTCTCTCCCCAATTTTTTTTATTCCCCTGTGTCTCTCTCCTTCTTTTCCTCCTCTGTTCCTCTCTCCCACTTTTTTTTCCTCCTCTGTTCCTCTCTCCCACTTTTTTTTCCTCCTCTGTTCCTCTCTCCCACTTTTTTTCCCTCCTCTGTTCCTCTCTCCCCAATTTTTTTTATTCCCCTGTGGCTCTCTCCTTTTTTTCCTCCTCTGTTCCTCTCTCCCACTTTTTTTTCCTCCTCTGTTCCTCTCTCCCACTTTGTTTCCCTCCTCTGTTCCTCTCTCCCCAATTTTTTTTTATTCCCCTGTGGCTCTCTCCTTTTTTTCCTCCTCTGTTCCTCTCTCCCACTTTTTTTTCCTCCTCTGTTCCTCTCTCCCACTTTTTTTTCCTCCTCTGTTCCTCTCTCCCACTTTTTTTCCCTCCTCTGTTCCTCTCTCCCCAATTTTTTTTTATTCCCCTGTGGCTCTCTCCTTTTTTTCCTCCTCTGTTCCTCTCTCCCACTTTTTTTTTTATTACTCTGTGGCTCTCTCCTTTTTTTCCTCCTCTGTTTCTCTGTCCCCTTTCTTTATAGTACTGTCCCTCCCTGTTTTCCTCCCCTTGCCTCTCCGTTTCTTTACTTACCTTTTGTCAACTTCTTTCTTTTCTTTTCTGCTCTTCTGTCTCCTCTTCTGTCTTCTTTCTTCCTGCTGGCTGCGGCGCTCCTCACTGACTGACAGGTGTGACTTGATGACGTCACGCCCAGCAGTCAGTGTGAATGGAGGAGAGGAGGGACACGGCGCCGCGCGATCACGTGAGTATTTTTTATTTTTATTTTTTTTTCTTCCAGCTCCCATGAACCCCCCCCCCCCCCCGCGGGAAAAAAAAATAAAAAAAGTTTTAAAAAAAATAGCGCAACAGAGAAAAATAATAAAAAAATAAAAATAAATTTAATTAGCAGCGAGGGCCCGGCCCGGGCCCCCTGGCATGGCCGGGCCCGGGTAAACTGTACCCGCTCCCCCCCCCCTCTCGGCGGCCCTGGTGGTATGTACACTTTCAAACCACTTTGCTTCAGTTATTTGAAGAAGGTTTTGCTACACCCGCAACATGCATTCAGGCTAGTAAGTAATATGCATCATTTAATTTATGGTTATGTTGTTTTGGAATAGGGTTCCCTCTATAGTATAATACAAAAACAATTGTACAATATTCAGTGAGATATAACAAACCCCAGCATAACTGTTACAACCAGGCTCCAAGGTACAGCATGAAATTATTGCAATGAAACTCACGTAAATGATGATTAAGTTACCAAGCCTCTCATTTTTTCATTCTAAACATATTTACACACCTGCTGCTGTTTCACTGGAGCTCACTGTTACTCGGAAAACAAAGTGGAAAAACATCATATTTATGCTGAAAATGTGATTCAGTAACAATATATCTCTTCTTCCCAGCTGCTGTGTCTCCGGCTACAGAATACTAATGAGATGTTGTTCTATTTGTCCAGTTTGTGGGCAACTACCTGCCTGAAACGCCAATCTTCTTCCAAATGACTTTCATTAAAGGATGAAGTGTCCATCAGTTTGTTTTAGACACATTCGGATTGCCCAGAAGATAATACAATGATCTGAAAACATTTCTGTAGCCTCCTGTTTACAGGTAGTGTAGTTTAGGTTCATGACCCCCCCCTTGGAATCTTCCTGAACCAGTCAATCTCAGGGTAGGTTAGTTCTTCTGACACTAGAGTCTAGCGCGTATAGAGTGCACATATAGCTTATCTAGATTTTAGTAAGGCTTTTGACACTGTCCCACATCGCAGACTGTTAAATACGCTTAAAAGCTTGGGATTGGATTCTAAGATGGGTGAATGGATAAGATCTTGGTTGTAGGATAGAAAACAGAGTTATAGTAAATGGAGTACATTCACAGGAGGTAAAGGTTACCAGTGGATTACCCCAAGGATCTGTACTTGTACCAATGCTTTCTAATATATTTATTGGAGACATTGCAAATGGTATTCAAAAGGAAAGTACGCTTTTGCAGATGACGCAAAGATATGCAAAAGGGTAGACACACCAGGAGGGGTAAAACAAATGATTGATGATCTAGGTAGACTAGAGGAATGGTCAAGAGAGTGGCAACTACAGTTTAAAGCCAAAAAAATGCACTTGGGTCTCAAAAATCCAAAAGGCTAAATATATTATTAATGGCATAGTAATGTAAACTACTGAGGAGGAAAGGGATCTAGGAGTCACTATTTCAGGTGACATAAAGGCAGGTAAGCAATGTAACAAAGCAATGAAGAAGGCAAGTCAGATGCTGGTTACATAGGGAGAGGAATCAGTAGCAGAAAGAAAGAAGTAATAATACCACTGTATAGGTCATTGGTACGACCTCATCTAGAATACTGTGCTCAGTTCTGGAGGCCATATCTCCAGAAGGATATAAATACATTAGAGACTGTACAAAGAAGGGCAACAAAAATGGTGCATGGACTACAGCACAAAACTTACCCGGAAAGACTAAAAGATCTTAATATGTACAGTTTGGAGCAGAGAAGGGAAAGGGGGGAAATGATAGAAACTTTCAGATATATCAAAGGTTATAACAAGGTACAGGAGGGAAACATTCTACAAAGGAAGAGTATTAGAACACAAGGACATGTACTGACAGTAGGTTCAGAGGAAATTTGAGGAAAAACTCCTTCACAGAAAGGGTAGTGGATAAGTGGAATAGCCTCCCATCAGAGGTGGTAGAGGCCAATACAGTAGAGCAGTTTAAACGTGCTTGGGATACACATAAGAATATCCTTATAAAGAATAAATGATCAAATAGGGTTTAAGGTACCATAGGTTAATAAAACAAATGGGCAGACTAGATGGGCCAAGCGGTTCTTATCTGCCGTCAAGCTCTATGTTTCTATGTTAGTAAGAAATTAGTTGGTGAGAATGCAGACACAGGTGTAGTAGCGCAGTGCAATCACAATGCTAAATGGAAAAGGGACCAAACTATCTCTTGATAAAATATATCTCCTTTTCTCTCCCTACAGCGCAGTTCTTTGGTAAAGCACACATGAAGACAGTGATTTACACAGCTGGGCCCAAGAGCTGCCACTCTGTCTCCCTAGAGACTGACACTGTCTTTCGTCCTCTCAGCTCTGCACTTTCGGTCTTGGCAGCCTGAGTGAGTAAACTCAGGCTTTACATTTGACTGTCAGCTCACACAGTCTCACTACCCAACAAGCATCATGATCAGGGTCCACCTGAAGGGACAAGATCTCAGGATGGCGTTAGCACAGGGAGACCATTGAAAAAAATAAATAAAAATTGTTCTTTAAACAAATAATTTATTTCAGTGCAGGTCACTTTGAAATAAATAGAGCTTTGTCCAGCCCCTAGACATTTAATATTTTATGGGAGAGAGAAAAAAAGCTGTTTCTATGTATAAAAGCTTTTTTTGTGAAATTAACTTACTTTTTTGGGATAGGGAGCGTGAAAAACAACTTTATTAAAAGAAAACCTGAAAAAAGTAGAAAACCAGGAAACAAGAAGAAATTCATAAGAAGAAAAGAAGATCCCTATGGATTTACATGTGCAATAAAGATCACAAGGAAGGACTGGGTGAGTCTTTATTTCAATGAAAGGACTTTTTATGCAGTGTGTATCTGTTTATTTCTTAGTACTTTACTGTGTGCTAATAAAAGGTCCCAGCGGACCATGGACATCAGGGCATGATGGAGCTTATAGCTCTACAAACTACGCTGCAAGGTTTCTCTGAATTAGTGGGACCCACTTGCATAGTCTTGTGCTGGTTGTGGCTTTTACAGGGGGCTCACACCAAGGTCTATGTATTTATCTCTAACTTATTTTTATTTTTAACACCACAAAGACCATCATCAGCACCTGATCTCCGAGTACCCACAAAAGATGAAGATATAACTGAAGATGTGGCCTAGTCAAAATCCGCGATCCACTTTAACGGGCAAAGAGCAACTTTCGTGGAACTGTAAACACCATGCAGTAAAAAAAAGCAGATTTTTACGACTTAGAGTTGACTCCCACTATCCCTAAACCCCAGTATGTCCACATAACAGCTGCAGCCAATTATAGATCTCCTCTGCGCTCAAATAAGTACAAACAATTCTAAAAACACAATAACATTCAAACACGTTACCTCCAAAATTGCAGAGATTGTTTGCCCACTGAAAGGCCGCTAACCGATTTATTTTCACAAAGACATAATAAAAATAGTTCTTGTTTGGCAAACATAAAGTACAATTATAGTGCAGTTATAAAGCAAAACCCATGGGGATGTCTGTATAAAAATAAACGTTTTGGTTTTCTTAACCATCTTAAATAACCCAGCAATTATCCTGATGAAAAAAAAAAAAAAGACATAATTCTATGTTTGCATCTGAGCCCTTCCTGCGAGTGAGTACCTGCCGATAAAACACAATGTCACCAGATGGATCAAACTTCCGCCAGATTTCTATCCTTTATAAAGTATTCTATAACGCATTAACCCACAACATAGAGAGAGATCCAAACGTGAACCAACACCGTGTCTTGTGCTGCTTCCACTTGACTGACACATAAAAGCCCTGTTTAATGATGGTCCCCATCACCCTTACTTTGTTTATTGCAGGCTGGCTGCTGGCCATTCCCTCGTAGCCGAATAGGGCTTTAAATATGAAAAATAAAAATGAAACAGATGTTGGTCTTGGAAATGTAAGTGTCGTATAATGTGGCAAGTGGCCAGTTACAGCAAGGAAAGATAAATGTTCTACAGAGGGAAAGAAGGTGAACAACAACTAAACGGCCTCTAGCTTTAAAAGTAAACATCGCTGCTGTTTCGGTTAAGCACCAAGGCCGGGTGTATGACTGAAAAAGATTCGTCAAGCAGTGGGAACTGCCCAGATTGTACTGGATTTATAAATCTTTACAGTGATACCATCAGGATGCTTCAGCCCGATAAGGGGCGATGCTTATAAGAAAAACTCTGTTTCTGTAAAAAATAAGGTGCAGGCTCAGAGTTCGCTCAAAGGGTTTATGCATCAGGAAAAGCTATTTGTAAAGTACATTTTAAAGTCCATGACATCGGTACAATAACGCCAAGTGCTTACTTCGATGACAGAGCAAACATCAGAATTTCTTGGGGTTTAAGGTAAATGTTAGACACATTCTACTAGAGATTGTATCTAACACACAACCAAAGTCAGGGAGTTGTATTAAGAAAATAGGCATAATTGTTCTACTAAATTTATATATTAAAAAAGTTTGCTACGTTAGGAAGGAGTTACTTCTACAACGCAGACACAGAGTAACTGACAGCCAGGCAGACTTGCTTTACAGAAAGGCACTGTGTGGACTGGTTAATTAATATGCAGGGATAGGCCCAGTAGCTTGCTTGATGGCATTCCCAAATACTTGCCTACTCTCCCGGAAAGTCCAGGAGACTCACGAATTTCAAAGAATCCTGATGGACTCTCAGGAGAGTAGGCCACCCTCCCGGATCTTGCCTCTGCTCTTATAAAGAGGGCGAGGCCTTGATGACACAGTCTAGTGGGGTATTTGCGTGGGTTTCCTCCGGGTGCTCCTTTTTACTCCCATACTCCAAAAACATACTTGTAGGTTAATTGGCTGCTAACAAACTGAACCTAGTCTGTGTGTGTGTGTGTGTGTTAGGGAGTTTAGACTGTAAGCCCCAATGGGGCAGGGACTAATGTGAGTGAGTTCTCTGTACAGCACTGCGGAATTAGTGGCACTATATAAATAAATGGTAATAATAATAATAGTGCACAATGGTGGGAGCAGCCATGATGAAGCGAATCATGACCTCACCCTTTGGACTACCCTTCTGGGATCTCCTGGAACGGAGGTTCAGAAAGCAGGCAAGCATGCTATTTATAGAAAAAAATACATGTAATAACTGGGATTGCTGCTTTAAGATCTTGAAAGATACATCTAAAGCAATTTATGTAAGTTACACTATTGTCAGTTATAGCTGCTTTATTTCACATACAGTACCTCTAAAGCAGTTTGATCCGAAATAAGCGGTTTTATTTTAGATTCCCACGGTGCTACAATTTATGGCCTCTGAAAAACGTTGATCAATCTCTCTTGTGTCATAAGTCTTGTTTTCCAATTTTAAGCTATTTCAGAGATTGATCAACAAGTCTACAGCATTTTAACTGTGGCACAAGACAAGAGTTATAAGACAAGAGATATTTGTCAACAAGCCTATTAAAGAAGTAACAGATAGCGGTATTCCCAGCGTGCCTTTCTATGCGTTTCTGTGTATGGTTATATGCTATACGCGTACAACGTAAATATAATTGACCACATTTTTCTGCCATGTGCGACAGATTGTGGCACCATTACTCTACGCCTCTATTATTAACCTATCATTTAACTCTCAAATTATCATAATGAAGCGTCCGAGGGGACAAAAGCTCTGAGAGTAAATTCTGCATGTTTGTGCAGACCCTTAGAAATAAAGGGTACAAATAATAGGTTTGTTTGACTTCTCTTTTAAACATTAAAATGTCAAAGGTCACAAAGCCGCCATTTTAACTGTGGACTGCACTGGGTATAGGAACTGCTTTTACCCAGAAGTCTATGCCCCAATACAATCTGCCTAACGCTGCCAGTAGATAGGTGCAGCACGGTGGCTCAGTGGTTAGCATTTCTGCCTCACAGCACTGGGGTCATGAGTTCAATTCCCGACCATGGTCGTATCTGTGTGGAGTTTGTATGTTCTCCCCATGTTTGCGTGGTGCCCCGGTTTCCTCCCACACTCCAAAAACATACTGGTAGGTTAATTGGCTACTATCAAAATTGACCCTAGTCTCTCTCTCGGTCTGTGTGTGTATGTTAGGGAATTTAGACTGTAAGCTCCAATGGGGCAGAGACTGATGTGAGTGAGTTCTCTGTACAGCTCTGCGGAATCAGTGGCGCTATATAAATAAATGATGATGATGGAGGAAGTGCTATGTGCATTGCACTTCCACAGGTGAGAGATGGGCTTCAGCTCGATCCAATTGAAACTGACAGATCACATCAATCCTGAGATGGCGTCACCTTTTTTTTTTACAGCTTTATGAATTTCGCAGTCCCCATATTTATATATGGAGTTTGTGCTGAACCCTTCATAAATGGTGCTCTTTCGTAGTTTTATAGCTGATCGCAGTTATATATAAAAAAATATATAGTCACAAGTTAAAAAAAATAAATATATATATCTTTGTTCTATATCCTCAGCCTCTCTCTTCACAATTAAGTTGTTAACTCTAAAGTTGCTTAGTATATGTGAGGGTTTTAATGCAAGGACTTAAAGAGGAAATATAACTTTTTTTATATTGGACTGCATCCAAGCATTCCGAAGATAGACCTTGGGTGCTCGGCACATCCTCAATATAATATTAAGGGTATATTTAATAAAGTGCGGGTTTAAAAAAGTGGAGATGTTACCTATAGCAAGCAATCAGAATCTGTCATTTTATTGAATGCACTAAATAAATGACAGCTAGAATCTGATTGGTTGCTATAGGCAACATCTCCACTTTTTCAAACCCGCACTTTAGTAAATATACCCCTTAGACTTGCTGAAAGCGTCAGGCACATTTATGTATACAATGCGGTCATGTATACACATTGGGTTTGTGCTAAGTGCAAAATTACATGCATGTTTTTGTACAGCACAAGTGTCTGTGTATATCTTTTTAAATTTGTCTGCACTGTGCAGACTGTTGAAAAGGAGTTTCAATGAATGTATTATATATGGATTACTTCATGCAAGACTATGAATAGCTGCTGTGACAAATAACAAACCCACAATCACTGTCTAATTATAGTATATGCATACCTGACAACATTTTAAAAATCAAAAAAAATTGAGAGAAAATAAGCCCCACCAATGATATACCCAAACCACTCCCAGGTCGATCCACTCCACCCCAGATCCATCCAATCCACCCCCATATCCATCCAGTTCAACCCCAGATCCATCCAATCCACCCCAAGATCCATCCAATTCACCCCCAGATCCATCCAACCCACCCTCAGATCCATCCATTCCACCCTCAGATCCATCCAATTCACCCTCAGATCCATCGATTCCACCCCCAGATCCATCCATTCCACCCCCAGATCCATCCATTCCATCCCCAGATCCATCCATTCCATCCCAGATCCATCCAGTCCACCCTCAGATCCATCCAGTCCTCCCCCAGATCCATCCATTCTACTCCCAGATCCATCCAAACCACTCCCACACACTTACAAAGCCACGCCCCTTTTAGGAAACCGTGAATCGGGACAGTCCTGCCAAATACAAGACGATTGGGAGGTATACAATCATGAGAAGGTGTGTTATAAGACATATATTATTATGATTTGATATGTGAGTAAGTCATTTTAAAATATACTTGGTGTAAAAAAAAAAGGGGATCATGGGAAAATGGGAAATGGCCTGATCACATGCCGACAGTCGTTATGTAACCAGGACACTCCCCATTTTCCAATGATCCCCTTTTTTACACAAAGTATATTTTGATGTATATTTTTTACTTTATATAGAAGATCATGGGCGCTCATTATTTATTTTATGATGCATACGTTCTTGCTGGTATAAATGGGGGGGTAGCATGGTGGCTCAGTGGTTAGCACCTCTGCCTCACAGCACTGGGGTCATGAGTTCAATTCCCGACTATGACCTTATCTGTGTAGAGTTTGTATGTTCTCGCCATGTTTGCGTGGGTTTCCTCCGGTTGCTCCGGTTTCCTCCCACACTTCGAAAACATACTTGTAAGTTAATTGGCTGCTATTAAACTGCCCTTAGTCTCTCGGTCTGTGTGTCTGTTTATATTAGGGAATTTATATTGTAAGCTCCAATGGGGCAGGCACTGATGTTAATGAGTTCTCTGTACAGCGCTACGGAATTAGTAGCGCCATATAAATAAATAGATGACGATGAACATACATTAATATATATTATTGTTATTGAAGGTGATTATTTATTATTTATATAATAAATATTCCATTTATCTAAGTGAAGTATGTGCATTTGTATTTGTTTTGACGTATGTACAATATTCTGGATCAGGTATATAGAACACACCATATTTGCAAAGCCTTTTGTTATGTATCATTATGACATTTTTACAATATAATTTTATATTTAAATATTTAACACAGACCTATTCATCCTCCTGGGAAATTAGAAAGGGTATGCGTTGGGCAGACTACTAGCTGGGGCTCTGGACCAATAGCGTGTCGTCTCCCCTATGTAACACCTACCCTCCTGTCCAATCTTACTGCGGCCCAATCAGGCACTGCAGACAGAGGATGCAGAAGCCAGTTAAAAGCAACTTGAGCAGGAAACTCTCTGATCCAGTAATTGTGCATTATCCCAAAAAATAAGTCTTCGCTGTAACACAAAATAGTACATCTACTACACTTAAGCATATTACTTCACGCGGATTCATGCTGTAGAAGGACAAACCGAGGCTTTAATCTTAAAGACAATTTCTCTGCAAGAAAAAAAACCACAGCGCACACAAAGTAATTGCTGTTCGTGTCTCTTGCTTCTTCTAAAAGGTAGATTGGAAATAAGAGGGGATGCGGGATGTGTACTTGATGTAAAGTGCCCGAGGTAATACAATATATCATTGCTTACTTGAAAGACTTAAAATTAAGCTGGAGAGTGCATGGCTTGTTTAGTATATATAAAAAACAGGAATATTGCACAAAGTTAAAATAAAACTAAATAAAATAATAAAACAAACTGCACGCTAAATATCCCAGAGGTTTAATTGGTTTCTTGCCCAACTTTCTCCTATTCAGTCAGCAAGTGCGGAAAGGTTGTATACATATATATTAGATTTCTTTTTAGCATACTCAAGCATATTTTTTGTCGTGCTCGGTGAAGCGGGCCATTGATAAGGCGTAAGCACACTGGGAAACCACACACAATGAATAAAGAATAAAAGGAAGGTTTTTCTAGATTTTTAATGGACCATCAGAGATAGGAATCAAAGTAAAGTGACTGCTGGGAGGGAGATTGACTGGACAGGGAGCTTTTCATTTAGTGTACCCCCATGTTTCAGCAATCAGGGTGCGCAGACTAAAATAGAAACACTTGTTGGTTGCTTGTTACATGTCCCTTTAAATGTGCTTCATGGACTATAACACTGTAATGGGCTGCAGGCCTTTCATCATCATCACCATTTATTTATATAGCGCCACTGATACCGCAGCGCTGTACAGAGAACTCATTCACATCAGTCCCTGCCACATTGGAGCTTACAGTCTAAATTCCCTAACATACACACATACAGAGACAGACTAGGGTCAATTTTTTGATAGCAGCTAATTAACCTACCTCTATGGATTTTTTTTGGAGTGTGGGAGGAAACTGGAGCACTCGGAGGAAACCCACACAAACAGGGGGAGAACATACAAACTCCACACAGATAAGGCCATGGTCAGGAATTGAATCCCAGGTTCTTTCTTGCTTTATTAAACAAAATCAAAAAGACAGTTGTTCTTAGCACTTGTCCTTACCACTGTATATCTGTGTGTATCTTGCACAATGAAAACGTGAGGTATTGGTTCATATTTTAATCAAAATATTTAAGCCTGCATTCCGGCGTCAATGGTAACTCTTTGAAGCATAAATGTCATTATAAGATAGCTCCTGTATACAAACACCATTAAAATGCAGTTATAAATCAGATGCACTCAACTCCCAGGTATAGGGGCTTACATCTAACAAGGGCTGGCTTGTAAGCAACACACAAAAAGGGCTTTAAGTAGGCCTGATAGTCAGCAGCCAAGATAACATTAGACAGTATTTTGAAACAAAAACAGAAGAAATAAGACAGCGCACAGTTAATCCAAAAAGACAGTTGTCAGTGTTCATCCTTATTAATGTATACCCATGTGTATCTAGCAAATTG
The DNA here is from genome assembly GCF_038048845.1 of Mixophyes fleayi. NCBI lineage: Eukaryota > Metazoa > Chordata > Amphibia > Anura > Limnodynastidae > Mixophyes > Mixophyes fleayi. Next base: position 20,377,996 of record NC_134407.1, read on the forward strand.
AAAACATAGGTTCATATTTTCATCAAAACATTTAAGCCTGCATCGCAGCGTCAAGAGTGATAAGTGACTTAGCAGATTTTCCACTCTCTGTGTTCAGCCCCAAGATGACCAGCCTAGGGCTGGTTGTCCGTAGACCGGTCTAAGTTTAGATACGCACAAGGGGGAGATACGCAAAAGTGCTTTTTGCACTTACAAGTCAGACTTCTGTTCAACTCTTCATGACCTCATATGTATATAACAGCCAATTTGAAAAGTATTTACTAAAGCTTCTTACCACATTATTAGTTGTCAGTTATAGTAGTTGCCTAATTTACATAATATATCGGGGGGGGGGAATGAAAGGTAATTTTTTAAATAGCTGTACACGTTACATAAAAAAATAATACTGCAAATGTTCTCTTGCTTTATATTTGGAGGCAAAAGGCAGTTTATAAGGTCATAGGCAAACCGAGGAGGGGTTTTCCTAGTGCCTGGAAACCCCCCTCTAAGCCTGGGTCACTGTATAATTGAGGTGGCTGGACCCTTCCCCGCTTCACACAGCTCTGCTTGAAAAGAGAGAGCTGAGTGCACCTAACAGTAGTGCACGCAGCATTGCCCATGTATATTATGGGGATAGGAAGAGTTGGAGAGCAGCCAAGCACTGTCTAAAATTATAGCTACGCCCCCCTGCACACTAGTCACGCCCACTGGTGGTGTGGTGTGGAAACCCCCCTCTACAAATCCTGCGTTTGCCCCTGAAGGTGTTTACGTTACTTTATAAATACAAGCCCCCCCTGCCCTGCTGTCAGAAAAATAAAATTTGCTTAGACTTAGAAATAGAAAAAATACTCCCAGAGAAGTCAAACCACAGAAATACAAACATTTTCCAGTCATTAAGGTGCAAACCACCTTTGGTTATGAAGGTGTTAATGAGTCAGAGCTCGGAGAAACGCTTGCAGTTGAAAGTCCAAAATAAAATATTTTCAAACTCCACCAATAATGGTCAGCAGGAACCTGCATCATACAAATAGATGTGTCAACATAAACAACAGTAAGTACTTTATTTCCACCATAAATGCACAGAAAACAAATAATGATTTGTCAATCATGTTATTATCAATTGGGGATATCAAATAAATAAAAAAACAAGGGTAGAGTTTCCTTTAAAGTCGTGGTCGACTTTAGGTAAAGCCATCAAATCAATTTCCTTTTCAAGCTTGGTGGTTTATTAGTGTCTTGTGTCAATTGCACCAGCCAAAAACACTCTGGGAAGAACATGCAGAAATACCGAAAATACTAACGACGAGGACTTCCACTTAATCAGTTAGTTAATAAGCCGGGTGGGTTTTTTTTGTTTTTTTTACTGATGAAAGGTCGGGCCAAGCCGAGATCATGTTTAAGTCTCTGAAGCATATTTAATCCCATGGGCTATAAAATGCAAAATAACCAGCAAACCATAAAGCTTATGATTTAGACAAAAAGTCTTTAGAATGGCATTACTTAACCATCCACAAAGTTATGTCATATCAATTAAGGGAAGGATAACGGATACACAGAGTTAATGAACTATTCCAGCTGAGGCAATGAAAAAAATAATAAACAGCACCTTCCAAACAAAGTAAATTAAACCATCCTTCCCATAATTTAATGTTAACAATGTTTTCGTTCACAGTCACTTAATATTATCCCATAGATCAAAGTTCTGCCGCTTGCCCTTGTCTGACAGTGCTGTGTTTTCTGACTTATATGGCTGGATCAGTGGAGAAGCTGCCATGCAGACCTCATATTGGTGGCCCCATCCAATAAGTTGGGGTGTTTTTTTTATGTGTTTTTTTTTTTTTTTTTAGTTATGATAAGATATCCTCAGTGTGAATGGACTACACTAACTTTATACCCAAGTGTGACAGGATGGGCCGCCTATGCCACTCTGTCGTTGGGGGCAGGTTGGGCTTGCTTTACCACCATCCCCTTTTCTTTATCTCAAATGCGCCCTCTAACCGCAGTAGAAAGGGCTTATGCTGCTGCGACCACTGGACTCCTTTGCAGCGCATCTTTCTGGGTGACTATCGCTGAGAGTGTACCCCCTCCGTGGTACACCTGGGCTGGTACCCCTGACCTCTTGCCTTTATATCAGGGTTGCTGTGGATGGTTCCCCCCGGGCCTATCACACTGGCCAGAACTGCAGGTAGCTTGAAGAGCGTTGGTACTGGAATGTTGGGTCCCAACCTCAGGACAGCCAGATAACAGATTAGATTTGGTCACAGGAATTATAGCAGGAAAGTAGGTGTATAAGAATAAGAAAGTAAAACATACCTGTTTCTAGGAGGCTCATGAATTTTGGGAAGTCCGAAGGCACCCTAACGATTCTTGCTGGAGGCGGAGCTTAATAACAAGATTCGCGCACCTACCAACTGTGTCCAATAAGAAGCTGGTTGAAATTGATGGAATCATTATCGTGCATGTTGGAAAATGATCATTATTAGCCTTTATGGGCATTCACGTAAATGCACTCACTGGATCAAGTGATGCTGGAAATGATTCCACACTTTGATGTCTGAGAAATATCTGGGTTTAGATTTCTAAACCTTTTAAAAACAAAAAGTGGAGGTGTTGGCCATAGCAACCAATCAGATTCTAGCTATCATTTTTTAGCATGTACTAGATAAAATGATAGGTAGAATCTGATTGGTTACCATGGGCAACATATCCACTTTTCCTTTTTAAAGGTTTCAGTAAATCCAGACCCAGATCACAATCATTCAGGATGAACAATAACCACTATTTGCTGACCACGGAATGTGGACACACTAATGGAGGCTCCACGTGATTTAAATATTCAGGGGTCTGGCTCAATTACCGGATTGGTCTATGAAGGAATACACTTGTTGACAATATAAGTTATTTCTCTATACATTTTAGAATCACACTGGGTTCTGCCAGATGTAACTGACGTGGAACAGTAGAGCCCATATCCGGTGCGCCTCTCCTTTCTATTAAATCTAAGAAGGCCATTGTGTACTTAGCATTATATTCCCTCCTTTCTTGTAAATCACTAGTAATGAAAACAAACTGTTCCACTTTAACCCCCATCTTCCATTCCATGGGCATCCTCTAGCATTAAAATGGTTTTAAGTATAGCTTTAAACCACACTTTAAACAAAAATCTGCAATAATAGAACTTGTTATACAGTACAAAGCCTACAGAACACCGATCAAGGTTGCCAGACCGGACGATGGTTGCCAAAAATAAAACCTACTCTGGTTATGAAAGGTCTTCAGTTATCAAAAACAGCCATCGGCAATGCTTTCATATGCACTGATCTTGTATCCTATTTAAAGAAATGTTAAATAACAGAGAAGGAGACTATCCTATATTAGACATACAACATTTCCAATATGTGCATTTTATATTATAATTAGTGGACACAATATGGAGAGGGGCACCCAACACATTAAGATTACAATAAACCAAATGAGTACCGGATAAGACATTTCTGGTAGTGTGTGCATGAGAAAACACTGTACAGCTATATCTTAACTTAGCACAGACATCACGGCTTCCCCCATATAAAGTCAAATGTTTCTTTTCAAAAAATTGGCATCGCTCCCGCTGAATGACACAACTACAAAGCTATTGCAAATGACCGTGTCTTAGAGCTACAGTATTTGCACCAATTAACCATAGACTGTAACGTGATGTGGAGAATACTGCAAAAGAAACGTCTGTTTAAAAAAAACACTTTCATTAAACTCACAATCTCACAGCTATGGCGAGTCATTTGGCTTGGGGTTATTATTAGAGGCAGACCACACAACTATTGGGATCATAACTTTATAGAAAGCGGTTTTCATTTAGTTAACTAACAGTGGCGCACGCAGGTGGGGTTTTTGGTTCTCCAGAAACCCTTCCCCTCCGCGAACGAACGGTTCTGTACAGCAGCCGCGGCGCTGTCAAAGAAGCGTCCATGGCGGTGCTATATTGTACTACAATACAGCACTGCTGCGGACGCTTCTTTGACAGCGCCGCGGCTGCTGTACAGTTCAGAATCGCCAAAATGGAGCTGCTGCGCAAGCAGCTCTCTCTCTAAATTTTTTTGGGGGGGAAGGCGGGGGGAACCCGGGGGGGGGGGAACCCCCTTAAAAATCCTGCGTTTGCCCCTGACTAATTGAAGTTAATTCTGCTATCTGCAGCACGTTCCTCGGTGCAGGCTACGCCTCCCTGGTGTCAATATAATGTTTCTAGACTTTACTCAGGCAGGATGTGTATTAAAAAAAACCCAAAAAAAACAGTCTATGTTGTTGTCAACAGTACAGTTTATTTACTCAAACCTGTGTCTTGGGGTGAACAGATAAATAAATGCAACTAGCCATTGTATTTGATTTTTGTCTTAAATTTTTCATCAGCAAAGTTTAAAAAAAACAACAAGTGCACTTTGCAGTATCGGTGTATGTGCTCATTCATACAAGCAGAACGCGGAGACCAGGAGCTGGGCTATGCAGGCTGTAACACACTTTTACTAAACTGAAGAACAAACATAAAGCAACACTTTTTACAGCAGGCTGCACAACAGCACCGTAAAACATCTCAGTGGTGACACATGGTATTGCAGGCATGAACCGCAATGTGCATCTGTGGATCAATATCTAACAATCCCTTCCCTGTGTAGATAAATGCTCAAATAACATTTACCATTGTATTTAGTGCAAGTAGCAGGTGGCATTTATCTAAGGCTTCCAGCTGCAGGTCTGGCCTGTGTTCCAGTATAAATTGGGGTTCCAGAACAATAGAGAGCATGGTATGACTTTAATATCAGTATACCATGATGCTGGCACTAAAATCTCCCCAACACCCCCTTTAATTGTGTAAGTTATTGCAATAACTCATAAGCAATCGCATAGGAGTTGTCTGTACTCCATACTTGCAAACTTTAATAATAAAAAGTCTGGGTGATACCGGTCAGTGGGCGTGTTTGGAGGGCAGGACACTATCAATTGCGTAATTTTGGCCGCACTCCCACGACAAAAACGTCATTTTGTCGCAGAGGGCAGGAGACCTACTAAGATTTCGGGAGTCTCCCGGACATTCAGGGAGAGTTGGCAAGTATGCTGTACACTGATGTGGCGGTTTTAGCGTTACATTTACCTGTATAGAACAATCAAATGTTGTTTCTATACTGCCTAAAGGAATTGTGCACCTTCTGATTTATGCAGCGTAAATTGGTTTTGCATTCTGTACATTACAAAAAAAAACCTCTATGTATTGAATGTTTTATTTTTATATTATTATGTAGAACAATCTAAGAAACATTTTTTTTTTAAACCAAAATGACAGATTTAACTCAGCAACTATAATTAGTTTGAAGCCAGCTTCTAAAATGCAATTTGCAATGTGAAACTCTCCCCCCTGAGACTTGTAATTAAGGTTGAGATTCTGAAAGACGATGATGTCATCGTGCCCCTGCGTTTCTGACATTGCACAGACCCTGGATACCACATCTGAACCGTGGTGCATTTTTTTGGGTTTGTTAAAACAACAATTCACATCTCTGAGTCACAGAGAACAGAACGAGGGCCGGCGTTTCTCAAACAATGGATAACTAGAAGCTGGATACATTGTGACTAGGCGTTGTGATTGTTTAATTGGGAAACAGCGCTAGAAGAAAGTTGAAAGCGGTGAATTGTTGAACGAAGTAGGATAACACAATTACTCTTGATGGGCATATACAGGTCGTGAACAGGGAAGTCCTATGGATGCATGAACATCAGAGCGGGTAGCTGTATCACCAGTGCCTCAGTAATTATAGAAGAAGGAAGGGAGGTTCTGGCTGTACAACCCTAGTTACTGCATAATACCATCTGTATGTAGCTTTATAGCCTGGCATGTGACTAGCTATAGGGGAGGGGGCCGAGGACTGGAAGTGGATGAAAGATGTATGTTTCAGAAATTGCAAAGTAATAAAATATATAAGGAATTATCAGGCATGAATAACTTACCACTTGCTATCAGCTAAAATACACTATTGGATTTTTCGTCAATGAAAATAATCAGGATCGTTTGTGTTCTAAGAATAGTCCCAGGACTGTGGTGGAATAGTCCCAGGACTGTGGTGGAATTGTCCCAGGAATTTGAGGACCATGGTAGAATGGTTTGAGTTGAACTACTTGTATATCCTGGACTGTGCTTTATTGTACCGTCGGCTTATTTGTATTGAACACGGTGGCGGAGACGGTTTGTTGGATCTCTCTCTCATATTCACATCACCCCATTAGCGCTTACGGATCAGGAAAGTCACGGTACATACACATTTTTTTGTTATACGGCATTGGTTTCAATTACTAATCTTATTGGACTTCCTATAGAGTGTGAATCATCGGGTTTATTTCCTATACCATCGTGATATATAGATTCTATCTGACGAATAGGGGAGAGAGAATCACCGCCTTACAAATCTCTATTACAACCATCAATAGACTGAATGAATATATCACTTGCACAAATTGCTGGACCCGTCTCTATTAGACAGAATTAAAGTACATATTTTCATTCATCATCACGGAATATCTCTATTAGGGGACTATATACTTGAAGAATCTTTTTTTCAATATATATATATCAATTTTAACATTGTTAATATACATTGGCCCATTTAGATACAACATATGCATTTTCTATGATACATTATTGTGAGTGGCAATGTTATTATCATCGCACTGATATATGTTTTGACTATTGTTATATATTTTTATATATGCTTGTGTTTTGTTTAATAAATGTGATTTTTTTTTATCAACCACGTGGATTCAGTCATTACGGGTGCTGCCTGCTATCTCAGTACTGATTCCAGTTTATATTTAGTTGTCTTTATAGAACCCATAGGTTCTTTTCAGCTGCGGGATATTGGACACACATCGAGTAATCATTTAGACATTAGTGTTACAGCGCCCAGAATACATATTTATTCCTGGTTTGTTTAATAAAATATATACCCTGGTTTCTTTTTTTAAGGAGTTACTAACGGCCCCCTAGCCAGAGCATGAGGGGGCAAAAAGTTTATGGTTTAATAAATAAGCCCCTTGGTCCTCTCACTGCCCTGGCTGAAAAGCAGGGAAGGTGGGGTGGTTGGTAGTGGGAGGACCAATCACAAAAACAACCATGTTCTTTAATGCGGACAATAGAGTTACGTAGGCTTAACCAATAATACTGAAAATTCAACGTATACATTTAGAAAGAACTGGAGCAATGATGGTGCAACAGGTTATGGGGCAATAGACGGCCGTAGGGCCATATGCGGCCTCAATCTCTGGCCCCAAGCTCCTCCTGCTCCTTCCTGCCTTATTTTCAGATTACAGATTTTTTCTTTATAGCTTTTAACTCTTATTTAAAAGATCTGCTGATATGTTGTTACAGATGTGTCTGTATATTTATTTAAATGCATTGTATTAAAGTATAACTGAGGATAAGGAAAATGTGCGCCCCTTTTGTAGGATAGAGGGCCCCTTTAGTGTATAAGGTAACCTATCACTGAACAAGAGATAGGTTACATTTTCTCTGGCCGAGCCAGCGGGCAGGATATGACTGCAGCAGGAACACTGCCCAGAGCCATGCCAGCTAGGGTTAGTTATTTGCGTCGGGAACCCCATTCATCATCATCAACATTTATGGACTTGTACTTCTGCCTCACAGCACTGGGGTCATGAGTTCGATTCCTGACCATGGCCTTATCTGTGAGGAGTTTGTATGTTCTCCACGTGTTTGCGTGGGTTTCCTCCGGGTGCTCCGGTTTCCTCCCACACTCCAAAAACATATTGGTAGGTTAATTGGCTACTATCAAAATTGACCTTAGTCTCTCTCGGTCTGTGTGTGTATGTTAGGGAATTTAGACTGTAAGCTCCAATGGGGCAGGGACTGATGTGAGTGAGTTCTCTATACAGCGCAGCGGAATCAGTGGCGCTATATAATAAATAGTGATGATGGGAATGATGATGATGACTTCCTCAGGTCTGGGACCTACAGGACTACTCCTATCACCCGAAATCCATGTGGGTGCGATCCCACCATTCTGTTTTTTGTTGTATTTTGGGTAGCTCATTATATTGAGTGGTATTTGGTTTGGGCATCGTAACAGCGACCCTGTGACAAGGATTTGCTATGGCAGTTTTCTTCCCACCTGACAATTCTATTCACCGGGTGGTGGTCCTCATGAGCTTGGTTTTAGTTAAAGTAGGTTAGGCACATACAAGTTCTGCAGTCATGATAATTCAGCCAATCAATACTCTAAAGGACTAGCGTCATCAATGAGGCACATACACAATGGAGACAGCCATTTAGTATAGTGTATACGTTATGTAATAAAATAATAATATAATAATAAATGTAAAATATTGTACATGCACTGTATTTTGGTAACTCCACTTACCCTCTCCGGTTTCCTCCTAGTGTCTGGGCTGCTGTCCCAGTAGGCAATAGGAAATAGCATTCAACATTAGCTTCCTATTGGCTGGAGCGCTTTAGTGTCCTTTAACAATGTTCTATGTGTTTGTATGTCGACTGACCTAAACAGGGGCTGCTAAGAATAAGTGTCCTAACCTATATAAAAATGAAGCTTGTCAAGAAGACGCGGCGATATCTCACCGCGTACTTGTACCTGGAAGGGCACTCAATCACCGGATGGCAGGAATAATATTTTCTCAGTGTTTTATTGCCTATGTGACACATTCATGGCTATATGAATATGGAGCAGGTACATTAGCAGACAGGTTATCCATTTTCATGAGCTTTGTGTCCTGTTAACTCTTACGGAAAAGGTAACTAACACTGGTTTTAGTTTTTTAAGTGGAGAAACCTTGGCTGATAAAAGGGGTCAGTTTCTACAACATAAGAACAGGTCGGGTGGGGATGGGGTGTCCTCCTGTGACAATGATAACTTTAAGTACAATAACTGTGGATGCAAGACAGCTGTAACAAATATACATGGTAAAATAATTTTAAAACGCATCTTAGGATATAGAATATCATTGTTATTTATAATAATACCAATCAGGTGTCTTAAAAGTAATTGTTATTATTACCATTTATTTATATAGCGCCACTAAATTCTGCAGCGCTGTACAGAGAATTCATTCACATCAGTCTCTGCCCCATTGGGGCTTACAGTCTAAATTCACTAACACACACACACACACACACACACACACACACACACACACACACTAAGGTCAATTTGTTAGCAGCCAATTAACCTACCAGAATGTTTTTGGATTGTGGGAGGAAACCGGAGCACCCGGAGGAAACCCACGCAAACACAGGGAGAAAATACAAACTCCACACAGATAAGGCCATGGTTGGGAATTGAACTTATGACCCCAGTGCTGTGAGGCAGAAGTGCTAACCACTGAGCCACTGTGCTGCCAACAACACAATAAGGGATAAGTAATAAGGGATTGTACTATTTTAAGACTATTTTATTAACTGGGTCTTCCACGTGTCCACACCCCCCCCCCCCCCCCCCAATTACCTGTACAGTTATATGACAGTTTATTACTACCGGTAGATAAATCTGGGACTATTGTTACAGAGCCAACTTTTATATCTGTTTTTCCTAACGCCCTTGTTATTGTGTTTTTTTCTTTTTGTACACATTAGCAACACTGTGGCCCAGTGGGCAGCGTCACTGCCTCACAGCGCTGGGGTCACGAGTACGCTGCCGACCACGGCCCTATCTGTGTGGAGTATGTATGTTCTACCTATCTGAAATATTATTGATTGATATAAACAATAATAATAATAATAATAATAATAATAATAATAATAATAATAGTAACAAAACCCTACCACCGACAACCAATTAATAGGAAGATAACATATAGCACAATAAAAAAAAAATTGTTGTACACAAAAATACAATGTAGACCTTCCACATCCCAGACAGAGTGTTTAAATTTAGTGAGCTGAAAGCAACATAAAGGGATTTGCAGGTTACAGTAGGTATACGGTTAAGGATTCTTGTCTCCTATAATGGGGAATTCTCATCCTTTGACGTGTGCATGGTCTTTGCTTCTCAAAGACCATCTCTGAGCTGTAAGGTCAGGAATGGGTTTAGCCAACAATATATATGAAGCAAAGTTTAAATAGTTCAGGAGAGCAAAGACAGCAGCGAAAAAGAATCCTCCGGAGGTCTGTCTAGCAGCATGCAATTTTAACGAGGATTGCAAGGTAGAAACGCGTGGGGTAGCAGCACAGAGATGCTTAGCAGTCACTGCAGAAGGAGATGTTTGAGAGTTCAGACCAACCTGACATTTGATTACCCCTGACAGATTACATTGACTTCAGAAAATCTGGTGGAACATTACTGCCTACGCCAGCTATTCGAAACGCATTTCTAAAGCAGCTGGTGATGACTGCATAATCTTTCACTGCCAACCATCCTGAACTAGTGCCGATGGACCAACAACACCAAGGTAGCGTAGGAGGCCATCCCAAGAATACACTTTTTAAACATTTTTTAACTTGTTTTTGTCAAATATAATCCTTTTGTCCTATAATCCCACCTTGTACTGCTCTGTGTTCTCTAATTCACATTACTGTATTAGACAGTTAAAACCATTTCAGTGTATCCAGAGGCTTAACACTGTAAATTTGAAACTTTATCATTTACAATTATATGAGCATATAAATGTAATGATTTTTGAGCAGTGGGATTTTTTCCCATCTCCCCACAGTGCTTTTTTAAAAAAAATAAGACCGAAAACTCTTAGAAATAATATAATGTATTACTTTACAAAGTTTGCACAGCTAAAATCTGCATGTTAGCGAACTGTGTGTCAAGGCTGCTACTTTATCACCACAAATACTGTACCTTAGCTGTACCACCGTCAGCCCACCATGTACACTCTCAGAATATATAACCTTTCAGGAACACTTGCTGTATGAATGGGATGTGTAGAGAGAGATGGACTGCTTTGTGTCTGCGGCTTAATACCCAGAACAGCAGGATTCAGTTGCCTGATGGTCAGGAAGTATCTCCTGATGACCAGTAATCCAATACGTCTAGCGATTTACTTTCTTTCTTCACTGCATTCCTCACTCAATGTCTTTACCACCTGCTCCAACAGGCAGATACAATCTTCTATAAGCCGATTAAACAATAATGCAACTAGATCCAGACTGAGCGGAAGAACTAAGTGAAATTAATATAAAAGGTTTTACAATATCTTGTACTTGTCATAGATGCTTAGTGGATAAGAGACGACGGACAATGCTCAGCAACGGGCTTTACGCCAGTGAACGCTATTGCAAGTCTGAACGCAAATGACAGTCATTACTTCCTACGACTTGAAGGGTTGATAAACGTTGGCACTGTATAGTAACGGTGCAGCGAGGGTGTGGGTAAACAGATGCGGCCGACTCAAGGTCTGCACCTTTCTTAAGTACATGTTTTTTATAGAGATGCTCAGGCTAGGTTCCTTGAGAACCGAACACACAGGAACTTACGGGATCCAAGTACCGAGCCGGCTCGGTGCTTTCGCACTCCCTTAGAATCGAAAACGAGGCAAAATGTCATTGTTACGTTGTCGGATTTTTGAGTTTTGAATTCCTTTTTAAGATCCAACATAACTGGGTGGGAGGGAGGGCGGATCCCCATTTTTCTTTTCTGCCACTGCTGTGTGTCAATGTGTCCTAGATGTGCTAGGAACTGCTATGTGTTTGTGTCATTGCTCTGTCGCTTACCATCCAGCCACGGGAGTACTTGTCCGAAAGTGTATGAAAATAATATTGTGACCTGTGAGGGGATCTAAATTGACTGCAAATGACTTGAAATTAGTGTTATTGAGGTTAATAATAATGTAGGAACAAAAAAAAGGAGCAAAAATATGTGATTTTAGCATATTTTAGGATTTTTCCTAAAAGATCCAAAACCAAAAACACAGGAGAGCGGTTTTGCCAAAACCAAAACCAAAACACGAAGCTAATCCAGATCCAAAACCAGTTCACGGGGGTCTGTGAGCATCTCTAGTTTTTTAGCCATGTCATTTGCAGCGGCTACAGGACAGGTGTAAGTGCCGACTGATTGCGATGACCGGCACGGCATCGTCTTTGTTGTTAATACTACACGTATGCGGGACACTAGATAGCACGGAACATGTGTGAGCAAATAAGGGAGACTAAAAACGGGTTGTATGTACAGTACGCATTAAGAACACAGGGCCTGATTCATTAAGGATCTTAACTGAAGAAACTTTTTATTTCAGTCTCCTGGACAAAACCATGTTACAATGCAAGGGGTGCAAATTAGTTTTCTGTTTTGCACATAAGTTAAATACTGGCTGTTTTTTCATGTAGCACACAAATACTTGATAGCTTATTTGTACACTGAAATGTAAAGTTGATATTTGTGTGCTACATGACAAAACAGTCAGTATTTAACTTATGTGCAAAACAGAAAACTAATTTGCACCCCTTGCATTGTAACATGGTTTTGTCCAGGAGACTGAAATAAGAAGTTTCTTCAGTTAAGATCCTTAATGAATCAGGCCCTAGTGATTTATGTATTTAATGTAATAAAAAAATTAATAAAAAAAAACTTTTTTAATGATTAAAGAATTATGAGTTGGTAATTTATTTTAGATTTTTTATTTTTGCCATGAGACTTGATATTGCACATATCTATGTGCATATCTTGCAGTCTTTGTCTGTTAACATACAACAGATTCTCTTTAAACAGAGCATATACCACCAAGATTGTAAACAAATCTTGAGATCCACTTTGATTTGTATACGGCCGTGCATCCGCTCAAGTTTTGTGTTCGTTTTAAAAATACAACTTGCGTTCACATTGCGCTCGAGGATTAATCAGGCCCTCTGTTTCTTGAGGTCTTTATACTAGGAGATCCGTTTCAATGAGTCATTAATAAAGAATATTTATCCTGTGAAATCTCTGATTAGTAACTTGGTTAATCGTAAGATTATTGATGCTTAACTGCATATATGTGACGGTTTGATTGAGGAAGAGATACGTCGTCTTCCATGATGCTTAGCTAAGCCCCCTAAAAATATTTGAGAATCCCAAGTCGAAAGGTTGATTGAGTTGAGGTCAGAGCCGCAAAGCATTTTAATTGTTAATCAGACCATATTTTACTCTGAGAATTGCACCAATATTGATAATAAATGCAGAGACACATCAGACATCAGCAAAAACAGCAACAGACCTTTTACTTTATAAATAAAACATACTCAAGATTCCATTTCCATAATCACCTTCGGAACTTTTGTTCTTCATGAAATCATCTAATTTAATCTCGGAGAGATTGCTTTTCCTCTGCAGTCATCAAGAATGAACACGAACATTTAAAATCCTCCTGTTTAAGTCCTAAGGATTGAAGTAAGCGTTCTGCCCTCTGAATGGATCTGTAGGAACTTTAATATTGCCACAGGCTACAATGGGTAGGAAGTTTAAATGTTCTCTAGAGAACTGGTCAGACAACCAGCAACATTACTAATCAATTCTAGCAGTCTTCAATGACAAAACTGAAGTTCGCATCTGCTGACATCACAGCGCTACCAGCGACTGAGGCTCATTAGTACCACTTTGCAAAATACGGTTCTCTGAATGATCATTGATCCCTATGATGATCGCTGTAACTCATCCATAGAGCACGTTAAACACCAACATGTCCACAATAATTACAGTATCTATATTCTTTTACTACTATCAGCACTTAGTTATAGAAGAGTTATCAAACCTGCATGATTCCAGAGGAACAGTTGTAAATCAAATACAATCTAGTGCAGGGTTCAGGGAACTTTACCTTTTACTGCAAAATATATTTAGATACACCGACGTCACTCCCTTGATTTGAAAGGAAGGAAATCATATATTATTAATTATTGGAATTAAAAATTTTATTGAATCTATTCAAAATTTCTTTGAAAGCTTCAACTTCAAAACTTCAGGTTTTGGAGAAATGATGTTGCTTCATTTTTGATACGAGAGCATCAATATTGTGTCACGAGCCGCGGCGGTACTCACAGCCGCCGCGGCTCGCTTCTCATGCGCCCCAGCGTCCCGGCCGTCACCTTGACGACCGGGACGTCATTTTCTCTTCCTGTCCGGCCGTTACCAGGGCAACGGCCAGACGCTAGTACACTAGCGCTGCGTCCCGGCGGTGCTGGTAGCCGGGCGCATGCGCATAGCAGGCAGCCTATGGGCTGATTAGGCTTATTAACAGGCATTAGCCTGCAACTGTGTAGCTCAGGGGCAAGCCCTGATTGGCCCTGCTGGATACTAGTAAATTAGCCTGCAGGAGTGTGTTCAACTGCTGATTGGTCTGTGTCTGTACTTAAGGCAATGAGGTCTGCTGCCTCATTGCCGGTTATAGCTTCTGCGCTCCAGTCTGCTGACCTGCTTGTTCCAGTCCCTGTATCCTGTTTCTACGTTTGACTTCCCGTGTATGACCCTTGGCTTCGTATTGGACTTCGCTTGTGTTTCCTGTGACCCTGATCCTTGGCTTGTTTACCCGTTCTGCTACTTTGCCTGTGACCTCTGACTTCAGCTTGTTCATCATTACTGTTACCTGCTGCCGGCCTTTGACTCTGCGTGGACCTGACTCTTCTTGCCTGGGTTCTCCCCAGCCGGTACACACTTCACGACCCTCTGTCAGTCTGCGGCCCAGTCTGTCCCCACCATCAGGGGCTCCAGTGAACACCTGACTGGCAGAGTAGACTCCGGGTTGTGTTGTGCCGGCTGGAGGGGTTCCTAACATTATAACCGGCCCACTCACGGAGACAAGATTAGGATGGATGCAAGTGGATCCACACCGTCTCCGGCACAAACCCTAGCAGGCCATGTTGAGTCTTTGTATCAGATGATGCAGGGATTGGCTGAGCGTATGTCTGTTCAAGAAGAAGCCACAAAAGCTTCACAATCTCCTCCAGATCCCATCTGTGAGCCCAAAATGAATTTACCGGATCGGTTCTCCGGAAATAGAACTTTGTTTCGGAACTTCAGGGAGAGCTGCAAGCTCTATTTTCGGTGGAGACCCCGCTCCTCCGGTTCAGAGCAGCAAAGAGTTGGGATTATTATTTCCCTTCTACAGGGTGACCCCCAGTCCTGGGCGTTTTCTTTGCCGCAGACCAGTCCGGCCATGCAGTCCGTAGACTCCTTCTTCGAGGCACTGGGTCTACTGTATGATGACCCGGATCGAGTGGCCTCCGCGGAAGATCATCTACGGTCCTTGAAACAGGGCCGACGGTCGGCAGAAGAATACTGCGCTGAATTCCGTAGATGGTCACCTGACAGTGGATGGAACGACCCTGCCTTACGTAGTCAGTTCCGTGTCGGCCTATCTGAACAGATTAAAGATTCGCTGGTGCAATACCCGTCTCCTAGCTCTTTGGAGGATCTGATGCACCTCTCCATTAAAATTGACAGGAGATATAAGGAGCGGAAAACTGAAAAGGAAACGTCATCACCTCCATCCGCCTTCGTTCCTATCTCCCAGGATGGTGAGGAACCAATGCAATTGGGAGCATACCGTCTTTCCTCTGAGGAGAGAGACAGGAGACGGTCCCAAGGCTTATGTTTATATTGTGGCGCAAGAGGCCACTTCTCCCGTTCTTGCCCAAACAAGTCGGGAAACGAGCATGCCTAAGGAACGAGGGGAGAGTTCACTTAGGTCTACAAATTGTCTCCCAGAAAAATGCACTATTGGTCCCTGCACAGCTCACGTTCAGTGCTCGTTCTACGAAACTATCAGCCTTCATTGACAGTGGAGCTGCTGGCAACTTCCTTGACATCGAGTTTGCCCGCTCTGCTGGTATTCCGCGGATTAAACTCCAATCTGCCATTACGGTATGTGGCTTAGATGGTAGTCCGTTGCCAGGCGGCAAGATTACTTGGGAGACCCCACCATTACAGTTGAACATTGGCGCTCTCCATTCGGAATCCATAGTCTTACGTCTTATCGAATGTCCTTCGGTTCCTTTAATTCTGGGCCACCCTTGGCTATTCTGCCATAACCCCGTCATGGATTGGGCAAAAGGAGAAATTGTCCAGTGGAGCCCCCATTGTACACAGTCTTGCTTGACACTACCTCTACGTATTATTCAGTCTATTCCGGAGCAGCTCCCTTCTCAGTATCATGACTATTGGGATGTTTTCTCCAAAAAGGCTGCTGACACACTACCACCGCACCGCAATTTCGACTGTGCCATTGAGCTCATTCCGGGCTCTAAATTACCCAAGGGACGCTTGTATCCGCTCTCTAGTCCAGAGACCAAATCCATGCAAGAGTATATTGACGAAAACTTGGAGAAGGGCTTCATCAGGCCATCCAAGTCCCCAGTAGGAGCGGGGTGTTTCTTTGTACCCAAGAAGGACGGTGGACTCAGACCCTGTATCGATTATCGAGGGCTGAACCTTATTATGGTTAAGAACACCTACCCCCTTCCCCTCATCTCCGTTCTTTTTGATCAATTAAGAGGAGCCACTATCTTCACAAAAATTGATCTTCGTGGGGCCTATAATCTCATACGTATTAGAGCAGGTGATGAGTGGAAGACGGCTTTCAACACGCTCTCGGGTCATTACGAATACCTGGTCATGCCGTTTGGCCTTAGTAATGCTCCTGCCGTATTTCAGGACTTGATTAATGAGGTGTTACGTGAGTTCCTGGGACACTTTGTTGTTGTTTACTTAGATGACATCCTCATATATTCAAAATCGTTGTCTGTGCACCAGGGTCATGTCAGACAAATCCTACAGAAATTACGGGAACATC
Source organism: Mixophyes fleayi (assembly GCF_038048845.1). Taxonomy (NCBI): domain Eukaryota; kingdom Metazoa; phylum Chordata; class Amphibia; order Anura; family Limnodynastidae; genus Mixophyes; species Mixophyes fleayi. The sequence continues at coordinate 20,394,751 of NC_134407.1, forward strand.
ACCTCTACGCTAAACTCGAGAAATGCGAGTTCGAGGTTCAGAAGGTATCCTTCCTCGGTTATCTAATCTCTTCAGAAGGTTTCTCCATGGACCCAACCAAGGTCCAAGCAATTCTGGATTGGATACAACCGAATAACCTCAAGGCGGTCCAGAGATTCCTGGGATTCGCCAATTACTACAGGAGGTTTATTGGCGGCTTTGCTGATATCGTGGCTCCTATCGTCACCTTGACCCGCAAAGGAGGTGATCCAACTGTTTGGTCACAACAGGCAATAAATGCGTTCAAAACCCTGAAGAAAGCTTTTGTGTCTGCACAGGTTCTCAGACATCCGGATCCTAGGGTACCGTTTGTTCTTGAGGTAGATGCGTCTGACGTCGGTGCTGGGGCCGTCTTGTCACAAAAAGACCCCCAGACCCACCGCTTACATCCATGTGCCTTTTTTTCCCGTCAGTTCTCATCAGCGGAAACCAACTATGACGTGGGAAACCGAGAATTGCTGGCAATTAAATGGGCCTTTGAGGAATGGCGGCACTGGTTGGAAGGCGCTGCACACCAGATCTCCGTTATAACGGATCATAAAAACTTACAGTATATACAGTCAGCCAAACGTCTGAACCCCCGACAGGCTCGGTGGTCGCTGTTCTTCACTCGGTTCAACTTTATTATCACCTATCGTCCTGGTTCCAAAAATATTCAAGCGGACGCCCTGTCTAGAAGTTTCCTGGCACATCATGCTCCGGTCACCTGCCCTGAGCCTATTGTTCCTGTGTCTATGATTCATGCCGGATTAACTCAAGATTTGAGCTGTACCTTACAAAGGTTCCAGAGGTTGGCTCCTGATAACACTCCGACAGGATGTTTGTTTGTCCCAGTTCATCTAAGGAAGACGGTCCTTGCTGAGGCACACAACAGTCGGACTGCTGGGCATCCTGGAGTCTACAAAACACTGGAAATCCTTTCCCGTACTGTATGGTGGCCGTCTCTGTCTGCTGACGTCAAGAGTCACGTCCGGTCCTGTGAAGTTTGTGCCAGGAACAAAGTTCCCAGGACTCGCCCGGTAGGTCAGTTAGTTCCGTTGGCCGCCCCTGGTAAACCTTGGACACATCTGTCCATGGACTTTATAGTCGATCTGCCACCCTCTGCGGGACACAATACCATTTGGGTCGTGGTAGCCCGGTTCAGCAAGATGGCGCATTTCATTCCACTCACTAGGCTTCCTACTGCTCGAGATTTGGCAATCTTGTTCATTCAACACATTTTCCGCCTCCATGGACTCCCTACAGACATCGTCTCCGATCGGGGTTCCCAGTTCATAGCGCAGTTCTGGAGATCATTCTGTACCCTCCTGGGAATCAAGGTCAGTTTATCATCTGCATACCACCCTCAGTCAAATGGGCAGACTGAAAGGGTTAACCAGTCCTTGGAGAAGTTCTTGCGATGCTACATATCGGAGTTCCATGACAACTGGTCCTCCTTGTTGCCCTGGGCAGAATTTGCCTGTAACAACTCTTGTCACTCATCCACGAAAACCTCTCCGTTCTTTTGCAATTATGGTTTCCACCCCAGATCTAATTCTTTGTATTCACTCCAGTCCGTTGGTATTCAGGAGATCCGTTCCACTGCCAGGGATCTCAGAGTTGTCTGGAAGAAAGTACCTTCATCTTTAAAACAAGCCTCACTTGTTGCAAAAAATTTTTCGGACCGACACCGTACCCCCTGCTCTCTTAAGGTTGGCCAGAAAGTCTGGCTGTCTACAAAAAATATCAGGCTGAAACAACCTTGCAAGAAGTTGGGCCCTAAATTCATCGGGCCGTTTCCCATCATCAAGCAGGTGAACTCTGTTGCATTTAGGTTAAAAATTCCGGGCTCGTTAAGAATTCCAAACACATTTCATTGTTCTCTGTTAAAACCAGTTCTTTATCCAGCTCAAGCCCAGTCTTCAGGCAAGCCACAGAGGTACAGTGTTCAGAAAATCTTGGATTCCAAAAAAGTGCAAGGACAGGTGCACTTTTTGGTACAGTGGAGGAACCGCGGGTTAGAAGAACGCTCTTGGGTTCCGCGGAGACAACTCCATGCTCCCAAACAATTGAAGGAATTCTTCAGGAAATTTCCAAGAAAACCTGGGTGTCGGGGTCCCTTGACCCCTCCTCAAGGGGGGGGTACTGTCACGAGCTGCGGCGGTACTCACAGCCGCCGCGGCTCGCTTCTCATGCGCCCCAGCGTCCCGGCCGTCACCTTGACGACCGGGACGTCATTTCCTCTTCCTGTCCGGCCGTTACCAGGGCAACGGCCAGACGCTAGTACACTAGCGCTGCGTCCCGGCGGTGCTGGTAGCCGGGCGCATGCGCATAGCAGGCAGCCTGTGGGCTGATTAGGCTTATTAACAGGCATTAGCCTGCAACTGTGTAGGTCAGGGGCAAGCCCTGATTGGCCCTGCTGGATACTAGTAAATTAGCCTGCAGGAGTGTGTTCAACTGCTGATTGGTCTGTGTCTGTACTTAAGGCAATGAGGTCTGCTGCCTCATTGCCGGTTATAGCTTCTGCGCTCCAGTCTGCTGACCTGCTTGTTCCAGTCCCTGTATCCTGTTTCTACGTTTGACTTCCCGTGTATGACCCTTGGCTTCGTATTGGACTTCGCTTGTGTTTCCTGTGACCCTGATCCTTGGCTTGTTTACCCGTTCTGCTACTTTGCCTGTGACCTCTGACCTCAGCTTGTTCATCATTACTGTTACCTGCTGCCGGCCTTTGACTCTGCGTGGACCTGACTCTTCTTGCCTGGGTTCTCCCCAGCCGGTACACACTTCACGACCCTCTGTCAGTCTGCGGCCCAGTCTGTCCCCACCATCAGGGGCTCCAGTGAACACCTGACTGGCAGAGTAGACTCCGGGTTGTGTTGTGCCGGCTGGAGGGGTTCCTAACATATTGGGGCATTTTGATGTCAGAGCAATTTGGATACAGTCTTCAGCGTCCAATCGATTTCTCTGCTTTGTTTTTATGTTCATAAGTGGAAAATCCTTGTTCACAAAGGTAGGTTGTTGCAAAAGTCAGCAACTTCTTGACTGCCTCCTCATGTGCAATTTTGAATGCCTTTGCAGCTGTTGACATCCAAAAAAATGACAGATCTGCTTTGTTTTCAAATGCAATACGTGCTTCATTATTGCATCGAAGCTCAAGAAGTGCCTCTGCCAACCCTTGAGGCTCTTCTGGTACAACAGCAATTTTACATTTAAAGGGGTCTACAATCAAACTGACAGCATGTGAATCGGCAGCATTACCCCCAGGAATTTCATTTTAACCCCATTTGGGGTAATTTACGCCTGTTTCCTGGCCACTGATCTAGTGAATTGTGAGAAGAAGTGATGACTACACAGTAAGATTAAACGCTGCTAGCTTTTCATTGTCAGAGAAAAGGGTATAAGGTAGCATCACCAATTTAAATACAAAACAACATACTGGATTTATCAAATTTACTAATGTGCAGCTAGGAAATCAAACCTGTGTTACTTTGTACACATTAGGACATATTGATCAATCATCTACTCCTCATTTTAACAATGATAAATCTAATTTGACAAAAATCACACACTAAAAGATGTTACTTGCACAAATAACTCGACATGTAAAAGTGGGTACGACGTTACTGCTTCCATACCAGTAAATAAGGTAATTTGAGCCAGGTGCTGCTAATCAAGTGTATGTCGTTATTTGATCATCAGGAAGCATTACTTGATTAGGACCAGATGATTGATAATTTTGTGCGGATATGGGGATTGAGGAGTTGTCAGAGTGAAGGGTGGGCAGATAATTCTGCTCACTGAGGCTGCTGTAAATATTCTGGAATCTGGTCCATGATTTTTCTGAGCCTGATTTCCCAGGTCATTTATCTCACTGATGATTAGAAAATGAAAATCTCTTATTCAATCCTGGGAGGTGACTTATTCAGAGCCTTCTACCTCCATTGGGAAACTGAACAGGGTGGAATTTCCAGGAATGTATCTAATGCAAAATTATATATATATGTATATAACTAAACTGGCACCTGGTTGGATTGGCCACAGATCCTGTCCATTCAGATGCTTTACTAACTAAACACCAATATCTGGTCTTGGGCAGCACGGTGGCTCAGTGGTTAGCACTTCCGCCTTGCACTGGGGTCATGAGTTCAATTCCCGACCATGGCCTTATCTGTGAGGAGTTTGTCTGTTCTCCCTGTGTTTGTGTGGGTTTCCTCCAGGTGCTCCGGTTTCCTCCCACACTCCAAAAACATTCTAGTAGGTTAATTGGCTGCTATTAAATTGACCTTAGTCTCTCTCAGTGTGTGTTTTTGTGTGTTAGGGAATTTAGACTGTAAGCTCCAATGGGGCAGGGACGGATGTGAGCGAGTTCTCTGTACAGTGCTGCGGTATTAGTGGCGCTATATAAATAGCCGATGATTATCATGATGGTCTGGGTCTGAATTACCATGCATGTCATAAGCAGGGCCATCTTAACAACAACATTATGGGCCCCCGGGCAAAGCAGTGCACCGGGGCCCATATATATATATATATATATATATATATATATATATATATATATAGATAGATAGATAGATAGATAGATAGATAGATAGATAGATAGATAGATAGATAGATAGATAGATATAGATATATAGATAGATGTACTTGCTCAGTGACCCTTGAAGGTTTTTTTTGCAGGTTTTTTCTTTTGCAGGATTATTTATTCTAATTAAGAGCCCTGCCTATGGTGCCCCCTTTGCTCGTGGGGCCCCCCGGGCACCTGCCCATCATGCCCAACGAAAAAGATGGCCCTGGTCATAAGGAGATGGCAGAAAGTTGAGGATGATGTTTTTGACTTTGTAGGGGGAAGGGGGTGGTTCAAAAGCATGCACCCCTTACTATTATTACACAGTATAATTTTTTAATTCCAGTGTACATCTTATTTTTCAACAATACGAACAAAAGAACAAAAAATAAAGAAAAGCAAGTATTTAGTAAGGCCCCATAGAGGAGTACAAGGATCTATGACTCAGAAGGACTGACATACATGTTAGTGTAGTAATTCAGGAACAGGATAGATGCTGAGCGATGTAGTCACAGGTCTTCACAGCAGGTTAGGCTGAACAGGTGTAGCTGTGAAACGAAGAACTGCAGAGAGCAGAAGCAGTGAGATCCACACAGGTGTTATAACTCTGGAACAGGACCGATAACGAGTGAAGCTGCAGTCGACGAATGAACAGCCAAACCCACGAAGTCAGGAACAAAGGTAAGTGTAATTACAAACAGGGGTCATAGGAGAGGCTTCCTATCAGGTAGGCAGACCTGATGATCTGACACCCATAGAAAGGAGGAGGGCCTTATAGGGAACTGGCTGGTGATCATCCAATCACCACGGAGCAGAGGTTTTAATGGTTCTCGGGGTTACGCATGTGCAGAATACTTGGCAAGATGGCGTCCGAGAATAGAGGAGCACCAGGCTGTACAGCAGATAGCAGTAACCACGGGATACCAATGTACAAAAGGATCAGAATGGAACTAAACTGGTGAGATGCGTGATAGGAATGGAATGCCTTAGCAGCATCAAGGAACTATAACTGGTTTCTGGGCACTCGGGCGAGATATCTGTATGAGGGTAAACAATCGTGTGGATTTGCCGGGCATAAATCTTGTTTGACGTGGATAAATCAGCTGTAAAATTACTATATTTAGTCTAAGAGCTAGTAGTTTGGCTACAACCTTAACAATACAGTGTAATTTTGCTGCTTGAGCGGTGTATTCATGCAAATTGTCCAAAGTACTCTCTCGGTGGAACGTGGAAATTTACAATTCCCATCATCTCCTCAGTTTGATTGTTACACACTTTTTTGGCTTTGTAAATATTCCTGCTTAATAAATATCAACTTATAAAGTTCAGAAAATAAAAATAGATTGTGAGAATTGCACCCAACGCTCACTAACATTGCAGTTGACCAATATGGAAAAACTTTAAAGTTTGAGAGTGTACCTGGAGAATCTATTATTTTTAAACACACAATTAGAAATATTCATCGCTGAAGTTAAATTTATTAAATATTAACAGGACAACAGTAAGAACAGAAGTACATAAGTAAAATATTGAAAGTGTAATATTAAGATGGGTATCCTGACTGTCCTGCCCCACGGCAATCCCTCAGACTGAGGTTTGTATAAACAGGTAATAGAGTAACAAGTCACTTGGCATTTTCTGACAAGTTTATACTCTGAGGCAAGTTGACTTTACGAGCATATGGGACATTATGCAATTTATGGGGCTTTCTGATCTGCCTTTACAAAAATAACATTCTGGCTTCGAGGCAATTCCCTGAGAGAGTATCACACATTTGCTACAGATACAAATACATATTTATGATTACGTTTTAAGTGAGACAATGATAAATGACTCTCTTAGGTACGTGCTCAGGGCAGACACTCCCTGTATGTACGTGCACAAACTTAATTACGGTTGTACAACCTCGTTAAGCTGGCTCAGGCGTCACTGAAAACTAATCAAAATATAAAGACAGAATGGATAGATAGATTGACCTAGTTAGCTGTAGTAGGTCTAGTTTGCAGTAGTGATGGGCAGGATCCCACTTTCTATTAAGTGGTCCAAGTTTTAGCTGTTTGATAGTTTACAGCAGTGATGGGCAACATGAAGTAGCTGTAGAGCTGCAGGAGTGGCCCTTTAGTCTTCAAAGGGGCCACACGGAGGGAGAGCACAGGGTATGCCCACCACCACCAAGTGGCGTAACTACCACTGGTGCAGCAGTGGGGTGCAGCGGAGCCCATGGGGATAATGGGGCGTGTCCTAACTTAACTCTAATTTGCAGAGTAAAAATAAAGCTGCCCAGTATTTGTGCGCTACATACAAAAGCAGCCAGTATTTCCCTGCATGCAAAAAAAAAATCCATTTTTTTACACCCCCTTCAAGTCAACATGGTTTATTCAGGAGCAAACTTGCTCATTTTTTCTTTTGCTTTGCTTCTAACTCTAAATGATGCCATATATAAGGATAAGTAACCTTATCTCCTATACATTTAGCTACATTTGTACAAATAAAAAAAAATATTTGTTTAGTTGTCTTAAATGTAGTAACACTATGTGGCCATCTCTATTTTATGCTATCACTGCGCCTCCGTCTACTGGCTCCCTTGCATTTGTATAGAAGGTAGCTGGCATTGTATAGCAACAAACCACAGATGAGAGATAGAAGATGGATTTTTAAAAAAAAGAAAATTTAAGAGAAAAAAAATAATAGGATGTCTGGGATCAAAATAAGCTATATAGATTATATATATTTTATTCTGTTCATTTTCATAGCAAGTACAATTCTAGAGGTCCTGTAACCTCTGACACAGGTCAACTTTTGATAACCATAAATTATTCAAACCATAAATGAGAAAGAATTGCCCTTCCCGTCAGTCAGATCAGGAGAGACCTTGTAGGTCACAGTATTGGCATACTAAACAGCCCAACAGACATGTGACCCACTATTACTCTCCTGCTCCACCTACAGAGGGCACTAGGAAGGAAGTTTTCTCTTTCCTTAGACTATGAATTGTTGCATTTAAAGAAAAGAGGACCTGCCATGGAGTTGACTGGTCCTCTTTAACAGTTAACAAAATCATGAGTTGTATACAGTGAGAAAAGTAGAGTGACAAGAACAGAGCCTTGTGGGATCCCAACAGATAGTTGAGGGGAGGATGTGACAGAGGAAGAGACACTAAAAGGAGTGGTTCAATAGCTACAAAGAGAACCAAGAAACAGCAGTGTCGTGAATGCAACGGAGAGAAGGGTGTGCAGGAGAAGAGCATGATCAACGGTGTTGAAAGCTGCAGAGGGGTACAGGGAGGATGAGTATATGAAAGTTACCCTTAGACTTAAGTAGATCATTGATAAAATACGTGAGTGCAAACTCGGTGGAACGTTGGAGGAGGTAGCAGAGTAGAGAATGGAGCGAGAGGAGAGAAAGTCAGACAAGCTATTGTACACAAGTCGCTGATGTTGTTTGGATGTACAGCAGAGGAGAGAATTAAGATTGGTGATATGAGTGCAAATATTAAGTATGGAAATGTGCCAAGGGAGAGAGACAGGGTGAAGGGGTGAGCAAGAAGTGGGCATGTGGTGGCCAAGAGGGAGCAGAGAAGTTAGGAGTGATTAGGGTCCAGGGGATAGTTAGTAGGGCGAGATGATGAAATGAGTGTAGAGACACTGTCTCCGGTTACTGGAGAGAATGAACTGAGGGTGGATTTTATTAAGCCAGGTGCATACATCCCAACATTTATATATGAAATATCACATAATAAGCCCTGATCTGATCAAACCCCACCTAATCCACCCCAAATTGACCACTTTTTGTCAAAGATCTGCCCACTTTTATGTAAGCTCTGTCCTTTCGAGGTCTGAGAATTGAGACAATCCCATCAAAATTGTGACAATTGGTGGGGATTATAGAGTCCCAGGGTGTTGCTACAATGCTGTTATGGGACCCTGGGGTGGAGTATTTGGAGTGAAGTGTGAGTTGGTATTTCCCACTAACATCCATTATTCCTCTGAACCTGTCTTGGCAGAGGGTCCTCAGGTTATTGATCTCTTATTCGACCATGAGAACCAGGCTTAGGCCTCATATCCACCAGTGTTAGTGTACTAGCATTTTAAAAAAATACTATTTAATGCTGGTACAAAGCTTGCACATGGGTCTGGCCATGGAACCCTCTGACTGCAATGTCATCATGGCCATGTGCAACTTGGTTGGCAAGCAGGTGTGTTGCTTTAGCATTGCAGTTTTCCACAATGCTTCCACAATGGTTTCCACAATGCTTCTTGCTCCCCTCCGTGCACCTAACATTGAGAATAATGGTGTGACCTCAAGTGACCTCCCAAATACAAAAGTAAGAATGGTAGTTAACTACTTCAAGTCAAACACGTTTGACGTGGTCTGCTGGAACTTGAACTTCTGCTTTTAAACACCAATCAAATGCCAGTGTGCACCCAACCATATTTAGGTGTACTTACAATATATTAAGGCTGTGTCAAAGCTTGGGTTTTGGGTCTCTATGTACTAACGTACATAGAGCATCAGTGGTCAGTTGCTGGAGCAGAGCGTTGCCATATGTAATAATTAGTTATTGCATGCAACGCAACTGTGTCTGAAAATGAAACACAGGTGATGGAAGACTTTGGCACACGACGGAGGGGAAAGGGCACATCACCATCCGTGCACATCAGAGATCCGCCCTGAATCCCCCCTCTAGTCATGCCTCCCTGGCGGAATGCCACAGGATGCAACTGAGGAGGCAAATATTTAGAATAGAGTGGAAATGCGCCAATCTTCCTTCCATGTTTGCCTTAGACCTTTGTTTATATTTATTGGTTTTGTGCTGGATAATTTGCCGTTTTTTCACAGGTTGCAAAAAAAAAAAAATCACAAAAGTTATCTTTTACCTTGCAGAAGAAGAAAGCAATGTTACATTAAATGCAAAAGCTGTATAAAAAACGGTCATCACGGTTACACATGCCTAGAGCATGGGAAAATCTGCAACATAAAATGGCATTTGCAGTACAGAAAAAGACGTACAAGTTGAATTTATGAGTCATTGTAATTCATTTATTAAACATTAGGTTCTGCTTTTACAACTGGTTTTCATCTAAGATTTTTCAGCCCTTTGCCAAGTCATCTTTTCTAACGAGGCATAATGCACCTTCATTCAATTTACTGCACTCACTGGCTCATCAGTCTCTTATTCTCCCGGGGAATGAGACATCCTTTATGCACATACCATCCACAATATAAATGTCCATTACCTATTCTTTCTTTGTCACATAAGACTTAGTTATTCCGGCCTGTTCAATAAATAACTGATGTGATTAAACCAAGAGAAACATATTAGGATTCTAGACAGTACAGCTGCTGGGATGAGAATTCAACCAAGGCTGCCATGTAATTCTAGATTTTAAACTAATATCTCTTGAACCTCTTTTTGTATTTAACCTCCCTTGCTCTAACCATATTTCAGGAAAAAGCGCTATCCCAGCTGATTAAATGTAGGAATGAACGAACATGTTTTTTGCATTACTTTTGGAATTCGAACAGTTTTGCATGAAAAATGCAACACTTAGCAAGTAGGGTTTGGATAATGTGCGTCTGGGCAGTTGCAGTTGTGTAGAACAGCAGCTTATTCTGAAGCATTAAAATATATGGTATGGGGCAGATTCAATTCTTAGCAATGTGCCACTAGACATTTACATTACTGCAATGTCAGACTGCACAACTTTACAGGTACTACGATATGCCAAAAATTTCTGATTTTCCTGCACACCTCTATGCTAAGAATTAAATTGTCCTATTGATCCAAATTCCTGTAATATGATTATTTTGTTAAGTTAAATTTTGAAACACCTTTGAACAGTGGCCTGGTGGTTAGCACTTCTGCCTCACAGCACTGGAAACATGAGTTCAATTCCTGACTAGAAATATATGTTTTAATAAACTCCAAAAACCTTAAAATAAAAGTGTGAGATCTTTCTTACTTGGCACTATACCAGTCGAGCTAAGTGTGTGTAACCATGTAAACCCGAAATAAGACACATACACAGATATTTGGAAAATTAAAGGTCGCAGTTTATTTAAATATTAAACCCTCATAGGCATAAAGAAAAAGAATTGGAGGACACATGCAAATTACTAGAAAGGCAATATATAAATTGTAGGACTGAGGCCTCAAGATGTGTTTGGCAGGTGGCTCAGAGGGAGTGGGTAAACTATGTGTTTGATAAATCTAAACGTAAGTTTCTTTTCTCTAAACATGTGCAGTATGCTGAGGGAGACAGAAATGGCAGTTTCTTGGCATACCTGGCAAGGGTTGAGAGGGCTAATGCGGCTGTTCCAGTTATTTGTGGTGAAAGTGGGGCTAAGAAATTCCTGATGCCTGATATTGTTGAGGTTTTTTACAAATATTACGCTACTACATATAAGTCACAGGTTCAATATGATTTGGCCACCTTACAAGTATACTTAGATGCTATTATTCTTCCCACACTCTCTGCGGCTAGTAGGGAGTATTTGGACTCTCCTTTTACTGAAGAAGAGATTGATATGGCCATTATGTCATTCCCTAATGGAAAGGCGCCTGGAATAGATGGCATACCCATTGAAGTATATAAAAAACATCGATCCTTTTTTGTAGCTAAATTGTTGGGAACACTCGGCGAGCTGTGCGGGGCCAACGCCCTCTCCCCCTCCATGATGGAGGCAGTGGTGGTGGTGATACCTAAATCAGGTAAAGATCCATTGTACCCAGAGTCATATCGCCCGATCTCACTCCTGACGTGTGATGTAAAGATCTTGGCTAAACTGCTGGCACTGAGGCTAAATAGGGTGGTGTTGGAATTGATTCACCCGGATCAGACTGGGTTCATGCCGGGCAAGTCCACATCTATTAACCTTAGGAGGTTATATACCCTCCTACAGGTGCGGTCGCCTCCTGAGGAGAGTGAAGTGGTGGTATCCCTCGACGCGGCTAAGGCGTTCGACTCGGTGGAGTGGCTGTACCTGTGGGAGGTGTTGTCCCGTTTCGGGGTGGGTTCCAACTTCATAAAATGGGTTCAGTTACTTTATTCACATCCTGTAGCTCGGGTATGTGTAAATGGCCACCTCTCCCAGCCATTTAAATTTGAAACAGGCACTAGACAGGGATGCCCACTGTCTCCTGCTTTGTTCGCACTAGCAATAGAACCACTGGCCTGCCTTATTCGTAATAATAAAGATATTAAGGGACTTTAATCAGAGCATAGGGAAGATAAGGTGGCGTTATACGCTGATGATATGCTGCTGTTCCTTGCTGACCATAAAGAGTCTCTGGGTACTCTCCTGAGGGTGGTTGATTGTTTTGGGGTATTCTCTGGTCTGAAAATCAATTGGGATAAGTCCAGTGTGTTCCCAGTGGGTTGGAAATGTCCAATTACTCCACTAAAAGATCTCCAACTGAGGTGGACACCAAAATTTAAGTACCTGGGATTGTGGATCACTAACACCCCCTCAGAATTTATGGAACTAAATTTACAGCCTCAGGTTGAATATCTTAAATCAAAAATACATGTGTGGAGGAAGCTCCCTCTTTCTGTGTCTGGCAGGATAAACTTAATTAAGATGGTGGTGCAGCCAAGGTTTTTATATATACTTCAGCAATCACCTATATATATCCCACCCTCTTTCTCTCGCAGTGTTGACCGTTATTTGACCTCTCTGGTCTGGGGAGGGGGGAGGGCTAAGGTTAAGCTCAGCTCGCTGTGCAGGTCCAGGGCTGGTGGTGGTCTTGCGTTTCCAAATTTAAAATTGTACTATATTGCTTCTCAACTGACCCACCTCAAGGCATGGATTTCCGATCCGGGTTACCAGGATCTACACTGGATATTAGTTCATCAATTCAATGCCAATCATACGCCTTTGCAGGCACTGTTGTCCGGGAGGCTCGGCCCACAGGCTTCTCCGCTCCTGATTCAGGCAATTAAGATTTGGGCAGTCAGTAATAAAATGGTGGGATTCACAGATATAGATCCATGTACTCCTATTTGGGGGGCGAGGAGATTGAGGGAGTTGGACACAGTGGTGGGGTCCAGGCGGTGGTCCCGGTATGGTGTAGTGGCTGTAGGTCAACTGTATGAAGTAAATGTTCTTAAATCTTTTGAACAGTTGTCCAGGGAATTTTCTGTGCCTAGAACAATGTTCTTTTCCTACCTCCAACTGAGACATGCCATGTACACACAATTCAAAGGGGAGTCACCAGTGGTTGCCATAGCCCCACTGAGAAAGCAGTTACAGGCTTTGAGCAACAGGGGTCTGATTTCATGTATGTACTCCTGTCTTTTGTATGAATCCACTGTAAATGACTTGAATGACCTGAGAAATCAATGGGAAATAGATATTGGTCCCTTAACAGACAAAGAATGGGGGATGGTCACGGATAGCACTAGTGGCTAAACAGCATCATTAAAATTCCAGCAAATACAGGTGTTCATTTTGCATAGGGCCTACTTGACTCCTATTAGGCTGGCTAAGTTCCGCCCTGATAGCACTTCTAAATGTCCAAAATGTAGTTCGGAAAATGGCAATTTCTGGCATCTCATTTGGGAATGTCCCTGTATACAAAACTTCTGGCGAAGAGTCATACGATGTGTTCAAAAAACGGGAATTGAAGTCCCACTTAGGTCATCGGCCACTTGTTTATTTGGGCTCCGTCTGAAGGGAAAGGTCAACAAGCTGACAAAAATTTATATTTCCCAGTTGTTTATGGTGGCTAAGGTTAGCATAGCCCGCTTATGGTTAGCCTCGACGAGCCCCACAATTAAGAGTTGGAAAATCCTGGTAAATGCCACTATAGGGCATGAAAGATTTGTTTACACGAGCAGGCAGGCACTGCCAAAGTTTGAGAATATATGGTACAGGTGGGTGGAGTCTCCATTTTATTTTGTATCCTCTAGTCATGATGTCCCGAATACATGAGGGTCTGGTTCCCCTGGATTACATAATAACAATAATAAAGTTGATAACAAAAAGCAGAGCCCCGCCTCTGCAGAGTACGTATGCAAGAGTATTTACGATGTATATTCCTAATTAAGTATTGTACAAATGTTATCATTATGCGATACTGGTGTCTTACAATTTAACCAATATTTTATATTCAATATTGACATATTTGCGACTGTATTTTCTTTCTTCTGTATTTGTTTATTTTTTTGTTTTGTTGTTGGTATGTATGTACCTTGAAAATTTCCAATAAAAAATACTGGATTTAAAAAAAATATTAAACCCTCATGGTGGAGGTGAGAGTGTAGCAGTCAGCTAACAACTAATCTTCAACCAATAAACCGTGGGGCACAAACGCTCAACCACTAACCAAGAATCTCATCTTTACCAATTGGTCGGTGGTAATCTGGCGTCAGTGTGACTGCTCCCCTTCTAGACTTGACATCGCTGTGCCGCGCAAAGCACGCCAAGGAACCCTCCGCGCTGAAAGGGTCAAGAGTCATATTACTTCAAAAGGGGCAGTGATGAGAGGCCAATAGGAGTAGCACCTTTGACTAGTCGCTGACTGCACAGCTCTCGTACCCACTGCGCCTCTTCTGTATAAAGGAAGAAATGGTTAAACACTTACACCAGTGGATCCCAAACTGTCTCAGTTCGAGGCTCCCTTAGGCTCGCCATAATTTTTTCAAGGCGCCCCTAAGCAAAAATAATTACCAAGTAGTCCCCTGCCTTGCTTATCACCTGCCCTGGCCACGGCACCCCTTTGAGATCGCCCCGGCACCCCAGGGAGCCACGGCACACAGTTTGGGAACCACTGACTTACACTGTAAACTTAAGTAGGGTGGGTGGGCGGAATCAGCAACGATCCGGAACAGAAAGACCCAGTATCCCTTACTCACTGAATTTATAAAAGATAAACAAAACTACTCAGGGACATCTTATTGGCTGATGTAATGTAAACACAAGACAACTTAACCCCCTAATACCTATTCAGACACCAAACTCATAATTTTAAAAGCCCTCAGCTTACTGCTTCACTTATCTGTTAAATATATATATATATATATATATATATATATATATATATATATATATATATATATATATATATATCTATCTCAGCAATAGACCTTGTATCATCTTCATTCCGACATATTATCACAGTACATATATTGTTAGGTATATTTACCATTTTCTTGTTATAAGCAGTATTGTGTGTTGCCTAGCAACCTGTAAACTATGTCATGATAATGCATCAGGCTTCTTGAATCTCCCCCATGGCTCCGTCCTGGGTAGCTGAAGTGCACTATGTAGTTATCTAACAAGGATTGCACGAATGTTTAAAAACAACTTTTATTATGAAGTTTAGGTCCACTGTCTGGGTCACAGCGTATGAATACCTGAAAAGCACTCAGATTAACGGAATGAGCGACTATGGTACAAAATAAGTAGTCACAATACAAAAAAATAGCCTGCAATCGTCCCGAGACAGAGCAGAAATTTTAGCTTTATTGAGAAAAATTGTCCTTTTCCTGCGTCGGACTGCAGACCCGATATGTAACAATGACATAACGGGATCTGAAATAATTACAGGGAAGTATATCCATACATTCCATACGACACAGAACATCCTTATAAGCTCGGAGATAATCCAAATCACTCCAGAGCAGTTTGGCAAGTTGTTTGCACATGAGATTTAAGGTCAGGGCTGCAGATGTTTATGTTAACTATGTAACTAAAGGTCCATATTTCAGAATAATCCAAAGCACAAATGATGGGGCTTGGTAAGGATACTGTATTCTGTAACAGAAAACAACAGCATATGTAGGATTACTTTATTGTAAATAACTGGGACAGCAACTAACAGCGCAGCTTTAACTTGGAAACATATCCGGATGATAAAAATCTATTTGATCACCAGCAGATAATTAATGTCACATGGGGAGTTCATACGTTTGATAAAATGATGCAAAACTGTATAAATCAAAGTCAAACGCTTTGCCGATAGGTACGTTCTTCATTGCACATGCAAATAATAGGCTTTAGCAAATGTATTTATATTTTCAAGTACAGGAGTTGGCTCTCTCCGGTATTAGAGAGTTTGATCAAGTTTAATTGATGCCTAATAGCGAATATGTAGTTTGCAAAAACAAAACAACTGGTTATAAATATGGGCATAAGTGTATGTTGCATATGCCGGGAGTAAACCAGGCACATATGCTACTGGTGCAGACCTGCATGTATCTTGAAAATTAGTTTGTGCTCGCAATTGCGGCTTTTTTTTAGCGAGAGCGATTTGTGCCTGAGATTTGGGGGTGCTTCTGATTAGGACCTCTAACCTCCGTGCTTGTGGAAACCTGATCCCGAAGTACAGTGCAGTGAAAGTTCAAATGCATTTTATTTTATTGAATATCCACATGTTATTAAATCTATTTGTATAGTGTTATATAGTGTCCTTCAGTGGTTTTCCATAAAAAATTAATTATTTCCCCTCATCTCATCACCTCTGTATGGCCCCCCTAGGCTAATAACATTGGGCCTGATTCATTAAGTAAAAAAAATTGAGTAAGTAGTCTCCTGGACAAAACCATGTTACAATGCAAGGGGTGCAAATTAGTTTTCTATTTTGCACATAAGTTAAATACTGTCTGTTTTTCATGTAGCACACAAATACTAGATAGCTTAATTTGTACACTGAAATTCAAAGTTGATATTTGTGTGCTACATGAAAAACAGACAGTATTTAACTTATGTGCAAAATAGAAAACTAATTTGCACCCCTTGCATTGTAACATGGTTTTCTCCAGGAGATTACTTACTCAATTTTTTTACTTAACTTTCCTTAATGAATCAGGCCCATTATTTTCCCCATCTACCTATCTGGTGATTGCAGATCTGATCTAGGGGTGTACAAACCCTGCACACCACCATTTTTCCTGCTCCACGTGCAGGGCCGTAACTAGGGCTGTGTGACAGGGGCGACCGCCCAGGGCGCAATGCTGAAGGGGGAGGCGCAATATAGGAATATTTTAGGTTCCTTTGGTTAAAATTGAGGGCTAGGGGGGCTGCATTTGTCTTTCTCCAGGCACTAGAATTCTAAGTTACGGCTCTGTCTACGTGTCCATACAGTTCTGATTCCTTCCTGTATACTGTAACATGCTACATGCAGTGCTGGGAACTTGTCAGTCCTGACTGCTTGTTTCCGGGGATCTTGGAAGTCACTTTTCATCTCCAGGATGACTGCTTTGTGTTTCCATTTCTTGCTGTCATGTACAGAGTGGGGGAGAAGCAATGCTTTGTTATTTGTCTCACAGCCTGTGGCCTCTTTATCGCTCCAAGCACCCCACTCCTTCCTTCCACATGGGAGATAACAGCCCCTGAAGCTGCAGAGGAGTAATTTCAGATGGATGTCTAGCTAGAGAGGTGAAGCATGAGTTACTTATTATCCCGGGAAAAGTCTGGATGCACATTACAGAAATACACTCCTAAACCTCCATTAAGTGTTCCAACCCCACGTCTATGGGACAGTTACATTTATTTTACAGTTTCCAAAAGGAGACAATTTATTTTTAACCAGAATATAAAGTTGTGGCAATATTTGTAAACAGCTGAGAGAATACGGGCGACTTGATACAAAAACTAAGATTATCTTACAGCATGTACCATAACTCCAAATGCTGGCCTCTGCCTTCTACACCCAGTTTACCCCATTCAGTGTCACCAATTTAGTATGTAAAGCAATAGATAGATGTCGCACTGGTGGAGAGGTATTGCTGCAGATGTTACATCACATTCACCTGGTTATGGGTTTATCCTGTCTCAATGGCTCGTATCTTTGGGGGGAAAAATCCAGGTTTGGTACCTGCAGAAAGTTCCCAGGTCTGGTGACATGTGATATGATGTATACATATAAATGACATAGTAGAGCATTAGGGCAGCACGGTGGCTTAGTGGTTAGCACTTCTGCCACGAGTTCGATTCCCGACCATGGACTTATCTGTGTGGAGTTTGTATGTTCTCCCTGTGTTTGCTTGGGTTTCCTCTGGGTGCTCCGGTTTCCTCCCACACTCCATTAACACATTAACATACTGGTAGGTTAATTGGCTGTTATCAAATTGACCCTAGTCGCTCTCTCTCTGTATCTCTGTGTGTGTTAGGGAACTTAGGGCCTGATTCATTAAGGATCTTAACTTGAGAAACTTCTTATTTCAGTCTCCTGGACAAAACCACGTTACAATGCAAGGGGTTCAAATTAGTATTCTGTTTTGCACATAAGTTAAATACTGACTGTTTTTTCATGTAGCACACAAATATCAACTTTAAATTTCAGTGTACAAATAAACTATCAAGTATTTGTGTGCTACATGAAAAAACAGTCAGTATTTAACTTATGTGCAAAACAGAAAACTAATTTGCACCCCTTGCATTGTAACATGGTTTTGTCCAGGAGACTGAAATAAGAAGTTTCTCAAGTTAAGATCTTTAATGAATCAGGCCCCTAGACTGTAAGCTCCAATGGGGCAGGGACTGATGTGAGCAAGTTCTCTGTACAGTGCTGCGAAATTAGTGGCGCTATATAAAAATATATGATGATGATGATGATGATGATTAGACATGTAGGAGCACTGCATAGACATCCACGTCTGCAGACACATCAATTCGTGTCCGTACATGCTATGAACAAGGAGCTCAAATGTCTGTACACTGCTTGATCAGTACTAGAATTACTGTATATGTAGATAGGAATAAAAATATAACAAGCACAGGCTAATAACTTTGATCTACATTTAAACTCCAGTAAAATAGTTACTGTGAGTGCAGATTAACCTATTAACTACTTTATATCATAACATGCTTACAAATTGTCCTTGTGGCCCGTCGCTTTCGGTCACCCCCCTGATCCTGGCTAAAGAGTTATATGAAGACATTAGAGTCTAATGTTTATACGCAGTATATATGTATTCCAGTAAGTCAATGTCTCAAGGTTTCCGGTTCACACTGAAGAATCGGAATGTTAAGATTAAGTGGTCCTTTAAATTAATCTTGCATGTGTAACATGCAAAAGAATAATTATCATCTACACTAGTACGGGAAATGATTACAGAACATGTAACGCTTCTTATTATGTTTTACTGTGGTGTCTAAGCACATTAGGGACTATAAAGTGTAGATATATCGACAGATAATTATTTTATTCATAAACCCACTGGGCAATAGACAATGTAATTATGAAGGGTAATCTTCCCAGTCTCCATGGTGGGCAAATGGAAAAGCTGTTGGATTGTGCGCCGTAATTCATTAGGGACTTTATAAAAAGCCCATAAAACCATTTATCTTTCCATTTCTTGAATGTCTTAGAGATGACAGGAGAGTAATGACTAATCATAAAATTGTGACACCTAATTCTAGGCTGAGCAAATATAAAATGGATTAATTATAATTATTCATCTATCGGCACTGGACTGATAAAACATTTAGAATAGCTGCTCTATTAAACATATTGCAAATTTATTATTTACAACTGGTCAAAGATTTTCTTTTTTTTTTAAGCCCTGGACAAATTACAATATTAGTTACTTTTTATTAAACATGATCGTTTAATGAACAATTAAACACTGTTTAATGTTAAACAAAAGCCAAAGGTCAGTTTTGGTTGTATTTACTAATGTTAGGGGTAGATTTACTAAAAAAAAACTTTTAAGATGGAAAGTTGCAGTGTTGTCCATAGCAACAAACCAGATTCTAGTTAGCATTTATCCAGTACATTCTAGAACATGATAGTTAGAATCTGATTGGTTGCTATGGGCAACATCTCTAGTTTGCCTTTTTTGAAGGTTTGATAAACCTACCCCTTGGTTTGAGCGATCAATTATGCCCAGACAGTGTGTCTGTTTCATTCATTTATCCATATATACCCAGTACTCTGCCCACCTCAGGATCATCTCTCAAAAGAATGTGTAACAGTTAGAGAAAGCAACAGATTGTGTCCTTGCATTTCTTAAATTATATATGTGTATTATTTATATTGTGTAATTGTTATTGTGTCATGGAGAACTCAGCATTTTTTAACTATTTTTAAACACTCAGCATTTTTAAACATCATCATCATCATCATCATCTATTTATATAGCGCCACTAATTCCGCAGCGATGTACAGAGAACTCATTCATATCAGTCCCTGCCCCATTGGGGCTTACAGTCTAAATTCGCTAACACACACACACACACACACACACACACACACACACACACACACACAGAGACTAGGGTCAATTTTTAATAGCAGCCAATTAACCTACCAGTATGTTTTTTGGAGTGTGGGAGGAAACCGGAGCACCTGGAGGAAATCCACGCAAACACGGGGAGAACATACAAACTCCACACAGATAAGACCATGGTCAGGAATCAAACTCATGACCCCAGTGCTGGGAGGCAGAAGTGCTAACCACTAAGCCACCGTGCTGCCCAACTGCTCAGTAATGCCCACGTTTTCATCCTTAAATTAAGCTGCACCTTTAACAGTTTTGCACTTACTGTTTGTCTGCCCTTAGTTGTTTCCCAGTAGAAAGCATCATCTTTATGAATTATGCTAGACAGGTACAAAACACAAACACACTTACGGATTGGGGATCGTTATTTACTGGAGGCCTCCTGAATGACACAGATTTTAAGTCTATATTGCATATACTATAAACAAAATCCACTGCTTAGATATAATAGAAATTTCTGCAGACAGTACTCATTGTGCAATGCACACATTTCTTCCTTCTTGCTAATATGAGCAACTAAGACACTATTTAGCAAAAGTCAGAAGAGAGAATTGAGTACTTAGAGCTCTCCTCCCTTTAGTGCATACACAAAAAAATTAGAAATCCCACACAAGGAGTAGCTATTTGTTTGTCATTCTGGCTACACTCTTCTCTTGTCAGGGACTGATGGGAATGAGTTCTCTGTGTAGCGCTGCGCTATATAAATAAATAGATGATGATGATGATTATGAGGCAGGTAATATAAATGATGATGATGTTATTAGTACGGTATACATTAATAGGATTGGCATGTAACTGGTGCTTTCATAAGTACAACAGAGACGCTTATTTCCATAGATGACTACGGAGCAGCTTAAGACGGTCTCTAATGAAACATTTTATGGCTATAATATCTATGTAATATTATAATTTTGTAAAGTGTGTTAACGTTTATATAGCATACAGGTGTCACTTTTTACACCGTTGGCTTATTTAATGGGTTTGAGACTGCTGGCCTTCTAGAGTATCATTATGTTTTATCAAGTTCTGGGAGCTCCTAAACCAGGCCTGTCCAACCTGCGGCCCTCCAGATGTTGTGAAACTACAAGTCCCAGCATGCCCTTCCAACTAGCAACTGGTTGTCTACTGGCAAAGCATGCTGGGGCTTGTAGTTTCACGACACCTGGAGGGCCACAGGTTGGACAGGCCTGTCCTAAAAGTTCAGTCCCTTAACAATATATCTCAAAGAAGAGTAGATTTCCCCAGTATATAAAAAAAAAAGTATAATTTATACAATGTGTGGGTTACTGAGTAGATTAGCAACAGTCAGAGGCAACTATTTTGTCGTCCCATTACAAATAATTTTAAAAATCTTGCATTAAAAATGTAGAACCGTAGACTGATCTCAACTCTTGGAGGTGCCTCAAATTGATTTTCTGGCTAGAGATTGAAAACGAAGTTCCTCAACTTTTCTCACATCAAACTGAAGTCTTTCCAAAGGACATACACCTCCTCAGCTCAACTCTTAAATTCTCTCTAAATATTTGGGATACATACTTAAGCAGATCGGCTGCTCTTTTCCCCTGGCCTGGCCACTAAACACGTCACAGATACACTTGAACTGAAAGCTACTTACTGATATTGATGCAGCTAAACTAGGAGGCGCAGAGTCTAACAAGCCTCTGGTCTTTGCCAGGGACCCTCGCAAGGGAGTTCGCTGAGGGAGAAGTGCAGGTTGTGGACCTCCGAATTAGCCACCAGCGACGTAGCGAATGAGGAGTTATAGTCATACAATCCGAGGTCAGGTCGCTCGAACAAGCGAGGTACCAAAGGGTAAGATAAGAGTGTGGTCGAGTAGCCAGGGGTCAAACTGGGAGGTCTAATAAACCCAAGGTGCAGAGTCAAGCTAAGCCAGGTTAAGAGCCAGGAGGTCAGTCAGAGCACTGAAATACAGACAAAAGTGCTTGCGTATAAGGGGATCTTGATACTCCAGCACCCTAGTGGTGCCAGAGCCTCCCTTATATAGTATATGAGGGCTTGAGATTGGTGGCAGGAAACATCTGGCCACCGAGAAAAGGAGAAACACGTGACTGTGTGATGCAGGATGGCAGCTGTCCAGTGCGGGGACGGAGCCTGACAACACTTCAGCTCCTGGACAAAAGCAGATATTCAACTTCAAATAGACAGAGGGAAGAACTCAAATTCCACCCTAATCAAAGTGATAGCTTATAAACTTTATAATATATAGTGCTACACTCCGGTTAAACTTTATAGGAATTTTTCACACATCTAATTCTGAAATTCAGCGCAAAGGTGTCCACAGAGGAATTCTCTATCTTCAATGTTTGACGTGTTCACAGATATCTCTGTTTTGGGACAAGGTGCAAAATATTCTTAACTCAATGCTGGAGTCACCCATCCCCAAAGACCCCTGGACTTTTCTTCTTCATTATTCACAGCAGAATCTGAGTAACCATTCAACAAATCTGGTATAGCACATCCTGGCTGTGGCCAAATCTTAATCTCCAGATTCTGTAAGATAACTGAACCAACCCATCTCACCTTTTAAAAATGTCAGACGACACATCACACAAATGGAATAAAGTACATGTTATCTACACAACAACGAGAATACATTTGGTTTAGTCTGGATCCCATAGTTCCTTAAATAATGGTGACCAATTTCTATCCTATCTAAGACTATTTAAGGCTCAACCCCTGCACCTCTATCATGCAGTTCAATCTGGTGGCTGCCCCCTAACTTTCTACTGTGGCCCCTACCCCATTCCTCCCCCTTCTTTTCCTCGTTACATTAATCAATTACATATTGTTACTTCTATATATATCTGAACACCGTTACACCTTGCATCTTGAAATTGGCAAATGACATACCTCTGGCATTTTGGTATGACCTTTGCCCGCATAAAATCAAGTGATAAAAAAAAGGGAAAATGTAACAATGGCAGCCCTGAGATGCTTAATATATATAATTTATAATATATATTATTAAATATTAATATACAGTAATTAAGAGAATGGGCACTCAAGCAATAATTATTGTGACTAAAAAATAAATTAAAAGAAATCAATGAGAAGAGACTATGAACCATATTTCAGTGCCAATGGACAACGTTGGTAGCTGGTGCCTTAGAAGAATTAAAGCTTGCATGCACGGATAAAACATCAATACTGTACAGATGAAAACTACACATTACACAATAATTGTGCATAATTTTTTTTTGCTTTGCACTCCTCAAGCTTATGGTTGGTTGCAAAGACCTCAATCCTCTCCCCAACATGAGACCTGCAAAGTATGTATGTATATATCTTCTAAATTTCATCCAAAGCTTATTATTATTTATAAAGAACATAATAAACCTAATAGAAACTGCGATTTTAAAACAACATTGACTGCAATGACCTCCTAAGGTTCTATGAAGTGTTGCTGCACAGACAGTAATTGAAGGAGCAATGAGTAAGCTCACAATTATCTATTAATGAAGACAACCTTAATTTGTTTACAGAGGATTATGATATACATCGGAAGAATCCTGCCGAGTGTAACGATGACAGAACATTCTGTACCAGAACACCACCACCACCAAATTTCAGAAGCGATACTAATGAAAGCAATTAAATGTACTCACTCATTTCGTTCCAGATTCAACAGCAGTTCCTCCTCTTTAGATCTTACTAGGAGTTTCAGTGTTGACGGATGACCCTTGAAGAAGGCAAAATGGTAATTAAGACCCAGGTAATGACTTAATAAGCATATAGAATGTACAATTGCATCCCTAGCCACGAGAAGTTGCAGTCAGCTTCCTATTAAAATACCATGAATTTAAAAAAAAGAAATAAAACACATAAGAAATATCACTATATGCATCCAAATGGTCCCTTCTCTTGAGCCTAAAAGATTGTGTGGCCTGTATATGAACCTTTGAAGAGGTTAAAATTCCCCAAAACCTGCAGCTTTCAAGCGATTATCGCAGTATCAAATAACAAGGCTATTTTTTTTTTAGAGGATAACAGCAGATATTATGGATTGCAAATCTAGTCCCCACAGGTGTCTATGTGGACTGCAATTATGTCCTATTTATCAAGCTCTGAAAATTCAGAGCAAACACTGTATCACAGGAGAGATCTTTGGATCTCTCCCCGACAAGTTTCATGCTCCTCCCCGTTACAAATTGTGCAGAGCCATGAGAACCTGTACGGAGCCGCTGTCTTAGCAAATCAATTTGAATGAACTGCCACATTTATTTCTTATCATTGTGATAAGAACTAACATGAGCAATATGCAGTGGGTCATAAATGGACCCCATGTCC
The DNA here is from genome assembly GCF_038048845.1 of Mixophyes fleayi. Lineage (NCBI taxonomy): Eukaryota > Metazoa > Chordata > Amphibia > Anura > Limnodynastidae > Mixophyes > Mixophyes fleayi. The sequence goes on from NC_134407.1 coordinate 20,418,871, forward strand.
CAATTGTGCTGGCATTATCGAACAGCGTGTCCCCTACTGTATGTTATAAAGATACTTAAAGCTACTGAGGAGTTGATTCAACAAGCACCAGCATGTCTTTCCAGTCAGTGACTGATAGTGCTGTAACATGTAGTTCAACAATAGCAGGGCTGCAGAATACAGCCCAGGAGAGCGGATCTGCGCTTCGGAGTCCCGCCGCTGCTCGAAGTTGCACACAAAACTTTTCATGCAAGCTCAAGCGAGCAGACACTTGAATCAGAGCCGGATTAACAATAGGGCTAAAGGGGCTACAGCCCAGGGGCCTCGGGCAGCTGGGTGGCCAACTGGCATTCATCTGGTCGGTGGCGTCCCCGCCCCCGACTCCGTCTGTCACCTGTTCAGCGTCCCCGCCCCCGGCTCCGTCTGTCACCTGTTCAGCATCCCCGCCCCCGGCTCCGTCTGTCACCTGTTCAAGGAAAATGGCAGGCAGTTAACAGCAAATATTATGCTGTTAGCTGCCTGCTGTCACTGTAGGATATACGCGGCTCGCAGTAATCTCCTCAGTAAGGAGATTACTGCATGTCGTGTAATTGCTACAGGGAGTGGAACGGAAGGAGGTAAGTTCACAGGGTGGCCTCATGGCTGGGGGGGCCCTCACAGTACCCTTAGCCCTGGGGCCTCCCATCCATTAATCCAGCCCTGACTTGAATAAGACATACTTTAGGCCTGATAAGTGAAACGTGAGAGGAAGACTTCAGATCTGGCAGGTTTGATGATCAAATGACCAAGCTGTACAGCGAGTGGCTAACTTTAATCAATTTTTATTTTATTTATGTGATACTATAAAACAGTATTAACATTTACAGTATGAAAAGGCTTTGGATTCTTCAATAAATAAGGAAGCATTAGGGCCTTCTCACCTCTTTGTCTGTTTTTCCCAGTTTGCTTATTAGTTTACTATATTTGTCCCCAATTGTAAAGCGCTACGGAATATGTTGGCGCTATATAAATAGTATAAAATGTTAAAGATAAGCGCTTTCTCCAATAGCACTGCAGCTCCTATATTAGATGGCAAAGATAAAGGCAGAAAAAGGAGCGCAAATAGCTACAGATATAATGACAAACAAAGGAGAGAAAAACATAGATCAAAAGTAGCAATGTTTACACTCCGCTATATAAATAATGATGATTATGATGATGAAGCATGCTCAAATGCGGGAAGCAGGGTGGCTTAGTGGTTAGCACTTCTGCCTCACAGCACTGGGGTCATCAATTCAATTCCCAACCATGGCCTTATCTGTGTGGAGTTTGTATGTTCTCCCCGTGTTTGGGAGGAAACCGGAGCACCCGGAGGAAACCCACACACACTCCAAAAACATGCTGGTAGGTTAATTGGCTGCTATTAAATTGCCCTTAGTCTCTCTTGGTCTGTCTGTGTGTTAGGGGATTTAGATGGTAAGCTCCAATGGGGCAGAGACTGATGTGAATGAGTTTTCTGTACAGCGCTGCGGAATTAGGGCGCTATATAAATAGATGATGATGATTATGAATGTGGTGCTATAAGCTTGCAGCCACGTCACAAGAAAATCACAAATCTTCCTAACAGGACTACAATACGTCTTCCTGCTCTCACAGTTCTTGGAATCCAACTAAAGTACAAAACTTAAACTGCTCTTGGGCCGAATCCCAGATAGTAGCGGTCTACAGCAGCGTAAGAAAAAACCCAAAACAGTTAAGTCACTTTTATTACACACAAATGGACAGGAAGCTCTTGAAGTGGTCACTTCTCATTTAAAAGCCTTTGCACATTTCCTAAGAAGAAATACAGCACCTGTTGCTTCCAAAAGAAATTATTTGCCGTTTAATTAGACACAGACGTTTTTATGCTTTGCTACTTCCTCCTTTGATTCTGTATAATTGAAATTAATTGCTCTCATGTTCTTGCAAATAGAATGATAGTCAGAATTGCACTTACAAATATGCAATCAAGTTTTCTTGTTGACACGGTCTTTGTAACCTGAGAAGGGCAGATACAAGTTTGGTACTAAGGAAGAAAGAATATTTGCCATAGTTGCCAAGTTAATATGAAGTCAAACCTGAAAATTTATTAGGGCATTTTGTAAACTTGCTTTTTCTTTCATGTTAGAGAGGTTCTGTTTAATCAGAACATTATTTACAAGTTGATATGTACACACTACCAAATTTTCAGACCCTATTTCTGGTTTAGCAGAACATTAGAGGATTATTTACCAAGAACATGCAAAGATGTAGATGTAGATGTGACGTAACCTACAACAACTAATCAGGCATTTGATTGGCTCAATCGGACCACACACAAGCCAATCCTGCTGCTCTGTACTTTCAAGATAAGTGTACAATTTGCCCACACACCTAAGATTATTTCGTCTGCTAACAAATTTAACCTAGTCTATCTGTGGTTGTGTGTCAGGGAATTTAGACTGTAAGCCCCAATGGGGCAGGGACTGATGTGAGTGAGTTCTCTGTACAGCGATGCGGAATTAGTGGCGCTATATAAATAAATGGTGATGATGATGATGATGATGATTTGATACACCTTGGTCAGATTATTATCTGCCATTGTGGTCATTATGGGGCCACACGTGCAGCTATATCAGGCCAATTGCTTTATATTTGTTTGGTCAGCAGAACTAGCAGTAGAATGAATAAAAAGATTTGAACAGGATTAAAATAGCGGTTCACATTGGGACTATCAATACTGTTGAAGTTGTCTGAATGATATAACGGGAAAAGATCAGTGTAAGACCGGCCCACCAGTTACCGGGAAAATTCCTGGGTGCCCCATCACCTGCCCAATGTCACAACTCCTCCTGAGGTCTTTCTCTGCTCTGGGTTTAAACACCTGAGCCCAACTAAACACTGGAGCATAATGGGGGGGGGGGGAGGGGTAGTTCAAAGGACTAGTTAAGTGCTAATCATGCCCTCTGTGGGCAGACCATGCCCCTCCTTCAGGCTGCAGCTAGCTATTTGCAGAACACTATATTCCCCAATCTGACACTAGGGTTGATGGCCCAGTCTAGGTGCTCCCCGGTCGATGGCCCAGTCTAGGTGCTCCCCGGTCGATGGCCCAGTCTAGGTGCTCCCCGGTCGATGGCCCAGTCTAGGTGCTCCCCGGTCGATGGCCCAGTCTGGGTGCTCCCCGGTCGATGGCACAGTCTAGATGATCCCTGATTGATGGCTCAATCTGGGTGCTCCCCGGTCAATGGCCCAGTCTAGGTGCTCCCCGGTCAATGGCCCAGTCTAGGTGCTCCCCGGTCAATGGCCCAGTCTGGGTGCTCCCCGGTCAATGGCCCAGTCTGGGTGCTTCCTATATTCCCCAATCTGACACTAGGGTTGATGGCCCAGTCTAGGTGCTCCCCGGTCAATGGCCCAGTCTAGGTGCTCCCCGGTCAATGGCCCAGTCTAGGTGCTCCCCGGTCAATGGCCCAGTCTAGGTGCTCCCCGGTCAATGGCCCAGTCTAGGTGCTCCCCGGTCAATGGCCCAGTCTGGGTGCTCCCCAGTCGATGGCCCAGTCTGGGTGCTCCCCAGTTAAGACAGACAGACATACAGAAGTAGTATCTTATATAAACTAAAGACAGGTAGATGCTTCATGTAGAAAATCTGACATGAATAGCAAAAGAGCTGACCGGAGTTTATTAAATCTGTAGCTCTCCTTTAAATATTGTAGTGCTGCGTGTTTTGTCTAGAAGTATCTACTGAATGAGTGTTTGGTGAATTCCCCATCAACTTCTCTGTGTACATTAGCTGGAACATCCTCTTTAAGGCTCAGTCCCACAATTAATACTGCTTTTCTTCATTTGAAGTGTTTATTCTCACGTATTGTCATTTGGTAACATCTTAAGGATGCAAGTTATACCGCATGTCTCTTGTGTAAATCTATTCTTCTTTACTGGAGTGCTGCTGGCCAATTATTGAATATATCTCAGAAGATTCTAAATACTGTATCTACTTACATAAAAACCTAACTGGCTCCATGCTCCACTAGTAGACTGTGTAATAACAATCATCATAGATTTATAACTTTGTAACAGAGAAAGCAAAACATTACTAAAATGGATTTCTGGGATGACAGATTCCCTTTGAAGTGGGCACGTTGGACATTTCGGGCAGATCTTCAGCGAGGTTTCTATAAATGTGTGAGCCCGCACTGCCGGTAGGCACAGCTTCTAATCAAGGAGCTTGTCCTGCCCTCGTATAAGTTCAATGTCTGCAAATATTCATTCTCTTTTCTCTTTCACTAGTTACCAAACTGACAGGCAGCCACACAGCCAGGACGGCTGCATGGTTAAATCTTATTCCATTCAAGCCAAAAAAAAGAAAAAAGGTCTGTTCTAAGGGAAATCCCAGAGCAAGCGTTTCCAATTTGAGAGAGATAACTGAACTACATTTAATAACAAGAACGACATAATTTGATGAACGTGACGCTAATTAGAATAATCGCACAATATTTAATAATGGGAAAGTCGACTGAAGAACATTTGGATTTAATTGAAGAACTAAAGGGGGAGTCTGACCTTATTTATGAGCAAATCATGCAGACCTGTTTTAAAACCCATGCTTGGATTCAATTTAAAAGTGCACTTATAAAAAAACAGAACAAAAACTCATAAGCTTGTTGTAAAGACTTCTCTGGATTATGTGCCAAAAAAACTCAGATTTTCCATTTTGACTGCACTCGAGTTAGTCAATGGTTCACTTATGCATCAAGGGCCTGATTCATTAAGGATCTTAACTTGAGAAACTTCTTATTTCAGTCTCCTGGACAAAACCATGTAACAATGCAAGGGGTGCAAATTAGTATTCTGCTTTGCACATAAGCTAAATACTGCCTGTTTTTTCATGTAGCACACAAATATATAAATAAATATCAACTTTAAATTTCAGTGTACAAATAAGCTATCAAGTATTTGTGTGCTATATGAAAAAACAGACAGTATTTAACTTATGTGCAAAACAGAATACTAATTTGCACCCCTTGCCTTGTAACATGGTTTTGTCCAGGAGACTGAAATAAGAAGTTTCTCAAGTTAAGATCCTTAATGAATCAGGCCCCTAATTATTAGAGAACCCTGACGTCAGTAATAACTATTATTACTTTTATACCTGGTATTTATGAATATATGCAGATGTGCGTATGCGTGAGAGGGTTTTCTGACTAGAGTATGCACAGTGGAATCAAAAGCCCAGATTTGATAATATTTTTTTTAAAAAAAATGTAAGTTGCAAAAAAGAAATCAATCATTAATTTTAAACAAAATAATTCAACATTTTAAAACATGAATTCATTAAAAAATGTTTTATTCTAGCAATAAATCATTTCTTAATGTTTTTATTTTCTGTTATTGCCGTCCTGATTTTGAGCAACAGAATAAGTTTCCCATTATATATTGGATAGACATGGGAAAAGCTGGTGAATCTTACTGTCAGCAGGGTTATCGCTGAAAGAAAATTAACACTATTATTATTATCCTTTATTTATAAGGCGCCACAAGATTTCCGCAGTGCTGTACAGATTAGAAACATTAGACCATACAGGGTATAAAAACACATACAAAACCGCATTAAGTTTAAAGTTAAGGAGGACAAGGTGGGAGAGAGGGAAGCCGATGAGGAGAAGGTTATAGTAATCAAGACGGGAAATGAGGAGTGTATGGATAATGGATTTGGTGGCATTACTGATGTGAATGAGTTCTCTGTACAGCGCTGCGGAATTAGTGGCGCTATATAAATAAATGGTGATGAAATGGTGATGATCCTGGGATATGAAGGGCTAGATGCGGGCAATGTTGCGTAGTTGCAAAACAAGATTCGGCAAGGGATTGGATGTGGGGGATAAAGGAGAGGGAGGAGTCAAGGGTGACACCCAGGCAGCGGAGTTGGGAAACAGATGAGATGGTGGTATTAACGGTGCTAGAGAGATCAAGGTGGGATGAAGATCTAGGAGGAGGGTAGACAATGAGTTCGGCTTTGATAATATTTTGAGAAAACATGAGGACATTGAAGAGGAGATGGCAAAAAGACAGTCAGATACACAAGAGAGTAGGGGAGGGGAAAGATCAGGAGAAGAGAGGTAGAGTTGAATGTCATCTGTGTAGAGGTGATACTGGAGACCGAAGGAAGTAATGAGTTTTCCCAGGAAGGTGGTGTACAGCGAAAAGAGAAGAGGTCAGCGAACATTGTCTCATTAGGGCAGCATGAACCAGAAGTGGATACAAAGAAGGAGCGGTTGGTGTATGAGATGAACCAAACGAGAATAACCCTCCATATTTGCCCATTTCAATTTCCTGTTGTACATTATTTTTGCATAATCTTTACGTTATTATTTCCCAACTACTCGCCTATTGTAAAACCAGCAGTTCTGGAAATACTCTCCTCATTATCTTCTTACACTCGGTGACTACACTTGGACCAACGGTCTACTTTGACAATGAAGAGTAGATTACGTTTGCTGAGCCTACAGTTTTTCAATGTAATTTATACGAACAAAAACTTTTAAAAGTAAGTAATGTATGCAATCAATAGAAATGCGGCAAGGTTTTATGAAAATGAATGTGCAACTGATTATCTGGTTTACTTTACCTGAGAAGAGACCTGGTGGAAAACTTTACAAAGTCAGTAATTAAAGCAATTGCCTTTAAAGAAATTGCTGTTTTAAATATCCCCTGCAAAGTAGCCAAATATCAGGGACTTGCAAAAAGCGCAGGTTGATACTTTTACTCCCAGCTGTGTGAACAGAAGCAGTTTTTACTATACTAACTGTAGGTACCATTCAGATAATTCTACTAGAGAGTATTACTAGCCAATGGTGCTAGAAAGTTTGTGAACTCTTTTGAAATTTCTGCATAATTGGGACTTTAAATGTTTTCAGATCTTCATCTATGTCATAAATATAGTTACAGGGAAACTAATAAATAAAATAACACACCAAAGGATATGCTTTTTCATTAATTTATTGATTTATCAAAATGACCCAATCTTTATAAAAAAATATGTGAACCTCTAGGATTATCAGTATAGTTAATAGTATAATTAAAGTTAGGAGTGTCAACCAATGGGGTGTGAGTTTGAGTAACCCTGTTCTATTTATAAGACATAAACCAGAGCCTTCACTACCAAAAACTTGTTCTCATCACACGAGATTGTGGGTTCATGCTATGCCTTAATAAAAGGACATTTCTGAGGACCTCAGATAAAGAGTTGTCACTGCTAATCAGATTAGGAAAGTTTACAAAATGATTTCTAAAGATTTTGGGCTTCACCAATCTACAGCTAGACAGATGGTGGACAAATGGAGAAAATTCAATACCGCTGTTACTCTCCCTAGGAGTTATCGCCCAGCAAGAATTACTCCAAGAGTATGGCATATAATATCACAAAGAACTCTCCACAAAGAAAAGAGCTGCCCATTTAAATTTTGCTAATGAACACCGGGATGAGCCAGAAGACTACTGAAATAATATGTGGATGCATTAGTCTATTATAGAACTTTTTGGCTTAATTAAGAAATGTTTGGAGAAAACCAAGCACAGCATTCCAACAGAAGAACCTTCAATTTCAGTGTACAATCAAGTATTTGTGTGCTACCTGAAAAAACCTGACAGTATTTAACTTATGTGCAAAATAGAAAACTAATTTGCACCCCTTGCATTGTAACATGGCTTTGTCCAGGAAACTACTTACTCAATTTTTTTTACTTAACTTTCCTTAATGAATCAGGCCCATTGTATTCAAATACTTATACTTTAATATGGCGTTGGTCCCCCTTTTACAGCGATAACAGCTTCCACTCTTCTTGGAAGGCTTTCCACAAGATGTTGAAGTGTTTCTGCAGGAATTTGTGCCCATTCATTCTGTAGAGCATTTATAAGGTCAGGCACTGATGTTGGACGAGAAGACCTGGCTAGCAATCTCTGTTCCAGTTCATCCCAAAGGTGTTCGATGGGGTTGAGGTCAGGGCTCTGTGCGGGCCAGTCAAGTTCTTCCACACCGAACTCATCAAACCAGGTCTTTGTAGTCCTTGCTTTGTGCACTGGTGCACAGTCATGTTGAAATAGAAAAGGGCCTTCCCCAAACTGTTGCCACAATGTTGAAAGCATAGCATTGTCCAAAATGACTTGGTATGCTGATGCATTAAGATTGCCCTTCACTGGAGATAATGGGCCTAGCCCAAACCTTGAAAAACAGCCCCATGCAATTATCCCTTCTACACCAAACTTCACAGTTGGCATAATGCAGTCAGGCAGGTAACATTTTCCTGTCATCCGTCAAACCCAGACTCACCCATCTGACTGCCAAACAGAGAAGCGTGATTCGTCACTCCACATAACACGTTTCCACTGCTCCACAGTCCAGTGTCTGTGTGCTTTACACCACTCCATCCGATGCTTGGCATTGGTCTTGGTGATGTGAGGCTTGCATGCAGCTGCTCGGCCATGGAAGCCAATTCCATTAAGCTCCCGCCGCACAGTTTTTGTGCTTACATTAATGCCAGTCGAAGTTCGGAACTCTTCAGCTATGGAATCAGCAGAGGATTGGGGACTTTTACGCACCATGCGCCTTAGCAGTCATGGACCCCGATCTATGATTTTACGTGGTCTTCTGCTTCGTGGCTGAGTTGCTGTTGTACCTAATCACTTCCACTTTCTAATAATATCACTTACAGTTGACTGTGGAATATCCAGCAGGGTTGAAATTTCACAAACTTCCTTTTGCAAAGGTGGCATCCTATCACAGTACCCTGCTTGAAGTCACTGAGTTCTTCAGAACGACCCATTTTGTATCACAAATGTTTGCAAACGGAGACTGCATGGCTAGGTGCTTGATGTTATACACCTCTGGCAACGGGTCTGATTGAAACACCTCAATTCAAAAATTAACAGGTGCGGCCAAATAATTTTGCCCATATAGTGCATATGCTATGTCATACCACCACTTATCTTACTGCCTTCATTGTAAAACAATCAAATTCCATTCACTTACATTTCACATATTACCACTTCTAAACTTCCACTTCGACCACTGTACACATAATATTTACACCTTTGTACTTCTTGCCTGTACTGCTACAGGCAAAGTTTGGATTGTTGAAAACAATAAGCAAATATTTTCTACCTTCCTCGCATTTACCTTTCATTCTTCATTTCATCCCTCCAAATATCTGCCAAGTCCCATCCAAATCAGCTTAATGCTCAGTAAACATCCCATTGTAAGATGAAATCTGCTTTGCTAATTTCTCATTGCATTCAGGAATAATGGATTTGATTTTAATCACAGATGGTCTTTTTCAATGTCTGCTCCGTCTGCGATAGAATCCACGGGATAGAGGCCAAATGTGGAGAGACGTCTCCTAATATCCCCCTTTTAAATGGCTCGATGTGTATCTAATGAGCTTCAAAATGACGACAAATGAGTTTATAAAAGTATATATGATTAACACATGAACTTCATTAAGAGAAAAACAAAACAAAAAAGGCTAATTATAAACATTTTGTAACCACCATTAATATTTAAACACATGATTTAAAAGTACAAATATGGCTACTTTAACTAGCATCCAAACTGTTACCACAGTCATGCAGCTGTACCCAATTATCTAAATTGCAACAGTCTGTGGATGCTTAAATATTTCTTGTTTGCATCGGCCATAATGTGTGCATCCAAAATTAAAGGGCTCTTCACCCATTTTTTTTCTAAATACTTCTGATGTTTTGTATGCAAGGAACTATTAAAAATGCAATTACTTTAGTGAGCATATGTCCAACTATTTGGTTTTAGCACAAGCAAAAATATACTTGTCACATAGCTGTTTTTGTGCTGAACAGGAAAATGCAATTAATTCACTGTGGCCCTGTTTATAGTTGTGATGTCGCTAGTTGCTAGGGAATCGATATGTTGCACGTTTTATTGGAATGGGCTGAGACCACAAAATGTCTCTACTGGTTTTATTGGTTGAACTTTGTGTCCCTCTTTAGAACATTTAACTTCACACTACATAAAGTTAAGTGAACAGGGCATGTTGGCATTTAAGATTTGAATATATCCATCATATCATAGCATAAACACAGTAGCAGGCTCGGGCTGGCAAATTTCAGCCCGGGGGGCGCACAGTCAGCGTTTCACATGACACGCGATGCGGCCGCGTCGTTGAACCCATGTTGAACAAACACCAATCTATGCAGACCACTTTCAACAATTTGCTACAAACACTCTACCGCTAGAGATTTCTTACTTGCCGTGGACGTATTTGCTCAAGCCGCGTCCACTCGCTTCCTCTTGTATTAAACAAGGACCCCTAACACAGACAATATCACTGTGGGACCCAAGGGCTATCAGCTCCTCGATACCCTGGCTAAACCACAAAATCTGTTGAGTTTATTATAACTGGGAGAACAAAGTCAATACAATCAACCAGCCTTTCCAATATAATTCCTCCTAGCTGCTTCACCAATTCGCACTAACGGTTGTCGTGCGATTAGATCGCACTGCCTACCAATACTAATTATTAGCAAACCTTGCGATCTATTGGCAGCGCTTTGCGAAAACCCAGTTTTCGCATTCGGTATACCTGCCCTGTATACCGTCCTTCAGTTGGGCAATCCGCCTCGTCAGACAGCAACTGAGCACAATGAATAATAAACAGTGTATCTACGTTACAAAATCACACACTATACACCTTTTCTGCGCGGAAAATCAAAAGTTCCCAACAACAGTAATAATGTCTCAAAGGCTTTCACAAGTAATTATACTATGCACATATAATAACTATCAAGACGATTGTTTAACCACGTGGCAAATCTACCGGAAGTTCGCGTACGCACAGCAGGAAATACACATACGCTAAGCAATGCAATACAGTTAAAACGCACAATGACAGTAAAAAGAAACAGTTTTCTCTTTTGTCCCTAGGTTCTAGTTAGAGTGCCCTAGACAATGCAAAATGGACATTCGGTTTCACAACACAGAGTAAAATTCAGGTTTTGAACACATTGCGTTCTTACCCGTATATGACGTGTCTCCACCCTTTGTTGCGGAACCGAAATCCGTTGGTCTTGCGTATCATCGGCAACGAAACCTCCAAAGCTCACGAGCCCCCAAATTGTTATATGCGTATTGTCGCTAACCAATAACGATTGTCGAACCTCAATTTGTGTTTCCAACGCACAAATATTTATTCGCAATATGTAGTAAAATATGTTCAAGCGAAGTGATAATAAATACAGCCGTTACTTATCGCAGGCGCTCTGGATCCAGTGTGCAGTCATTCAATCCTGAAGTCTGGAGACAAGATGTCTGAACACTGGATGTGAAGCTGCTGCTTATATGCACACAGAAATACAGTAACACAATGAAGATGGTATAGCTTGCTTCTATTGGTCCAGGTTTCAGGAAGGTCTAAGGGGTTGTCAATCATTGGCTAGTTCATCCTAAGGAATCCAAAGGAGTGGGTCATCTCTCCAGGGGGTATGCTCGACTCTTCCCGCCAAGATTCCTTAGTCCTAAGTAGTCCATAATTCCCTATCATTCATAACTTGCGTATGCACTCTGCGATTCCTTCGCAGAGTGAACCAAACAGTGTCAAATGTAAAGAGGTTTATTATGATACCACATGATATGATTCCTTCAACCTGTTCCATATATTTCACTAATATGCATGTAACTTTAATATAAACACATAAATACTACTATATTTCGACATAACTGACTATGTGTTGCAACCACCATTAATGTGTACTATGTTACAAGTATGTGTGTTTATGCGAATGTATGGTAAAAGACCAAATACTGTTGCTGCCACGTGTAGTAGCTGCGTACGCCCTTTCACGCCGTAGCGTGCCCTTGTACGCCGTAGAGTACCGTACGCATCTTTTCAGACAAAGACAACCAAGTTTGCTCGATTTTAATTGAAATGACTTTATCCAATTTGCTGACTTTGACAGTAGAGATCATGATATAGAGTGACCACTCCGACTGTGAGGCTTCCAACAGGTGACATCAATGAGAACTATTGAACATTGTGGTGTGCAGGAGAAATAGATGTAATGAAAGTGATGCTTTAGTCCATCAGAGAGGTGGTCTGGAACTATCCAATATGCCTGGTAGTAAGGGGACTGTTAGAGAACAAGGCAGAAGTTCTCCAAATGTAGTTGTTAAAGAGAGTGCACCTACACCCCCTACGCCTTCTCGCAGACTGACAAAGGGTTACACTTACACTTGACAAATAAAATCCAAAGGAATTTATTTACCACCAATATCTCACCAATGACTATGATCCAAAAATCATAGATGTCAAAAGTCATGCCCAATATGAAAAATACACTGTGCAAAAATATGGAAATGACCCTGTTAATCTACCATTGGAATTTATTGAAAAACATATTAAGGTTTGAATACAGGGATCAAATATTTTGCCAAGGAAATGTACAAAAGACATCACAGAAAATAAAGCGATCTACTTAATAGTAGCGGGAAACAATGCAATTAGGTGTTTTCACCTACTGAGCAGGAAAGAAGCCTTAATTACGTACTGTAGAACAAATACTCATCCACTATCAATAAAAAACACGTAAAATATTATGTTAATGACTGGTGACGTTTATAACCAACCATTGCATGCCCCTCTAATTGTTCATCAACATGAATTGTAGACGAGTAGTACGAAGATGATGAACGAATCAAGTCTTCAAAGTTAGTACAGTGATGAATTAGTTTTATGGTGGAAAAACTATTAGGAATATTTTAGATAATTCATCAAAGTGTTCTGGACTTCAGAATAAAAAGTGTTGCGGGGGGGGGGGGGGGACCCCTCTGTGCTAGATATATCAATCAGGAAAAGTAATTGGCGTCAGGGGAGTTGCTTTTGTCAATAAATCGGGCTGAATTCTTGTGACCTAATTTTACTGTCCAGAGAATGTGATAAATGAGTTCAAGCACCTCAGACTTACAGTGTGGATCATTAGTTAATGCTTCCTGACAGCATGGGGCCTAACCAAATAATTGCCAAGCGTCACACTTTGGTGACAGTTTCCATTGGGGTTGGTTATTTTAGAAAACTGAGTTCTTAGAAGTACCACCAGGTTATTTTTTTCCGGATCAAAAGTAACATAATTAAAACTGAATACAAAGGTACCTTGGTAAACCTATTGTGACAGATACATGGAGATGAGGGGTTTAAAGGTACCTCCAATAAACCCAGACATGGATACTTTTTATGTCAACTCAATGTCATGAGCAAGCTTATTAATAGTCTTCTGATAAAAGTGACTTAATAAAAGTGCAAAAAAAGTATCACATGCAGAACAACAGCCTGCTATTAAGTATGACTGTTTCTTTAAACAGGATATCCCCAGTATAACGCTGTATATCATTGATATACCCAGAATAATGCTGTTACCCCTGAGGCCTGTAGACCTCACCTCTGAACCGAGTCATGGGTACCAGTGTACCACACTTAGTAGCGAGGTATGGTCAAGTCCACATAGGGTAGGATATACTTATTAATGCTTTACCATGTATGTAGACGATGTAAGCTTTCACAAGCAGGGCCCTCTTTCCTTGTGTTCTCCTTCTAATATTCCATCACCCTCTGTACCTCTTGGCCTGCTTCCCTAGCCCTGTTTTCTTGAGCTTAGACCTACTTCCCGCTGGATACTACCATCACTATCATTCACTGTCCCACAAATAATTTGATTTGCGTTACCTGTATTTTTTATTCATTTCGTAAGTCTTGTCTTTGTATTTTGTTATGTCTTATGGATCACTGCTTTCTGTATATGTTATGTACAGCACTGCGGACCCTTTGTGGCGCCTTATAAATAAAATATAATAAATAATAATAATAATAAGTGAACAATTAGAAGGTCCATGCTGTAGATTAGGCCTGTCCAACCTGCGGCCCTCCAGGTATTGTGAAACTACAAGTCCCAGCATGCCTTTTCAGCTATCAACTGGTTGTCTACCAGCAAAGCATACTGGGGCTTGTAGTTTCACATCACCTGGAGGGCTGCAGGTTGGACAGACATGCTGTAGATTATGATCTTGAACCACTGAATTTGAAACAGTTTGAAGGTCAGAAAGTCACCGCTTCCTTTGGTAGGACAAGACAGTACCTTCTTCTCTGCTAATCTAAGCAAGATCCTGGCTTCTAACTGAGGTTTATGTTTTACCAATCAAGGTATGTGAGCCGTGGTTTTTTTATCTTATCCATGCTCAACTGGACTTGTAAATGCAAAGTTTAATTCAAGGGCATTTAAGCTAGTCAACAAAATAAAGGAAACACCTGGGTAAATGAGGGATACCAGGCATATTGAAAGCAAGGTATGGCTTTTGTGTTATTTAAGCAAGTAACATCCCAACATGTTCATGATCATTTATAAATATGTTACACTGCCCTGGTTGCTTATAATTATGGCTAGTGTGGCTGCAAGAGGAGACCTCTGTGACTTTGAAAGAGAGGTGATTGTTGGGGAACATTTAGCAGGAGCTTCGGTGACCAAGACAACTCAACTTGTTTCTCGAGTAATAGTGCCCAAGGTGATGTCAGCAGGGAAATCTGCAAAAAAAATCACCACAAGCCAAGGACTTCAGTGGGCATAAGCACGTTATATAGGTTTAAGTGCTAGGCAAAACAGGGGGGGGGGGGGCAGTTGCAGATCAATTGACTGTAATTTTCAAGCATTAGCAGCAAGTTTCATTAAAAACGGTCCGACAGGAAATCCACATAACAGGATATCATAGTGTGGTTGCATAAACCACTCATAACTCCTGGCAATGAACGTGTGCGAGTCCAGTGGTGCAAAGAGCGAAGGAAGTTTATATGGTCAGATAAATCTTCATTCTTCACCATGTTTGACAAATGGATGAGAACATGTTTGATACCTGTCTAAAGAACGTTACAGCCCTAAGTACTTGTTTCCAACAGTGAAGGGTTCTGGGCATTTTCCTGGCATGGTTTGGGTGATGTAAAATGCTTTGCTTTGTACTCTCAGGTCCACCATTAGGGGGGCAGTATGGTGGGTACAGTTATAATGGACCTGGACTTACTAAGGGGCCTGCCAGTGCCGATGATACCACAGACAGCGAATCAGATGCAGTTTGGGGCCAGGGTCATTGGAAG
Organism: Mixophyes fleayi; assembly: GCF_038048845.1. Lineage (NCBI taxonomy): Eukaryota > Metazoa > Chordata > Amphibia > Anura > Limnodynastidae > Mixophyes > Mixophyes fleayi. The sequence continues at coordinate 20,434,002 of NC_134407.1, forward strand.
AAGAGGGCCCCGAGACAGATGGAAAGGAGTCACCAGCCTGAGATGCACTGATACCTGATGCAGAACATGGTCCAGGTTCCACGGTTCCACTGCTGCCCAGGTGCCAACACAGAATTTCCCGGGGGGCTAAAAAATTAGATTTTTGTAAAAGCAAAACAAAAGCCAATCTGCTCACCAGATTGTCCCTCACATACCCACTCTGCCCGTCAGATTTTTTTTCCCCTCGACATGCGCCCTACCCACTAGCCTTCTTCTCATGAACCCCTCCTGCCCGCTAGCTTTTCTCATACATGCCCCCCCTCCTTGCCCCCTTCTCTCGCATGTTCCCTGTCTACCAGCTTTTCACTCACATGTCCCCCTGCCTACCAGTTTTTCCCTCTTGCCCCCCTGCCAACGTGCTTCCCACACATGCCCACCAGATTTTCTCTCACTTGTCCCTCTCCCCTTCCCACCAGCTTTTCTCTCACATACCCCTCTTAACTGGTGTGCCACACATCACCCCTTCTTCTTTCCAGTTCAACTTGCTCACACATGCAAGCCACATCCCTGTGCCAGGGGACACAGGAGTCGAGGAGGGGGTCCCGTGACTGTTTCAATTGTACTAGGCCCCATGATTACAGATGGTAATACCATCTCAGGGTTGCATTACCAAATGTAACTGAAATCCCAAATCTTGTCGCCATCATGACCAAGAAAGTTTTGTGGGGTTTATGTTATTATTTATATAAGTATAGGGAGAGCAATAATCATTCTTTTCAATATTTTTTGCACGATAAGTGAAATTATCATCACCTAAATCTACTTGCTACATTTTGAGTGCCGAAAACATTCAGGGATTTTTAGTTTTGTGTCAACTTTCCTGTTTGCAAAACTCTTTAAAACTTTTAAACATGAGGTTAGGGGGGCAGTCAATTCTATTGAATTGTGTGAAACATCAGGCGTGATAAGTAGAACATTGCACAAATTGTGATGGGCATTGATGTCTCAATTAACATGGCTATGCTTTCAAAACCACTCTTCTATTTCTCCATTACTGCAAATAAGTCTGAAAATAGACATTCAGAGAATTATTGCATTACATATTTTACTATTTTTTTTAAACACACTGAAGGCCACATTTTTCTTTACCTGTCGTTAGAAACCATCAGCTGTATCAGTGCCGTCTTAATAGCATTACTGGCCCCTGGGAAAAGCAGTGCACTGGGGTCTCACCTACACCACCACTCACAAGAATAGATATGTAAATGATCGATAAAATTAAGCTTATATTTATTGGCACCTCCAACAAAATCAGTGTTTAAACATTAAAAAACATCCTGTACAGGAAAGATTAAACCACACAAATGTTTGGACAATATAACATGAGCCTTGAAGTTGAAAAGCAAGAAATTCAACATATAAATGGTACTTTGTTGGATAATCATACAGACGGAGATGGCACAGCACGAAATTACAATGAATTATGTATTATTAATCAACTGTTCAACACAAACATCCTGCTCAGTAATGTCACTGAATCCTTGCAAGTTGATGAGCTGCAAACTGGTTCAGCCACCCAAAAATGGATACCTCCATTGTGTGTAGGTGACCGGTCCATTTTAAACCTAAGGGAGCCTATTTACTATCAAGCGGCGATAGGGCTGGTTTTCTATCGCCACTTATCGCGGTAATAGTAAACCTGCTATTGCAGCAATTACTAAGACAGTGTTGCTGGGTCAGCGGAGTGATACTCGGCTCCCTGGTGAGACTGGCTGGCAGCGGTAATAATACTCTTAAGTCCCGGATGTCCCTGTGCATGCGCACCCTAGCTTTGACGGATCACACGTGTGCAGTGGAACTGGAAGCCCAAGTCAAGGCTTCCAGTTCCTCTAGTAAAGATAAGGAAGAAAAAAAATAATAATAATAATAAATATATATATATATATATATATATATATATATATATATATATATATATATATATTTACACACACACACACACGTTAACCCATGCATGATACTCATGCATTCTAGTCAAATCAAGCTACTGTAAAATTACCTCACGAAAATGAGTTTGACCCCTCAACTCGTAAATTTAGCCTTTACTACCCCTCCCACGGGGGGAAGGGGGGATGATGGAAGTTAACTGACTTCACTATTCTAATTTTTTTTGTCAAATAATGTCAGTATACCAAATTTCAGGTCAATTGGATGAGCCCTTTCTGAGAAAATAGTTTTTTCCACACACACTAACACACGCCACTAGGCTTTTACTTATATATATTAGATAATGCTAAGAATTTAGTAGGTCAGTGTATAACTTCGCCCAGCAGGTGGCGCTGCAGCTTGTTTTTCCTTTTTTTCACACATACACAGACTAACACACACCACTAGGCTTATATATATTAGAGAGATATATATATATATATATATATATATATATATATATATATATATATAGTGAGAAAGTACAGCATTCACAGGAATCCGACACAGGTATGCTGAACCATTTAACTGTTTATTGGCAGTTGTCAGGATGGTAAAACAGTTCCAACGCTGGTTCAGCAATCATATCAGAGACAGTACACAAAAATCCCCACCACCTACATCTGGTTAGACATTACTTCCCTGTCTGCAAGCCGGCCACTTACTGGCATCGGTGGTCCCATCCACACATACAGACAGTGTCTTTATCCTCCAATACAAACAAATCACACCCATGTGGTACATCTGCATATGTGTGTGTGTGTGTGTGTGTGTGTGTGTGTGCTAAGAGAGGAAACTATGGAAAACTTAACCCTGTTGCTGCAGACTAACTGTGTTCTTACCTGTTCCCTTATAGGGGAACTGTGGAAAACATCCCTCTTTGCCTAGATAGATAGATCAGGTTAGATTGTTCTATATCCCCCAGAACCAGTTACTGTCTATTGTGCAAATCTAGTGTTCTCTGGTTATTTCCAACTTACCTGTGTGTAGTAAATAAATATACACCGCCTATACTGCTGGCTTCTCTATTGCCACGATGCCTTAAACCTACTCATGTAAACCTTTAACCTTCATTCTTCTGCCAAGACTCTTGAGCCTTTCTGTGTCTCCTCTCTTCCTCGTGCTGTATACAAAGCAGTAGCCAATTTTTTTTTTTAAGGTTATCAGCAGTTTTGAGCAGCGTGCCAGCTATTTCTGCTTCAAAGATCAGTTTTGTAATTTGCGTAAAGCTTAATAGCTCTTCGACTTTAATAAATCATGGGCAAGAGCTCATTCTTTCATACTTTACAGGACATGATTATGTCAGGCAAACAGTTATGTCCTTCTGTCCCCTATTGGGGAATTCTTATTAGCCAAGCATCCTCGGGTCATTATATCTGACAAGAGAGCCACAGCTCCGCTCGACTATTTTATGTGTCTGTTTGAAGGTTCTAAGCATTCAGCCTGTGACAATAAGTCCTGTGGGTCAATCTCTGCAACCGTCTGATCACAAGATATAATATTTTCCAGCGGTTTCTTTGTAAACAGGATGCATAGGGGAATTCAATCCATGTCAATCTCTTTGCGGCATCGCAGAGAAACAGCCACGTCACTGCATGTCGAGGTCTTGCAGGCATAATGGAATATGACAGTTTTAATGAGTATTTTACTTTATAATCTAAAGTCATTGCATACGGCTGATCGCACTGGTTACTGTTTTTCTCTCAGGAATAAGGTGATAGAAATTAATAACATTTTGTGCTTTGGATTACTTTAAAAAAACAAAACAAAAAAAAAAAAACAAGCTTAACTGCCATTTAAAAGAAAAAAAAAAAAAAAAAAGTCTCCAGGGGGTAGATTTATCAAACCTTCTAAAAATGTAGGTGTTGCTCATAGCAACCAGTCTAGAATGGACTAGATAACTGGTAGCTAGAATTTGATTGGTTGCTAAGGACACCTCTACTTTTTCGTTTTCGAGGGTTTGATAAATCTACCCCCAAGACATAAAATATGTAACATCTACTGGCACAGTGGCCATAGTATTCCCAGACAGGTGGTCCTTGATTTCTTTCTGAACAGGCCACATAGCACAAAACGGGTAAACTGACTTGCCTGGCCCTTTGTTTTGCTCCTGGGGAGGGTATATACAGTGTTGGGGTACAAATGCAAATGAACACAAATAAATGTAATTACTTGTAGAACTAGTAGATTCTAGCGATTTTCTCTTATTGATAAATAGACTACTATTGGGCACAAGGCACTCTGTAAAACTTTTTTTTACAAACAAGACAGATCCTCTTGACCCCTGATGAGAACAGCAGTATCCGTAACAAAATAAATATATATAATGACATAATCTAAAACAGTGACAACTGGTTATGGAACAGTATCATAGATATTTAATATCAATTTCCAAAACAACATCACTGATAGAAACCTTATATATAAATACAGAATTAAAAATTGGTTAGGACAAATGGGTGTGGCATTAAGCAAAATGGATTCCTTTCATATAGCGGACTTTCAAAAAGTCAATCAGTTCTTTATAGATCTTTGATGGTAGTCAAATACTTGGAATATTCGACTACCAATAGAATTGGTTCACTCATAAAGACCTCAAATGAATTTATAGAAATAGTCTCTTACAAAAATCCTCATTCTTTCATATATCTAAATAGTAGATCCACAATGTCCATATATTTGAGTATTAAACGTACGATTTGGTCATAGGCAAATCGAGGGGGGGGGGGTTTCCTAGTGCCTGGAAACCCCCCCCCCCCCAGCCTGGGGTACTGTATGCTTGAGGTGGCTGGACCCTGCCCCAAGACCAGCCACTTTGCAGCTTGTGAGCTTGTGTGCAGATCGTTTCTGTCTGCACTGTTCACAGACATCTCCCCCCAACAAGTATTGAAAGCAGCAAGAACAGGTAGGAGAGAGCAGGACAGTCTGTCACCTGTTCTGACACACTCTGTCAGGACTTTGTCCTGATTGCAGGGACAGTTGGGAGGTATGTCCCGTTTCACACGGCTCTGCTCGAAAAGGGAGAGCTGTGTGCCCCTAACAGTAGTGCAGGCAGCATTGCCCGTGTATATGATGGGGATAGGAAGAGCTGGAGAGCAGCCAAGCACTGTCTAAAACTATAGCCACGCCCCGAAGCATGCTGGCCGCGCCCACTGGTGTTGTGGCATGGAAACCCCTCTCTACAAATCCTGCGTTTGCCCCTGTTGGTAGTGTCGGTGTGGCCTGCCAGCACCTGCCGATATGGCTGATTTTGAAGTAACCATGTTGAATGCACCACTGAGTGACAGGCATGTATGACACTTCTTGATTTGTAATGAAATGTCTCATACAAAGAAGAGAATTGTATTTTTTCTTTTTCTCGGAAACACTTGGAAGCCTTAATTACAGAACAGCCTGCTCTATATAATAAAATAATGGCTGCCGGATTCCTCCTAATGAACTCCATGTCACGTTTCTTCTTGTTTTATCTCTTTCCTACTCCCGCCTTCGCTGCGTAGTTACAATTGTCAGGTGTTAAAGAAACTTCGTTGTACTATTTTGCTGCTTCCAAGTGATCTTGGTCTCCTGACTTCTTACGTAATTGTGCTTTCGGCAAACTCATGTTAAGAGACATATCAACCCCCACGTCAAACCAGTACACCAGGAGGGAATTGTTTTACATATGCATGGTTAGCCTCTCCAGCTGATTGGAGGGTTAACGCTATTTCTACTACCAGAATTTAAATAGGTAGAAAAAAAAAAAAAAGATACTAAAAAAGTCTGGAGGTACACATTCCTTCCAGATTTCGCTCAGTATTTTTAGAACCCAGGGGAAACATGCTTTGTGATGACACGGAGCGCTTTAGTCCTGGAGTGATTGATTGTCTGTTGGGTAGGAACGCCACTCAGTAGGCAGCTCCAGATTAGTCTTACCAAGGCAATTTATTGACTGTCGTTCTTAGGCCTTAGAACTCTTGAGGGAAGAGAGGTTATGCTGACCCAAAAGAGCAATGCAGATAACCCAAATTGAGTAATAGGTGTAATTGTTTACAAATGTGTCCGTTTTGCGAGCTGTGTACCCATTCACTGTTAGACGGCTGTTTGTTTAGTAAGAGCCCAACAGCTATGGATTTTATTTTCACTTTTGCTTATCTTCTGTGTGGCAGAATCTGCACCTACTTCTTGTCATCGCGTATAAATAAAACTAGCTGTGAGTTAGCTAACCGCTGTACTCTACCTGCGTTTGCCATGTGCCTATTGCCCTGTCTACCCAAGAAGGTGGCAGTCACTGTGCTTACTCCCATGCATATATTACACAAGCTATATGAATATGTGTAACCTGTGCCACGTGAATTATGATGAAAATTGTCATGAACATAGAGAACTTACAGTTATAAGGGTAAACTCATCACATTATTGTGGATAATAAGGCCTAAATCATGACTGCAGTGTTTATTTGATCTATCAACTGAATCATTTGATAAATTGAGCTACTATGGTGTAAAATGTGAAGCCAGAGAGTCTGTTGTGTGTGTATTCGGTGACTCTGCACATCCCAGTGTTAGAAGATAGCAGTGTTACCTGTGGCAGTTTCAAAGGCCCCTGCGGTGAGCTATATCCTGGCCTAGGATGGAGTTTTGGCACCTGAATAAACTTTTAGGAACCACTTAACATGTTGTCTGGCTCAAGGAGACCATGCGCTGCCTTGGCTATATTTTATATAGACATTAATAATTCAGTTTTAAAATATGCCACTTAAAATCAATAAAAATAGTGATCAACACATATTCCTCAATAGCATGATGAAATACAACTCATATGTCAAATTAAGAATTCTGCCACACAGAGAAGTTGATAAATTGAGTATAAGCTCAACAGATACTGTGTACCTAGGCCTGTTTAGCATCAATAGATGGGTAAATTCATAGGGGATCTATTAATAATAAAATTGGGTTTGTGTGACACTCCACAGAAAAGTTAGGTTCCATAGTAGAATTGGGTATAAAATCAGGCAACATGCAAATGGTGATTGTGAAAAAGTGTCACAGATCACAACCCCTTGAGGTGGGGAAAAGTGTAAAGGTGTCTCTAAAAAGCCGAGACCAGTTACAACAAATCGTCAGTTTCTTGAGGATCAATCTAATTGAAGGACTGTCCATCTTTTCTGCCTACCCCCAGGCATACAGATCATTATACGTAAGTTGTGCTTTATACTTTCATTCCCTTTCTTTTTAGAACTGTTTGTAATTTTTTATTTGTATATCAAATCTTTATCGAATTGTTTTTTTACGATCTGTAAGCATTGTACCTTTTGTATATTAAATCTAACAATTTAATAATCCTGTCCTTATTGCTCTAAACAAATCCATTGCCTGTTTAGAAGAGAGATTGCTTGGCTGGAGTTTTCTTTTTAGAAACCACAGTGTGATGGGTTAACTGTTTAGCTACCAGAGCACAGAGTTTGCGCAATTGGATAATTGAGTCATAGGTTTACTGCGGGCCTTATACGTAGCTGGTAGCAGTTGGCGGAAAGGTGTGGAAGCGGGTGTCTATGTTGGGAAAAGGACCAGTAAATCCTGAGCCTGAAGAGGCGAGTGCAAGATTTGGGCTGGAATTCTGTGTGCTCCCTTACAGTAAGCTTCCAAGTTACGAGTGTGCAGAGGGCGGTTTGTGACACATACGAGCAACTGTGCTCAGTATAAGACATAATGTACCGCTACTCCACGGTAAAATAAAAAGTATATAAGTCACCAGGGACATCTGTAACTTGTACAAAAGCACAATGATACTGACCTTCGGTGGATGCGAGCTGATAACCCACTTTTTATTGGTTCAAATAGAATCATAGCCAACCATTGGCTGTCTGTGTTCTATTGACCCAACCACATGGTAAAAGCAATCTCCCAGTTCACTGTGCGTTATTCAGGTCTGTGCTCGGTCACTGTTAATCTTTACGTCACGTATGCATGCTAAGCAGTTTGTTACACCGTGATCTAAATATCTGATACACAGTACAAATCCACCCTGTGTGCGCTCTGAAAAACCTTTTTTGCCCACAATAAAGGGGTCTCATCTAAGCTTTCCCTCTCAACAGCCTGTCGAAGAATCTACATTCCTAGCTACTCCTGCAGCCCTCCTTCACCATATTTGTGACCTTAGGGAGCTCCAAAACAGGCACAATGACTCTGCTGGGTGAAACAGGTGGAGCAATGTTGGGTATAAGATGTGAATGGCAACTGTGGGTGTAACCAGTGTGGCCAGGGAAATAGGTGAGCACACTTTACTGGTTCACCTTAAGTGTATAAACAGCCCGGTGACACTAGGCCACAGCAGTAAGTGTTACCTTACCTCTTCACCAAGCCAATTTTGCACACACCTGAGGTGAACGGCGTGTATCATAATGTACATTTGACTCTACAGTTCACCACTACCATAGCCATTCATCCAGAGGTAATGGCCTAACCTTCTGTGTTCCTGCCATGCCCCCTCCAATTGGGCACTTTGGTACCTGGGGGCACCATACCATGAGATCGCTCCAGCTGCCATGGCTCTTTGCTACACCACATAGGTGACAAGTGTCCTTTAAAAAAATATACTTACGATTGGCAGGTGTTCTAATATAATAATATATAAGTGGTGGACAAAATGATGTAGATGCTACAAGCTAAGTAGACAAATCTTGAGCCATCTTGTACGCTTTTAAGAAGCCAAGTAAAAGGTGAAACTACAGCAACATGCAAATTATTATTACATTTTCAGACACTGCGGCTAAGCAGTTGTTGCAATGTGTCCAGTCTTTATCTAAAAACATTACATAACTCATAAACTATATCTGTATGTAATAGGAGGTTTTGTAGCTTAGCCATCTCCCAAATCGCTGCTGCATAGTGAGGTAACGAGTGTAAATGGAACAGACCAGGATACAATGACTATCCATAGACATCGCTAACAACTTGAGAATCAGCTCACATTGAATTATATGTTGGACATTGGATTTAGAAAGCAGACTGAATTATTTCCATCCGTTGCATTGTTAGTGCAGTCGCCAATGTTCTCCTTTCATTCGTCATTGTGTTGCTAAATGCATCTCATAGTGACATAAAAAAGTAGAATAAAAAAAGAATACTAACCTTTGCAAAGATGTTACCTATCGGCTTCCACTGTTCTCCACTCAAAAGATAAGGGACTATTATTTCATAATGTCCACAATGTTCCCTTTCTGTCGGTTTCCTAGACAATCCCAATTTACAGTCCACATTCTCTCCTAGACAAGAAGAGGGGAATAAAAAAGAAACTCATTTAAGCACGGAGCAGGCTGCAAACACAGACATTACTGTTTGGATGACTTTGCAGAGTCACTGGAAGATTAATATGTTCTAGGAAATCTTTTAATAAATCAAATCAATTAAACGTTTCCAGCGACTTTGCTTTGCGGAGGAAAACCATTTAGTATACAAAAAAAAACAATAATGCGAAAAAAAAATGGTAGAGTGTGACATCAACATTAATGATTCCAGAAATCAGGTCATGTGCATTTTTTCTTTTCAATTTTTTTCTTCTGTAAAATTGGAGTGTTTTGCTGTAGAGTAAGCTCAGGTAACCTGTGGGTCTGCGATAGTGGCAGGGACTACAAGTTCCAGGATGTCCTGACAGCCAGAGAATGTGCCAGGACTTTTAGTTCCACAATTCATAGAGAATAACTGTTGGCAAGGCATGCTGGGACTTTCTACAGCTGCTGGTGAGCCAAACATTGCCAACTGTCCGTGGGCTGGCGGGCCATGACGGGATTAGAATCCTGGAACCGTATGAGAACCACATTGTACAGCACATGGAAGTGTCTCACGGCAGGAATCCTGCTTGTCCCATCAATAACTCCTACATGCCTGCTAACTGATTTATATGCTGAATTGTATGCACCGTTCCAGTTTAGTTGGCGTACCCAGCCTTTATCATGCCTGCCTCTTTACTAGTGGTATACATTTGTTAAAAGAAATAAGCAAGACCCAGTATTGGTAAATTGGCCTTATACAAAAGCAAGCTAAAAGCTACAGATTATTTTGGGTCATTTTAAACTTTCGTATCTCATGTGATTAGTTTTTGCCACAAAACAATAAATAAATAAACAAATAATGGAGGAATGCAAACTAAGTAAGAGTTATAGGGGCATATTCAATTAGCCACGTTACTCGCAAAAGTAACGCGGCGTTAAAAGTATTACAGTTATTACGGTAATTCTAACCCGGAATTCAGCTCACAGCTCCCTGAGCTGTGAGCAGAAAGCCGGCGTTAAAAGGTACTGTAATAACTGTAATTACACGCACTATTACCGTAATAATGGTAATAGTGCGCAAGCTGCGTTACTTTTGACAGTAACGCGGCCAATTGAATATGCCCCATAGTCTTTTTTCCAGATTGGTATATGTTTTAAAATGACCAGACCCCGTGATAGCAGCCAAAATAGAGCAACTGGCCTGATATTGTAGCACGTGACCCTAAATCGATATTAAGGCCCAATAATGATCCTATTAAAGGGAAAAAATGATTAATTATTGGGCATGATGATCCTCTGTGTGTATTTACAACTATATAAATAGGCAGCATAGAAGCAATCCAGAGGCCGGACTGTTGAACCTCATTTGATTTTGTTAAATGGTCATATTGAGCGATAATTCTACAGCCTGACTCTCAGGTTGAGTAACAGCATTACACATACCGGGACAGTTCCTCCAATAAGCGACTGTCCTGGTGAAAACCAACTAACAATCTTATACTTAAAGATAGCGATAGCTTCCCTTTTCAATGGAGTCCTCTGGATTCTATCGCCTCTGAAGAAGCCTCTGTTCAACCAGTGCCGGGTCCCATTGCAGTGCTCATGTGCGTCCGTAGCCACTCAGGTCTGGTCCTCCATTCGCCGGCAGAGGTAGGATGCCGACAAAGGAGGATTTATTTAGTTTACAATGGGACCGGGCTCGCCAATAAGCCCTGGCTTCATAAGTTACAGTCGCAGGACACTTACAGAGATTCTCACGGCCGTCCACCAGCCACCAATGCTAAATACACCCCTAAAACTGTATTATATCTCCAGCGTTAAATAGGCCAGAAATATTATTATGCAAAAATGACAATTTAAGGCATAGAAGAGTGTCATAAAAAGGCAATAGCTTGGCATATATATATATATATATATATATATATATATATATATATATATATATAAAAGCCAACCATAGATTTTGTGGTACTTTAAATATTGGAGGTATAAGGTTTCCGTTCATCGGATTGCCATGTAAAACAGGTCATAGTTCCATAGTACAGCATAGCAATGTTGTGGGTCTCACAGTTTAGAATTCTGAGAGTCCTAATTACTATTAAGATTCTACTGAGCCATTGAAAAGTGAGGAATTCTTCTGTCTTATGACGGTCAGGTGTAAAAAGAGCACAAACATTTGCATTCAATGCTGCACCCAAGGCAGCTGCCTCTTCTGCCCACCTTGAGGACCATCACTGCCTCTCATGGTCCATTCGCTATTTAAAACACACACACTTTTATTTGGACTTTAGTACTCTTAAATTAATTTACAAACTTTTTATCCTTTTAAAAAAAAAAAAATCATGTCATATATAACAAAACGCACATTAAGCTACAACATCAGAGCACAAACTGTGGCAAAGAAAACCATTTCTTTATATAGTATAAAGGCTACAGAATGAAGATGATAGCTCAGCATCCGAGCCAGTGAAACGAGAAGACTTTAGATTTCTGAAGGCGAAGGACTGTGCAGGATATTGTCTATCACTATCAAGCCGTTGTCACTAATCCCTTTAATCATACTTTAATCCTTGAGGTTTTTTCCTCCCTCTGTCGCTTCCTCTTACTGTCAGGTTGTATTAGTGTACTGTAGCATCTGATAATATTTCAAGACTAGTTTGTGCCACTTGTTCGAGTTTCAGTTGTAAAAGGTCAAAGTGACCACTGGGTTGTACATAAAATGTTGGCAAAGAAAGGGAATAATTTTAAATACAGGGAGAGAAGACTTTCTCGGATGGTGATGACATTTTATTGCTTGGCTGATTAATGTTTTCAAGTAACTCCCATATGAAATATTCCTCCGTGTTCCTCTTCATCTTGTACCTTGGATTTCTGAGCAGAGATATATATTGTATTTTATCTCAGACAGTTTTAGTGATTGAACGGATTTATGCCAATGTAACATTTCCACTCTGCTCCAACTTTCCTACAGGAAAACACGGCCCTGCTTAGTGTTTCACGAGACCTGCAGTATAATATTTCTACATACATACATTAAGTTAGGATGGTTAAGGGATTATTACTACTATTCTTTACCATACTAATGAATCAAAACATGGGATCTAAAGGTTGTAAAAAGTCTCATTTGCCATCACAAGGAATTGGTATCCTACAATAATGTTACTGTCCATCCAAAATAGCATTTACGTACAGTGGCTAGTGGGTGGTTAAGACGGCATTAGAAAGAACAGTATGTATATATATATATATATATATATATATATATATATATATATATAACCCCCTGTCACTGTGTGTAGTATGAGGTGCAAAGGGTACACAATGCACCTCCTTCTCAAGCCCTGGCTAGCTGATGGGCATGGGTGTAAATGATCAGGGAGTCCCTGCACATGCAGGTGTTTCTTTGTAGTTAGTATGACACAGGGGATGTCACTTTGTGGTGCAGTGTAATAAAAGTCACAATAATTTGGGCGCCAGACCATCTCTATAACAAACTCAACTCAAACTCAACCTCTTCCTCCAGCACGATAATCATAATGGTTGCAGCAATAAAGAAAAATATATACAGCTCCTTACTCTCTCTAGCACAGTTCTTAATGAGCAATACGAATATGGTTGCAAATATATCTCATTACTCCTCCTGCACAGTTCTTAATGTTATCCAGATGTTATATAACATAAATCACGTCTTGCAGATCACCCTTCTCTGCAGGGGCACTCACATGGATGCTAACAGGCAGGCAGCTTCTCCTCCATGCAGTTCTGACACACGCTGTGTACCTCTCAACTGCAGCTCACTCCTCCTCTGCGGGGATGTCTCCTGTAGGCTCTGACATGTCACTCTGTGTAGTCCCAGCCTCAGGATCTGACAATACAACTACCATGCCTCTTGTAGCCACCCTCCTCCAGGGCCTCTTCCATGCAAAGTGTCCCCCTCTCTCTTGGGTTCTCTATCGTGACATGGAGTTCTCCCCCTCATCCAGGGCACACATTCCTTGCCCTTTGCACAGTCACCGCGCTCAGACTTCCAGGCAATGCTGGGGGATCCTGGAACTTCCACCCCACTCTCCCAGGTCCCCAGCTACATCTCTCCTCTCCTGTGTCTCCTCTCTATCTACTCCTGTGTCTCTCTTCTCTATCCCCCCTTAATGACAGCCCCTCCTTCCTTTCACTCAGTCTCACAGGCTGGACTGGGTTATCACCATGGTAACCAGTTTATGTAACTTTTTATAAACTTCTAGCTTACCCTCTAGGTGACCCCTCCTGTACTCACTGAAGTGCAGGGTTTTACTAGAACACCACTAGGGGGATGATATATATATATATATATATATATATATATATATATATATATATATATACATACATACACACACACACCTACATCTGGCTAGACATAACTTCCCTCTCTGCAAGCCGGCCACTTACTGGCATCGGTGGTCCCACCCACACATACAGATGGTGTCTTTATCCTCTACCCCAGCACTACAACAAATCACTGATTACATCCACGTGGAACACCTGTGTGTGTGCGCGTGTGTGTGTGTGTGTGTGTGTGTGTGTGTGTGTGTGTGTGTGTGTGTGTGTGTGTGTGTGCTAAAAGAGGAACCTAGGGAAAACTCAACCCTGTCTGCAGCCTGCTGCTGCAGACTAACTGTGTACTTACCTGTTCTCTTAGGGGAACTGTGACAAATATCCCTTTTTGCCGCAATAAATATACACACACACACACACACACACACACACACACACACACCCCAACTCAGTTCCCTGTTATGTACAGACTATCTGCTTGTGTACTGACCCAGTTTGGTTTAGTGCGGACTCTACCTGCTTGTGGATCAATTTAGTCTTACTACTGACTTCTCCCTAGTAGAACATCTGCTACCAATCTACATTCTACACAGCTACAACATCATCTGCAACATATGCTACAATCTGCACAGCTAACACACCAGTATTATGACAAAGTGTTCCATTACACTAGGACCACATGAGTGGAAAGGTTTTCACTACAGGGTCTGACTTTCTATTACCCTTACCCACAGACCAGGGCTGCTGAAAGACTCCTTGGTCTGGTAGTCTTTAAGAATGTATTGGAGTAAGTAAAAAGAAAGGCAAGGACCAAGGACAGTGACATCCACTTACTAATAGTACGTTAATATAAATATAGGAAGTACATCCTGGAGTTTTCTACATTTTACTATCTAGCCATTGCATAACACTAAAGAGTGAAATTGTTTAGAAAACAAATGTTTTAGACATTACAGCAAAGTTAATTTGTAGAGTGACCCGTTTGAAAAGCAAACATAAAACTTATTACACTGTCACCATTCCTAAGACAGCATCTAAAGTTTATTAGTGACACTTTATTTCATTAGTTTTCAGAGTAATTAATGGTTGCTCTACCAGATAAAACATCTGGCATGTTTAAAACTTTTTAAGATTAAATTATGCAACATTAACACGATGCCCCTGAACATCTGTGAAAAGCGGCAATGTAGCTTCAGCTGGCAGGACCGATTTTTCCTTTCCTTAGTACAATAGAGGAGAGGGCACACACTCCCGAATCTGAAAAATGAGTTCAGCCTGAATATAAGGCTACATATCTGTCAACCAAGTAGAGGTTGTGCACTGCAAGTAAGATTTTGAAATAAAGATTATAAATTGCAGCACTGGTATATTATACAATGTTGAAATTATGTTCTGCCCCACTCATGTAGCACTTAGGTGGGGGGGGGGGGGAGAGCAGTGAGGGGTGCAGCTGCAATTTAAAGATTAGTAGAATTCCATTTGTCCAAGTTGATCCACTTCCTTTCTCTGCTCTGGTCTATACTGGATGGGACTGAGCAGATTAATTCCTGTTCTGTAAACCTCAGTGTGAGCCGGCTTCTGGCTTCAGAACTTTGAGGGTAGGGCGTCATCAACATCATCAACATTTCTTTATATAGCACCAGCAAATTCTGTATCGCTTTACATTTGGGGACAAATACAGTAATATACAATACTGGCTAACACAAACAGAGGTAAGAAGGAAGGCCTTTGATTATTTTCTCCTCTTATTTTAATGTTATTTTCATTGTTTTTTTAAATAATCCAAAACACAAAGGGGTCAAGTTGCCCTCACACATAGGTAGGCGCCACCTCACCTGCACTCATTTCCCCACCCATTTACTAATGAGCTTGAAAATGATCTCATCAATTTTAATCATTGAAGCTTTGTGTGCCCCACATGCTGCGGCAAAGCAGCGCGTGTAGTCAGCATAAAGGAAAAAGAAAATAGGGAGATAGGTATATATCTATAATCAATGGTAAGAAACATAAACAAAGCAGATAATTTGCATCTCAGTTCATCGAACCGCTACATGGGAGAGAGGCATAATAGAGGGATTGTCCAAAACAGATTTCACACAGGCAAAATGCAACTGTACAAAAGAACCATATGCTCAATAGACGACAAACCTTTGCATATTTTGTATATAAATGTCTAGGGTAATTTTTAACAAATACTGTGAGGATACCAGGACGTTAGGGTAGGAATCCAGAGAGACGTCCTGATATCCAGAGGCACAGGGTCACACAGTCAAAGAGAGAAGACGGATGGAGCAAATGTCAGTCAGTCAGGCAGACAGACAGGATACTACAGAGGTACCAAGATCACAGGACATGGAGTAGGATAGCGGGTGAGAGACAGGACTAAGGAAATAAAGAGACACCAAGCGAAAGAAATCCTAGAACACCCCATACTTGCCCCCCTGCATGCTCTTTCAAAGTTTCCAATTTTCCCATGGTGGAATCCCACCCTGCAGAGGTGGTCTTAAACCAGTACGGTTCAGGATTGTCTGGAATAGAAAAATTGAGTTTATGGTGGGCAGGGATTACGATGCTCCTTGCATGAGGTTCCCCCTTGCTGGGCTGATGACTCCAAGTCTAGTAGAGTCCAGGGTAGCACAATAGTGGGCAACACCAGATAATGAGTGTTCTAATCCCTGTTGATAAAGAGCAACTCCTTGCTTTAACCCCTTACAAATGTTTGTGATGTTGAAGGGGCTGAAGGAGGTGCTCACTTCCTGTGTATGTTATGAGAGGGGGATTGAGACCAGGAAATAGGGAATTCACCCTTTTGTAGTTCCACAGCATTGCAATGTAATCCACCAGACTCCTGACAACCAAGGTGGCACTTGTCCAGATAAAGTCCATTTGGATACAGTTCTTGAATATTCAGAACCCCAAACAATAATAAACATTTGTAATCCTCAAGGGAACATATGTATATCCAGGAGATTGAGATAAGATGACGGAAGGCAGCAGGATGGGATCTTTCCTGTAGTCCGTGCTGTCACAAATACCAAGAGAGGAAAAGCAATTGCAATACGCTGGGGATTGAATAATAAACCATCAGTACTCTAGATTCGTATATAGGTACTGGGAAAAATGTCTAAAATAAATAAGGTTGAAGAATTATTTCTGTAAGTTGTTCATATATAATTACATCACAAATCGGGAACTGCAACCAGCATGCAGATCAATAACAAAAAACAAACAAACCCCAAAATGGATATTAAGAATTCAAGTAGTTATCTACCAATAACCAAGGATCACTTAATCCATTGCAATATTCAGGTATTAGAACAAATGGACACGTAATTGCACGCTATATATTGTACATGTAAGGTGTAGCTAGCACTTTGTAGTTTTCTGAATGACTGTATCCCTGTTTGAGTTGGACACTCAAGCTTTAAATCAGTTCCTGAGTATTTTGAACGCCTATGAGAAGGTTAGAGCGCAGGTAACGTTACCTTATCATATTAAGAAATTACAGCAAGACAAGTGATCCAGTTATCCGCTCCATAAATTATATACAGAATAGTTACTTCAAAATACAGAGTTTATAAATACAAAAAGTTGGTACAATGCACAGGAAGGTTGGCAACTTTCACCCATTTAGGGAACTGTGCGATAACTGCAGTATTCATTCATTTCTTTTTATGACATTACGTATTTGAATGTTTACTGTGCATTTTGGTGTCTTAGCATGGGGATGGTGGCATTTGCAAACAAACACACACAAACATTACTTGCACAAAGGAAAAATCAGAGTAGAGTCTGTAGGTATTACTAGTATTGCAAAATACACGCGGGGATGGATTTGAATTTTAAGCTTTTCCAGGAGATTTCACTAGTGTAATAAAGTTTATATGCCCAAGAAATGCGTCAAGTGGTTACACAGGATTAAATTTTGTCAGGCTAGACTTTTCGAGCACACAAATATATTATAAGTGAAGTTCATTACAAGCAGGACCAACACAGATCCCCCAAACACAACAGCACTTGTGTGCAAAATACATAGTTTTCTGTTCTTCTCCTGGTCTAACATCCAAAATAGAGTAATTGCCCAAAGCCAATATATTTTAAAATTAATAAATCTTGGTAATTTAAAATGGGTTCCAAATTTTTTATACTGCAAAATTACAGAATTTTAGTTCTGCAACAAAACCTATAGAAATGTCAGCAAAAACATTGTTTGCAATTGATTATACAAATAAAAAATATATATAAGAAGAAGTAGGATATTTGTACCAAAAAAAACCCATAAAAAATTATATTTTAGTACTGGTAGTATTTAGTGGTTATTGGACAACATGAGGTGAAGGTGGTCTGGTCATTACCCCCTCTCCAAAGCACACCCCCTCCCACCTCTACCAGACCCCCACTCTGCATTGTAAAGAGCAGAGCAAGGTCCTGTTCAGAGCACACGTGTCAGACCGCTTTTCAGAGTGGAGCAGGGGACTGGATATGTTGCGATACTGGAAATGTAGTGATATGCTATGTTGGAAGAAATTTGTTTGTTGTAACTTTTCTAAAGGAAGTCCCCCATGCTAATTAAGCCTTTTTAATTGTGAGTGATTAACACATCCTTTAGCCTGAATGCACAAAAAGGGGTAGTTACCATTCTCCTGTCTTGGTAAAAAGATAAACGAACTACATGAATAATGCAACCAGCAAGTAATTTAGGAAATCACACACTGATGTGAATCTTGTTAAATCCAAGATTAGAGAATATATTACATCCTGATGCTAAATATGTGACGCAATATCTCAGACTTTGTGATGCCAGCTAGGATCAGGGGGCTGGGCTACCCCACTGCCAACATGTGTGTAAAACTATACAACAAGAGCGCTGTAGCCCATGTAAAATGTAGTAGTATTCCATCTGTAACTTCTGCAGATCAGCAGTACCTCAAACTAGTGTGTAACTGTCCTTTCTAGGATCTATTGAGCTGCGTAAGGATCCTGCCTTGACGCCTACTTACTTGCTGTAATTTCTGTGACCTACAGATTAGACCCATCTAATCTGTTATTCGGCTGTTCTAAGGTTGGGACCCAGCATCTAGTACCAACGCTCTGCCCGCTACCTGCAGCCCTAGCCAATGTGATTGGTCAGGGGGAACAATCCACAGCAACCCAGATCTGAAGGAAGAGGTCAGGGGTACCAGCCCAGGGGCCCTGCAAGAGGGTACACTAGCCGTGAAAGTTACCCAAAAGGAAGAGGTTCTAGGCACTGGTGAAAGAGCCAATGGTGGCAGCGCAGCCAGTCCTACTGCATTTAAAGGGGCACAATTGGGATAAATAAAGGGGATGGTGGCAAGGCAAGCTAGGTCGGTCCCCAGCAACACGAGAGGGTGGCAGGGGAGGTTCATCCTGTCACAAATACATAGTGCACAATGTTACAGGGAAGCTTTGAGACGCGATAATCTGTTAAAGTGAGTGCAAAGTTTTTTCCCCAACCTATAGCTATTGTCTTTTAAAGCACAATTGTACGAAAAGAAAATGTTTTTAATGTTTAAATGTTTCAAGACAAGTTTTCTGCTCTCATTACCCTACATTGTTGTTGCATTTTATATTTTTAGATTTTAGAACCACTCAGCCACAATATTACTCTCTTTACGCTCCTTGTAAAGCTGTCAGCAAGGAACACATGCTAAACACCAAGCCCCTCTGACAATCGGAATGAGGTGTGAAGTTTTACCACATCTGCTACCAGTGGCCATCAAAGTTCCAGGACTTAAATGTTTCTCCGAGTGCCTGTCTATCTGGCAGATAAAGGAACAGTCAGCAAATCCCATCCCATGCTGAGATGCTTCAATCAGACCTTGCATCGCACAAGATCACAGCCTTGTCTTCCTCCGATTATCATTCCCTTGCTCACACACAGCCTTTTGCTCCCTGAAGCTGTAAAGCTATTTTCCCATTTCGATTTTTGAATTGCGAGTGCAATATATCTTTTTTTTTTTTCTAAATGTTTATTACAGAACAGAATTGAAAAAAAACCCACAATAGAAAAAAATGGCGTAGAGACTGCCCTTGGGGTGAAGGACATGAGAGACGTCCTTTATATAATTTCCTGCAAAAATGCCATCAATTCTTTTTCAAAAGTTGGATTTCACGTGTTCTCACTGTGTATGTTTGGCTTCAAGTGCTCTGGTTGCCAACGGCAACTCAAAAACATAGGGATATATTTACTAAACTGCGGGTTGGAAAAAGTGGAGATGTTGTCTATAGCAACCAGTCAGATTCTAGCTGTCATTTATTTAGTACATTCTACAAAATGACAGCTAGAATCTGATTGGTTCCTATAGGCAACTTCTCCACTTTTTCAAACCTGCAGTTTAGTAAATATACCCCATAGTCTGGGTCATTTATGAGCTACAAAAGAACAAAACAGCAACGCAAACGATCTTCTTGTGTCGGCGTGAACCCCACTTTTGCGCATTTGCTTCTGTTTGTACAGGGAAGAGCATTGGCTTCTGTGGAAGTGTGGGGAGGGGGGGGGGGGGGTTGCAAACATTTAGGCAGGTTGCAGAATTTGACTACTTCTGCATCAATATGTAAAAAGTTTTTGTTTTGTGCCTTGAGATAACTTAAAATTATATAAAGGAATGATGCGGGCACCTTACACATATCTCACTGATTTGCAGGAGGACTGAAAGCTCCATAAGTGAAATTTATTTTTCCACCACCTCAGGGATGAGCAGGTCTTGTCCTACACCAACACTTAGCATTTTTATTTCCACCTTCCAGTTGCACTTCGACCAATTTAGTATAAAGCTTCAAACACACAATGGTGATAGATAAATTAAAGACAATCCCTAAGTTCCCCTCACACTCATGATTAATTAGCAATATCCATGAGGCTAAACTGAGTTTTAGGAGAACGGATGCCACTTAACAGTAGAATGACATAACTGATCAAAGTCATATTAAAATCATACTTGCCAACTTTCATAACCTGAGGACAGGTCATGTGACAGGGTGTAGGAGGGGGCGTGGTGAAATTGTCGTGTCACCATAGCCCCTCTCCCTATTGGAAAATTCTGAAATTAGCGGTATTGAATAGCAGGGGTGGGGCTTAATGATGTGAATATGCCATCAAGCCCCCACTATTCAATGCTGTGAATTTTGGCACTTTATAGAAGTAGGCGGGGCTATGGCAAAGCGGCAAAAATCATCACGCCCCCTCCTACACCCACATGGATCAAGGAGGTTGCTTGCTCTTCCGGGAGTCCAGGAGGACTCTCCAAAATTCGGGAGTCTCCCGAGGATTCCGGGAGAGTAGGCAAATATGAATAAAATACACTTGGGTCGCTTTCCCATGGAGTGACATTTTACATAGAGTTCTAAAACAAGAGGGTCCTATGAAATTTTGCAGTGAACTCAGGGCTTCAGCTATGCAACAGGGAGGTGTTCTGCAACCTATTTGAGGGAATTATATGCATTGAGAGCTTGATATCCTTCCAAAAGGCATATTCCAGTTTTGTAAAAACACCCACCCTGTTACAGTTTGGCGGGAACTCCTCATCATTCCCACTTTCACTGCATTTTGGAGACCCCATTTGAATACCGGTCCTCTGAAAAGAAGGAGAACCCAATTTGCCGCATAGGCCACTGTCCAGTAATGTGTTGTGTCAGGACAGCCCCCCACAACATCATGACATGACCAAGGGAGTGGTACAACCATACTTGCCAACTCTCCCGGAATGTCCGGGAGACTTCCGAAATCTGGGTAGGTCTCCCGGACTCCTGGGAGAGCAGGCAAGAATCCCGCATACTGGAATTTACTTGCCATAATGACGCAATGATGCAATTAACTGTGCTCCCTCCCGCCCTCCAACCACGCCCCCTGCCCGGGATCTCCCGGAATTAACTATGCAAAGGTTGGCAAGTATGGGTACAACACGTCACTAGGCAATAGCCGACATGACCATTCAGGACCTTCTGTTGTGGACTGATTTCATCCAGGGTCCTCAAAGCACAGCGGAAGGACGTCTCAAACCAGAACAGGTTTTTGACAAAGCTGGAATCCGCCTTTAAATAAAATTAGTCATCAGTAGTTTTATTATGACACATTACATCACCACCCAATAAAAATCATGTTATTTCTATATAGCAACTCATTGAAATTCAGTTGAATTCACTTAATAACTGAAAGGGAAAAAAAAATGTTGCTTTTAAAAGCAATCACTCTACTAAAAATAGCGCGGAGCGAAAAAAATATGTACTTCTTTTTTTTTCTTATAATACATCAGTGGAAGTTTTCTTCAAAGGTCACATAGAAGATTAAATGTCAGCAATGGACAGAAATCAATGGAGAACAATCTGTTTGGTTTCCCTGAAATACTCTCTAATTTCATCACAACAGGTGTCTCGCGCTCCGCTCTCAGATAATGAACACTTCAGCTCCATCAGATAAGTGTTGAATGTGTACTTAGAATCAACTGTCAAAACACCTCATTACAATGCGCCGGGTATCAACATTGAAGCTGAAAAATCTCACTTTGCTTTGTACACAGTATAGAGTGGTTCACGTAGTATACTGTACTTGTGAGATTGCTGCACTAAAACTGATCTATTGCTTGAAATACTGCTATAGATTGAGCTAGCGTCGCTAGATTGTGGAACATACATAGGACATCCATGGTGCCGGCTGCTTTGAAATTTGTTTAGATGACTTATTGCAGTGTTGGCTAACCTGTGACACTCCAGGTGTTGTGAAACTACAAGTCCCAGCATCCCCTCCCAGCAATAAGCTGCCATATATTGGCAATGCATACTGGGACTTGTAGTTTCACAACACCTGGAGTGTCACATGTTAACCAAGACTGGCTTATTGCATGCACTTGATCTTATTACAGACTATAGATTTAAAACTATGCCACATGTGAACTTCATACATGTCCAGGGTTAAACTGTTGAATCACACTAATCGGATTAATTGAAATAATCAATTAATGGCCACAAGATTTTACAGTGTAAGTCACTTATATCATAGGAGACCAGGACATCAAAAAAAAATTAATTATATATATATATATATATGTGTGTGTCACGATGGCAATCATATTCAAGCAAACGTCCAATTCTCCTCTTGCAATCCCTAGCACTAACCTAACACAGTTCTACGCTCCATTAAATCAACCAGCTTGTCCAGCAATAATCACCCCGCCCTCAGGAAACACAAACCTTTTAAATTTTAAGCATCTCCCCAGCTCTAACCTGATTGGCAGGTATCAAACCCATGTCTTCCTCCCTCTGCGTATGACATCTCCCACCTTTCCTAGAACAGGTGCTCTGTTTTGCCTGTCTACCAGGCCTCAATACAGCCAAACCTTGGAGAAGACTCTCTATTAAACACCCCATGATATTCAATATCAAAAGCTTCCAATTTGATATTTTTTAAATAGCTCTTAACCACAGAGTGTATAGTCAGTGTAGTAAAATCCATGCCGGGATAGCTGGAAGTGGACATTTAAGGGGTACTGAGATAAAAAAAAAAAAGCATCAAATATACATTTAATTCATCTCTGGAAGTAGTTTACACAGCTACACAATTTTCAGATCCGTGCACCACAGGTAGAAGGTTTGACAGCTGACACTTTGGGCTACAGAAGTTTCATCCAATAATAAGTTTTGCCTCTTAAAGAATACTTATTTTTTGAAAAACAGCTGGACACCTTGGCTGTTAAGCTAACAGAGGTGAAGCATTATCTACCTCAGGGGCGAAGATATTTGAAATCCTACAAACATTTGTTCCTGGCTCCAGACAAAGCATAGATTCTATGAGCCAAAGGTCTCAAACTCAGAGGTAGAGCCCATTTGACTGTTAATTATCCCAAGCAGCTATTTTATGAAATTCCAAAGAACCCCAATCACTGAACAGATGCTTTAGAAACACGTCAGATTGTGATGTTTGGATGCCCTGGGTTGGCTTATAAATAAACGTTAAGAATTGCTCCCAGTGGGACTTGGCAGGTCAGAAGACTTAGGCTAGGTACACACTGAAGAATTTTCCAACCGATGTGCTATCTCAAACGATTGTACCTACGACTGAAGGTGCGATCAGTGCGACGATTCATGTATATACACTGACACGATCTACCTTCAGATCTGTGCTCTTCATCTGGTCCTTCATCTGGTCCTCTAGTCTTCAGAGAATGACAGCACAATATTTATTCATTCTTGTCACATTGTCACACTGATTATTTAGAACACCTTGTTATAGTTATCCACATGTCCTAACGAATTTTGTTAGCTTCTGTGACTCTGAAACTAAACATTCTGTCTCAGAACGAACAAATTAATTATTCCTTCTACAGCACTCTCTACATTTATTCACCGGGACATTCATCGCCAGCATCAGCTGAAAAGAGCCCGACTCTATAAACTCTATGGAGATCATGAGCATGAGTGCATACACACTACATGACCGGTCAGTGATTGGTCGGAAAATATTAAACAGTACGACCGACCAAATGAGCCGACAATCGACCCTTTGGGAAGACTTTCAACCATCGTGTCACTGTACACACTAACCTGACTTCCGACCGAACGGTTGTATGTTGGCTGATTTGCCCGATTATTGGGCAAAAACGGTCCAGTGTGTACCTAGCCTTACCTCAAACGAGCGAGTGAACCAAGTCAAATAACTTCTGCCTCACACCGCTGGGGTCATGAGTTCAATTCCCAACCATGGCCTTATCTGTGTGGAGTTTGTATGTTCTCCCCGTGTTTGCGTGGGTTTCCTCCGGGTGCTCCGGATTCCTCCTACACTCCAAAAACATACTGGTAGGCTAATTGGCTCTCTCTGTGTCTGCGTAAGTGTGTGTCTGTATGTATATTAGGG
This sequence comes from Mixophyes fleayi, assembly GCF_038048845.1. Lineage (NCBI taxonomy): Eukaryota > Metazoa > Chordata > Amphibia > Anura > Limnodynastidae > Mixophyes > Mixophyes fleayi. Next base: position 20,458,397 of record NC_134407.1, read on the forward strand.
AATTTAGACTGTAAGCTCCAATGGGGGAGATACAGATGTGAGTGAGTTCTCTGTACAGCGCTGCGGAATCAGTTGCGCTGTATAAATAAATGGTGATGATACTGCTATTAAAGGTCAGACTCCACCTAGTAGTGTCACACTTGCCAAAGGATAACATTGAATAAAACCTTGCACCGACCCTAGACGGGGGACTTAGCGGTGGAACACGTTGCTATGTGATGAACCAGCAATGAGTTGTCAGTATCACTAACCACTAAAACAGCAGTTTTCCTTTCATATTTCTCCTGAGAATGCTTCTGCATTGCAGCCATTAACCCCTGCAGAACAGAGTTGTCTTTTAAGGGCTATCGACTACAAGCTGGAAATGTCTGAAATGATCCCTAAGCGGATAAATTATTTTTAGCAGTAAAAAAAATAAAAAATAATATTTAGCCTTTTTACAGCAATGAAAACATTTTATTACATAGACAAAAAGGTAATGCGAGTTCTCTGCTACTTAGCATTCTATAGCAGTGTCCGGCAACATTTTTATGGATCAATACCAAGGTGTTTTATTTTCAGGGGATTCAAGCAGTGAATTGCTGTGTCCCGTAGCAAATAAAGAGTGAGCTGACTTTCCACAATACGCCATGAATTATAACAGTATTAGCAGCTAATAAGCAAATAGAACGGTGTTATTTATACACACAGCTAAAGTGCGTTAACTCTTATAAGTTTATAAATATTTTTTTTTATTATGTCTCTATATACAACTTCTTAAAGGGGGTTTTCATTTTATTTTGAAATGTTAAAGAAATTCCCTCCCTACCCAAAAATAATACTTTGGGAGGATCTCTGTCCCTCAGACCACCTTCTTTCTCTCTATTTGGTAGCTATCTGTGAGCTACTGACCGTCTTCTGAACATAGAGATTTGATGCAATGAGTCTAATTGGAAGGTTTCAGGGCCGGAATTACCGCTAGGCAACCTAGGCACCTGCCTAGGGCCTAGCGGCTCTCGGGGGGCACAGCTGGGGGGACTAGAGCAATTTTAAAAAATAAATAAAATTCAGCCCCTCTCCCGACTCGCGGCAACCCCCCCCCCTGTGACTCGTGCGGGGGGGGGGGGGGGGGGTGCCGCGAATCGGGAGGGGGGGGGGGGGTCGGGTGCCGCGAATCAGGGGAGGGGGGGGGGGTCAGGGGCAGATCTAGAGTATTGCATTGAAATATGTAAGTTATCACCTAAAAGACTGTTTTCAGGAGATAGTTTATAAAGTTGTGCTTCATATATTTTTAAAATGATCATTTAGCATTTTCCCTTTTATATGTTGGTTTAGGATATACAATACCCACTTGGTAAAAATAAGTAAATAAATCATACACACATACATAATACACACCTTTAGTCATACATGCCAACTCTCCCGGAAAGTCCGGGAGACTCCCGAAATTCGGGTCAGCTCCCGGGCAAGCTGGCATTTCTCCCGCATCCCAATCTCACCAAGAATCGTGTCATTTGATGCGATTCTCGGTGAATCACGGCATTTTGGAGGGCGGGAGGGGGCGGGACGAGGCCAATCGCATCATTTTGGCCCCGCCCCCCGTGACGCAAATTACGTTTTCGCCCCCTCCCGCCCTCCAGTCACGCCCCCTCTCCGGGAGTTGGTAAGTATGCCTTTAGTATACCATGGTTACACCTCCCTGCGACAGGCAGGGAGAGTGTGCCGCCCAGCTGCTCTGATTGAACACAATCATAATCAGAGCAGCCGGGCAGCACACTATCCCTGCCTGTCTCTGCCGAACGGACCTGCACATAGTGTGCAGCCGTCGGCAGCAAGCCCCTGTTACGGGGGGGTGGGGCGATTGCCCCGATTGCCCCCCCCCTGGATCCGCCACTGGTTGGGGGAGGGGAGGGGTAGTATATTGTGTGTGTGTCTGTCTCGCGCATGCACGGCAGGTCTATAGGATTTATTTATTTTTTTCGGGGGCGGAGGAAACCCCCCATGAAAAATCCTCCATGCGCCCCTGGTGTCCGTGTATTATGTGTGTGTGCGGGGCCACTGTGTGCGTGTATTATGTGTGTGTGTGAGGGGCCACTGCGTGCGTGTATTATGTGTGTGTGTGTGTGTGTGTGTGTGTGTGAGGGGCCACTGTGTGTGTGAGGGGCCACTGTGTGTGTGTGTGTGTGTGTGTGTGTGAGGGGCCACTGTGTGTGTGTGTGTGAGGGGCCACTGTGCGTGTGAAGGGGGGGGCAAACAGATATCTTGCCTAGGGCCCCATGAGGTGTAAATCCGGCTCTGGAAGGTTTTAGAGATGATTCCCACTTGCTATGGTGAGACCCATTAAGTGCATAGGTCCTGGCGGAGACCTTGCTAAGCAGAGATTATGGTGGGAGTACTAGTGCATGGACTCCCACCAAAGTAATATTGTTGTCATAGGAAAAGATTTAATGTAAGAAACCCATTTAAGTAGAATTGGCTACATCTATAGGATCTTGCTACTGTGTAAAAATAATTCTGCAGCTTAGGAATTGTACCAGTTTATTAGTACAAACTCCCACCTTACGCCTCATCCCTTAAAGAGGTATTCGACCTTCTGAATCTATTGCTTCTCAATGCCCTGCTGCAATTTTACTGTACAAGACAGTTTTATCGTCCTGGCTTCCTTCTGTGGTTTTCAGCCCTGTCTTTACACTATCAGGACAAGTTGATTATTTTCTTTGGCCCTGGATGAGACACATAGCTGGTCTCTGTATATAATAGTATCAAATGGGAAAAGCACAGAGCAGCTGTGTCGTATCCTAAGAAACAAAAATAAACAATTCCGCTTGATAATATGAAGACCTGTCTGAGAGCTACAGAATGAAGACGGAAAGATAGTCAGTGTAAACATTAGTAACATCTGAAGCAAAGAAAGCATTAACAAATGCATTATAAAGTCATCTGTAGGTGGGAAGCCCCTTAAATTCAGAGGACTCCTTAATAGCATTAATAATTTATATACTGGCTTTTTTCCAAAAGGACTCAACGCACTTATGCTAAGCTTTTTGAGCTTGATAAATTGCTCCAGAATTATGGGAACTGCGGTATTCTGTGATAGTTAGCCTAATGCAGGAGGTTATCTCCTGCGTTAGGCTTTTGTTAACCTAATTCTGCCCAAACCATGCGGAAACAGACATTTCTGCATGATTTATGGGTTGATGAATGAGCCCCAGGTAGATCAAATACATTTACAAATACATGCTGGCAGGTGGTTTTGGGTATTATTGTAATATGCAAAATAGCAAGAGTTGGCTCTCAACCTCATACGTAACTGGCCAGAAAATGTTTGATTCTCCCAACATGACAGGGTAGAGAAACCCAAACAAATTTAACTAAAATCTGGCACAAAATTGGTCACAATCCCCAACCCACTTCCCCGGTCTTCCCAACCATTTCCCCATTTTAAAGAGAGTAAAGGGTATATTTACTACCTTTATCCAGCTGCAGGTTTGAAAAAGTGGAGATGTTGCCTATAGCAACCAATCAGATTCTAGTTATCATTCATTTAGTACAATATGCAAAATGATAACTAGAATCTGATTGGTTGCTATAGGCAACATCTCCACTTTTTCAAATCCGCAGTTTAGTAGATATACCCCTAGGTCACAAAATAAATGCACCTTCTGTCTCCATAAACGATTCACTTATGAGGCCAAACATGTTGCAGCGAAAGCAATCTTCACTTTTGCCTCACCAGCCTCTAGCTTTAGATTGTAAGCTCCTGCGAGCAGGATCCTTACCTGTACCATGTATCTATTTGTTTTTTTAGTGATTTAGAAATAAGCTATTAACCGCACGGAGCCAGGGGGCCCTGCAGCCCAGGGGGGCCCTCCGGAGGCAGGAAAAAAAAAGAAAACCCTGAAAAAAAAGAAGAAAATACTTACCGTGCTGTCAGCTGGCGATCGGGCTCCCTCCCGGGTCTCCTCCTCCGTCGCGCTGGCAGTGCATGTCGGGCGTGATGTCATTACGCCCGCCCAACATCCATTGCGGAGTGCGACGGAGGAGGAGACCAGGGAGGGAGCCCGATCGCCAGCTGACAGCACGGTAAGTATTTTCTTCTTTTTTTTCAGGGTTTTCTTTTTTTTCCTGCCTCCGGAGGGCCCCCCTGGTCTGCAGGGCCCATATATATATAATCATTATTTTTTTTATTTTTGTATATATAGGGGCCCCGGTGCACTGCTGTGCCCGGGGGCCCAAGAGTTTCTTAAGAGGGCCCTGCACGGAGCTGGAATATGTTGGAGCTTCATTAATAATAAATTAATAATAAATTGTCAGCATTTGTTCAATCATTTTACTTACTGCATTAAAAATGGCCAATAAGCACAGGAAATACAACATAAATGTCATATATACTACTCTGTTTGATGTATAATTTATTTTCAGTGAAAACATTTTATTTTGTAAGCTTTTGGCTTAACACTGAAGCTCTTTTGATACTGTAGCAATTTGGAGCAATTTACAACAATTTCATTTCCTGTCATAGCTAAATCTCCAGGGGAAATTGTATATGTTCCACTGGGATCCTGAACGTTCCATCACATGGTTATGTATAGGGTTACAGCTCTGCTGCGGCAGACTTTGATGTATTTAATCCATTCCCAGAATAAACATTGTCTACATCAGCGGGTATACTTCAAGGGCCACATATGTGGCCCTCGAACCTTCAAAAGGACCACACATTGCCCTTAATTTCAAGAAAGATGCAATGGACGAAAATGACCTCAGCACCCCACATCATGGATTCCAAAATGCCCACACGTGTCCTCAGACCCACACCTGCCACAAAATACACTGACATGCACTCAGACCCCCGTAAGTCATCAGATCCCACATATACTTTCAAACTACGCCACATGCCACTCATACCTCCACACATGCCCCCAACAAGCCACTCAGCCCTGCTCACATGCCCCCATATGCCTCTCACACCTCCCAAATGCCCCTTACCTTCTTATTAGATGTCCCCACATCTGCCCCTTATATGTCCATCAGAGTTCCCCCACCTACTCTTTATATACCCATCAGAGCTCCCCCACCTGCCCTTTATATGCCCATCAGAGCTCCCCACCTGCCCCTTATATGCCCATCAGAGCTCACCAACCTGCCCCTTATATGCCCATCAGAGCTCACCAACCTGCCCCTTATATGCCCATCAGAGCACCCCACCTGCCCCTTATATGCCCATCAGAGCACCCCACCTGCCCCTTATATGCCCAGAGCTCACCAACCTGCCCCTTATATGTCCATCAGAGTTCCCCCACCTACTCTTTATATACCCATCAGAGCTCCTCCACCTGCCCTTTATATGCCCATCAGAGCTCCCCACCTGTCCCTTATATGCCCATCAGAGCTCACCAACCTGCCCCTTATATGCCCATCAGAGCGCATAAACCTGCCCCTTATATGCCCATCAGAGCACCCCACCTGCCCCTTATATGCCCATCAGAGCACCCCACCTGCCACTTATATGCCCAGAGCTCACCAACCTGCCCCTTATATGCAGTGTCGGACTGGGGCATGAAGGGCCCACCGGGGGAATTCAGTGATAGGGGCCCACTATATTGGGGTGTGGCCAACTTTAGGAGTGGGTGTGGCCAGTAAAGGGGGTGTGGTCAGGCTATGGAGGACAACTTATAGCACTATTTTAAATGTGCACCTTTTGCATTAGACCCTGCCCATTCTACTGGTAGGGAACTACATGGGACCCATTAATAAAACACTTGTGGTTTGGAAGAAACTCCAGTACCAGCTCCTGTCGTCTCCTAATGCACCAAGACAGTTACTTATGATAAGTGCATCATTTGGTTACCTCCAACCCTCGCCTCATATGTTGTTATTGCCCATCATGTATTGAGCTTATTAAAAGCCATTACAAGGGCTACACAAACCAAATAATAACATCATCAATTAGAAGACATAAACTGCACAATTAATTTTTTAGTACAATGGTTACCAACCTGTTGTTGCTGTGACATGTCCTGGAATAAAAGTCAATTCATAAAAAAACAAGTGATTGTAATTCTCAACTAATCTCAGTGAAATCCATCTAATTTCATTTTAAATACGGTTGATATATGCCTATAATACTTTCACTATATCACCCCTAAATTCTAAACAGGACAACCATCAAAAAGAATGCACAATAGGCAAAAGGAAAAATATATAAATATAATTATGTTCTCCTATGCATGTGCCTTTCTACACTAACATACAATATAGACCAACATATTATACAACCCTGAATGATTATATTTTCAACTGGATGCAATTGGAATACTAGACTACATGAAAAGCACCCTTCATTTGCCAGATCTTGTATACACAGTCTGATTATTAAAATGACTCTTTGTTATAATTATTTTTTAAGGACTCTTACAGAATATGCCACTCGTCAAAGACCATACACACAGCATCAGTGCTACTACGGTTGCGTACTTCACCAATGAATGCTTGTTGAGAAGGGAAATTTTAAAAAACAAAAAAATGAACAGAATACAGCCCATCCAAAGCCTGTCACATTTATTCCATATATGCTGGTATGCTGCCAGTGTTGTATGAAAGAGAATATAAATATCAAAGGACGGGCGCAAATGGGGGAAGGGTAAAGAAACACAAGGATTGGGTCAATGAATAAGTCAAGGGGAAAACGGTCCCAAAGTCATTAAAGGATGTTGGTCTTCTAGTTCCACCTATACCGATGTCCCAGATGGTAAACTTACATCAATGTGACCTTTTCTATTCCATACAGTATTTGAATAATGTGTCCTCTTGCTTCAAAAAGCACCACCACGATGTACTTTTACTCCCCTCTAAACCTGTTTCTTCTCCTCACCAGAGTGCACATATGGGAGACCAGGGAGAGAACAGAGAAAGATCTCATGGTGTTTTACGTTCTCTATTTATTAAGTTAAAACATGGGGTTAAAAACACTCACATTTTGTATGTTAAAAAGGTATCTTTCAGTCCATATGTTTCCTCGATCAAACGGCAGTATCCAGCTTCTGTATCCCAGCCACGATCAAACTGGCTGGGCTTCAGATAACCCGGGGAAACTCTGCAGCGTCAGAGGGGGCGTGGTCTATTGCGTCCAGTGTTGCATGAACCTATGATGACCAAACTGACCTTGGATCAGTATGTTGATATCAGGACGTCCTCCTCCCCTGCTCAAACTGCTGAAAAACACACTACCGCGCCTGGGCTCTCTGCATCTGCGCGGTAGTGTGGTTACAGGAGATGTGACCGCCGCCGCCATCTAAACAAAGTTCAACATCAAGCTCCGCCCTAACAACGGAGGGGGCGGAGCTTCAACCCCGCTGGGCCTACCGGTGGATTGACCGGCTGTCCGGCGGGCCAGTCCGAGGCTGCTTATATGCCCATCAGAGCACCCTACCTGCCCCTTACACTTCCTCCATATGACTTCTCACACTCACTTACTTTTAAATATGGAGCCCACAGAGGAAGGAGGATAAGCATAGTGCACTCCCTGCTCCCCCTCAGATATGCTGGGTGACCTCCGTGCGTGATGCAGAGGGAGGTATATAACGCGGAAGTCGCTGCTCCCGTTTACGCTCATTCACTCATTCTCTGCAACAAAGCAGAGAGTGAACGACATCGGGAACAGTCGGCTGGGTGGGCCGACTGTAGCCCATCACTGATCTACACACTGTTGCTAGGCTGTGACATAGGACCAGGAGTGGGAAGTGTGTGAGACAGGCAGTGAATACCCATCCAGCCTGTCAGGACACACTTGTCATAATAAAATGAATTGTGCTCTGTCTATATAAGCACAGCCACAGACAGGCTGAGAGACACTGAAATTAGACAGATATAACACACTGTAAATAGACTGACAAATAGATAATGCAACTGCAACTGTTCCCATCACATACAGAAGACAAGATGTTTGTAGCTAATGTCCAAACACAAAGAACAACAATCCACTGATCAATTATTTAAGCCCAATTACAATGATACAACCAGATTTACGGCCAAACATACTGCTTAAATTATCTAAATTAAACAAGATGTAACAATGTTCTGTGAAGTCAAATCCTGTGAAAAACGTAGAGCGTTGGCTGCATAAATGAGTATATAAACTGCTTGTACAGATACTTAAATGAACGCTGGAAAAAGATAAAGATGTAGATGAACCTAACTCATTATAAAGAAATGAATGATTTTGTTTGTATGTATTATTATGTTATACTTGTTCATTTGTAAGGGGGTAAACCTTTTTAAAGCCTTTACTGCTATAATATTACCCTTTATATAAATGTTTACTGAATATCTACACCTCAAAGATAACAGAGCATTTTGAAACAAAAATAATCAAACCTTTTCATATCATATTTATTAACATCTCCCACAGCACTGTGGGAGAATTATAACAATTACATTGGAATGAAAGTCCTGTTAAAAGAGTTTGCAATGTAAGAATGGGTACCCACTGTAGTTTAATTTGCATTTAATAAAATGCAAGTTGAAATGCCAATGAATACGTATGTCAACCGTAAACGAGTTTGACAAGTGGTTATTTTACTAGCGTTCAAGAGGTCACTGGAGGTCACGCAACGGGTTTGACTTGCGTGGAATAGAGCAGACAGCATTCGGAAAACCAACCAAGCATTCGAACACAACAACGAGTGGGCATGGGGTCATTGGAAACAATGTTTTACAATTTCATGCATTGTATTGGCATTAAAAATGTTCCTACAGTCCAAGATATATGCCTGACCAAGCATTGGTTTTGTGGTCCTAATATGTACTTTTTTGCTTTTTTGTATTTCTCTACTTCTGTTTTCAATGTTGACAGTGGCATTGTGTTCACTCCCTGCTATGTACCCCCCTCCATTAATTTTTCTGTCCCTTTTCCCTTTTTATTTTGGGTTTCCACATTTTGAAACATAGAAACATAGAATTTGACGGCAGAGAAGAACTGCTTGGTCCATCTAGTCTGCCCATTGTTTTATTAACCTATGGTAACCTGATCCCTTATTCTTAATAAAGATATACTTATGTCTATCCCAAGCATGTTTAAATTGCTCTACTGTATTAGCCTCTACCACCTCTGATGGGAGGCTATTCCACTTATCCACAACCCTTTCTGTGAAGTAGTTTTTCCTCACATTTCCTCTGAACCTACTTCCCCCCAGTGTCCTCGTGTCCTCGTGTTCTAATACTTCTCTTCCTTTGTAGAATGTTTCCCTCTTGTTCCTTGTTATAACTCTTGATATATTTGAAAGTTTCTGTCATGTCCTCTGTTCCCTTCTCTGCTCCAAACTGTACATATTAAGGTCTTTTAGTCTTTCCGGGTAAGTTTTGTGCTGTAGGCCATGCACCATTTTAGTTGCCCTTCTTTGTACAGTCTCTAATGTATTTATATCCTTCTGGAGATACGGCCTCCAGAACTGAACACAGTATTCTAGATGAGGCCGTACAACGACCTATACAGTGACCTTATTACTTCTTTCTTTCTGCTACTTATTCCTCTCCCTGTGTAACTAGTATCTGACTTGCCTTCCTCATTACTTTGTTACATTGCTTACCTGCCTTTATGTCACCTGAAATAGTGACTCCTAGATCCCTTTCCTCCTCAGTAGTTTCCAATATAGCGCCATTAATACTATATTTAGCCTTTGGGTTTTTGGGACCCAAGTGCATGATTTTGCATTTTTTGGCATTAAACTGTAGTTGCCACTCTCTTGACCATTCCTCTAGTCTACCTAGATCATCAATCATTTGTTTTACTCCTCCTGGTGTGTCTACACATCCTCACTATACTCAGCCTACATTAGAACGCCCGCTTTTTGGTCTTCCTATCAGGCGTCATTTCATTAAGGGTGAGGATGTGTGCGCCCACTTTTCCGGGCATGTGCAGAGCTGTTTTACTCTAAAACGCTAATCTGACACTTCCTGAGGGCGCTGTCGCATCGGAGCGCTTGAATTTTGCGCTTTTTCAGCTAGAAAAACACAATACTCATAGGAGTGCAAACGTTGAAGCTGCATGCAACATTTTCTGAGCTGAATAGCTGGTGTGAAAGGGAAGGAACGTTTCCCCTTCACGTTAATCTATGAACATAGCAGCGACTGAGCTCTCATGAATGCTGTATTTATCTATCTAGAAGACAGCAGTGTTCAAATGTTCTTGAGTGCTAGGCTGCTCGCTGGGGGCGTGGTCACGTACACAGTGACCACGCCCCCTTTGTAATGTGGACACGCCTCCTGCCCACTGCCAGGGACAGACATGTTGGGATATTATTGCAGTATAGAACATTTCAGTTTACAATGTTAGAATACGTTAATAAACAAAGGTTTTTGTACATACAGTAGCAGAGCAATACAAAATCACACTCTCATATAATCAGAGGTCAAAGCGCCTCTAGGCCTGTTCATTTGTAGATGGTGGAAGAACGAATAAAGCTCTCTCAAAGTATTTTTTACTGAGCATTTAAAGGCCTGGGAACTCTATGATCACTTTATCTTAAAAAAAATATATATTCCAAAACTGAATGTCATGGCCGCCCCTACGTTTACATACAATCAGACAAATGTGACTTGGCGGTTGCTTAATTTGCTGAGGAAAACAAAATATCTCGTCTGTGAACCCGTAATTATGTAACGTGTTCTCACTTCTCAAATCACAAGGACAAGTTGGATACATAATAAGATAGCTGATCTAAAGTTACATAAACCGTTTAGCAAAACAAGGCAGAATTAATTATGTGAGTTGTATCTGTAGTTTATAAACTGTATGAATACTCAGAAGTCTAAGTTGTTTTTTTTCACTTAAATGAATTACTTTAAATTTCTATGCAGCACTGACCGGGCTCATTCACGAACACTGCTTTTAGGTGTAAAATTTGCACTGAACCACAGCAACCAATCAGCAATTGACTTTCATCTGCTTAGTGCAGGGGTTCCCAACTCCTGTCCTCAGCCATGTTTTGGAACGGATACAGGACCACACCCTCTCCAAAAAGGGGAGTCGCTGCAAGGCATTAGGGGTGTGACCATATCATTGCCACAGCCTGGGTGACGTGACTAGCACTTCTGAGCAGGACATACCCCCAAACAGTCCTGATTGGGAGACAGGCCAGTAGAATCGGACTGTCCTGTCAAAATCGGGACTGTTGGAAGGTACACAACTACAGTACAGTCTCAGGAATATAAACAATTGGGGTTATTTAGTAATATGCTTATTATTATAATTTATTTATTTATATAGCACCACCTTATTACGAAGTGCTGTACAGAGAACATTTGTCATCGGTCACTGCCTATTGGAGCTTACACCATTCACCCACACAAACAGTTACATTTTATTCAGCAGACAATTATAAGTACCAGCATGTTTTTGGACTGTGGGAGGAAATCCACGCAAACCCAGAGAGAACATACAAACTCCATACAAGTATGGAACCAGTCAAGAATAGTATTCACAGCCCCTGCACTGTGAGGCAGCAATGCTAACCATGTTGCCACCATGCTGCTAGTGTACGGTTATCTATTGCAATCAATCAGTAATTAGATTTGATGGATCATGCTAGTTTGACAATAAATTCAAACTCCCTAGTTAATGCTTTTAGGAATTTAGGAGTCAAACTTACATTTTTGGTTGCTTATTGAGGGGTTTACATCTATATGACACAAACAGGGGCCAGTTTGAATGCAAAGTGGAGCAGGGAAATTTGAAATCCAACAATGAGTAAACTTAGTGATAGTTAAAACTGTAAGAGATCAGCAGCTCAAAAAAATATATATTAATTTTATCTGAGGGGAAATCAACAGCACCATAGAGTCTTCCTAGGCCTGGTTTACTAATAAAGATTACAATACATACATATTACTATCTACAGCATAAGGGACATCCTGTCATATTTACCGTAAACCACTCTCCGTTGGTGGATCTGCTGGTATTTCTGTAGATGCGGTCGGCTGACCCAGGTACAGGTTTCCATATCTGCAGCATAGCTCATGCATACTTGCCAACTCACCCTGAATGTCAGGGAGACTCCCTGAAATAGGGGTGATCTCCCTCACTCCCTGAAGAGTTTGGCATTCTCCCTGATGCTGAGCCAGTACAAGACGTGGTTGGCTTCGCCATCTGTGGCATGATGACACAGTTCAGAAATTGTGTCCTCTGTCCATATATTGATGCCTATGGAGGTGGCCATTTTCATGGAGACCAAGATATAATCAAAGACTGACAAGGTAAGACAACATGACTTCAGTAATGGAGACAGAAATGTAAAAGACACTTCAGTCTCTAGAGATTCATTAGCTGCTTTTCTTTAACACATAGTTGCCTACTCTCCCGGAATGTCCAGGAGACCTCCCGGGAAAGCAGGGCAACCTCCCAGTTCTCACCAACGCAAAAGATAAGTGGTGGGGGGGCTTAATGGCGCAAATATTGTGTCATCATAGCCCTGCCCCCTGCTGTAATTGGCCGAAATTGTGACAATTGTTTAGGGGGTGTGGCCAAAATGATGCTATTCATCAAGCCCCACCCCCGCATGCCCACCTCCCCTGGGATCTCCCTGAAGCCAGCGAGGAAAAGTTGGCAAGTATGAGCTCCTGTCTTGCAGTTATTCAAATAAAAATTGCTGCACAAACCAAAGTGTCCTAGGAGAATACAAACACTGAAAAGACTCTTCCCCTCCATGCAGGTAAGAATTATATGTTATCCAGCCAGATTTACTAAGGATATCAGTGTTTCTCAAATTTGTCCTGAGCATTCGCCCACTGGAGGCAGCTGCCCCAATCTGTGGCTGGATTATGCTGCTAGACCCACCTGTGTTACTGACTGTGTGCAACAATTAGGAAACAGACTGCAAATTAATTCATTTGCCAGATAGCTTCTCAAACTGACTGCAGTATATTGATAAACTGAGGTGGATACATATTTATTTACTGCTATACCTATGTCTAGTCATTTGGCACATTACTGAGACTTTGTAGTGCTACATTCAACATTTCTAAAATAAATAAATTCAATGTATGTCCTAGTGTAAAGTCCATGTGCAAATACATTTATGAAAACTCACTTTGGGTCATATGTAAAGGTTTTCTTAGGTGTAAAAATAGAACATCATTAAATTGTTCCTAAATGATGTATCAACAATACATTGCAAGACACAAATTAAATAAAAGCGTGTGCTCCTTCAAATCTCATTTCTGATTGGTTGCCTTGAGTATCTTTTTATTTTAAATAAGGTGCAGATATGCAAGAATGTTGCAAATCCATTTTATCTGTAGTGTAAATGTTGTACATATGTTCTCACCAGCATGTGATGTCACAATGTCAACGCTGGCACCACCAAGTGCATCAGGGAATAGTAAATGTTGCATTATGTTTGGTCGATATGTTGCAAACAAAATGTTTAATGAAACATTTTCCTAACTTAGTGCAAATGTGTTTTGTAATCTTCATCTATATAATGTTGCATATTTGTAAAAACACTTTAATTCTATCAAGTTTATTTATTTATTAAAAACTTCGCGTTCTGATTCTCGTTGCTCCAGGAGAACTACAGTTTATCTTTATAGTTTTGTACAATCCAGTGAATGTACCAAAAACCTGACGCCATCCTTGTTTCTCTTACTCACTTACCCTCCTGCGCCTGCCCAAGGATGACTCATTGGGGTATATTTACTAAACTGCCGGTTTGAAAAAGTAGAGATGTTGCCTATAGCAACCAATCAGATTCTAGTTATCATTTATTTAGTACATTCTACAAACTGACAGCTAGAATCTGATTGGTTGCTATAGGCAACATCTCTACTTTTTGAAACCCGCAGTTTAGTAAATATATCCCATTGTGTTCAACCTTTGTCATTGGAATACATCAAAATTAAAACATTACTATATTTTTCTTCCATGTTGTATTTTTACTTTGAGGTACAACTATTCTCATATATTTTCAAATAAATTAATTTCAATTTATACCTCTCATTGTCACAATTTTCTACCCCCCAAAAGCCTAGTGCCCTAGGCTGCAGCCTAGTCAACCTACTGGATAAACAGGTCCTGGTGCCCAGGGTCCCTCTATCATAGTACCCACCCCACTTCCCTTTGTGTTGGGGTTGACCATTTCTGACATTCACTGTGTTTGTATAGCCTGGAGATACAAATACTTTGTGCAGTTTGCAATCTGTCATCAGTATTCGATCTTCTACCGCTTCTCAAACAATGAAGCCCGTTTGGTTTTCTGAGCGAGGTGGCAACTAGAGATCTGGTGACGTATGACAAGGCAACATTAAACTGTCCTGATTTAAGCAGAACAGTCCCAATTTTGGTGGACTATCTACCATCCCATCAGCCAGGTCGTCTTGCCCTGGCTGCTGGAAATATGAGTAGTACGTCCCGCTCACAGCAGTAATGCCAGAGTGTTGTGAGGGTAGAGAGTTGGGAGTGGCTTAGTGCTTCAGATTCAGCCACTCCCTTGGGGGATGTGGCCATGGCCTTATTGGTATGCAGCCACGCCTCCATCGTGAGAGGGTCACCACCCTATGAGAGGGTCACCACCCTACTCATAGTGCGCCGATTCCAAAAACTGGACTGTTGGTAATGAGGTATGAGACCGATTACTTACAGCTTCTGGATTGCTGTATCCAGGGTACCCATATTTCAGCAATAGGATCGAGAGGGTAATATTAGACAATGAGCATTGGTTGCTGTATTATATACTGGGGATTTTGGGATGTTGTACTGGACATTTAGAAATTGTGGCATTCTAGAGTATGCTTATGGGGCAAGATTGTATACAGGGTACGTGGCTGAATAAAGCTATTATTGTTATTTGGGGCTATATGATATGTTGGTGCATGTATCATCATCATCACCATTTATTTATATAGCGCCACAGAAAACTCGTTCACATCAGTCCCTGCCCCATTGGAGCTTACAGTCTAAATTATCTAACACACACACACACACACACACACGTCAATTTTGATAGCAGCCAATTAACCTACTAGTATGTTTTTGGAGTGTGGGAGGAAACCGGAGCACTCGGAGGAAACCCATGCAAATACGGGGAGAAAATACAAACTCCACACAGATAAGGCCATGGTTGGGAATTAAACTCATGACCCCAGCACTGTGAGGCAGAAGTGCTAACCTCTTAGCCACTGTGCTGCCCATGTATAAAGCATTAATAAAAAGAATAAAATGCAACTGACTTTAGCTGCTACCTCTTGGCATTGATTACATAATGATGGACAGTTTGTGATCCATTATTGCTCCCTTTCCTTCTCAGTCAATGATTTGGTAACCATAGACCCCATGAATTTACCCTTCTGGGGCCTGAATTATTAAGGTACGCATACATTAACCCTGAAGACAAAGGGTCGTATTTGGACTGGTGTTTGAGGATAAGGTGAGACAAGGATGGCGTCAGGCAAAACTTCACCCTCCGTAGCACTCGTTCATGCCTCCTTTCTGCTATACAGTTCTGATTTTAATGTAAACCAAATGAGTGACAGTTTGTGTGACCCATTTAAAAAACAAAAAACAAAACAAGCAGAGTAAAGTTTCAAAAATACGGGAAGATAAACATTGGTGACGGTTGGGGCATTATGAGCGAAATGGTCTAGATCGGCCTGAACCCTCAATCAGGCCCTGCCTATAAATTAATTGGGGCGATCTCTTTAAATGTCACAAGCGTTCCTTGAAATATATTTTTACGATAATGTTTTGTTTTTTTCTATCGCAACCTTCTATATACTGAATGTTATGAGTTAAGGTCTGTGGTTTAAAGGGAAGTGAAATCACCCAAAGGAAAGTCGAACACGGCTTCTTTATATTTTGTAATAAAAAATACATGCGTTTGTTCGCTGTACATGCATTAAAGATCCATTCAGGTACCTTCTATTTTATCACAGTCAGAGAGCGCAGGCCCTGGGGGATTCTGGGTATCTTTCTTTTATATAGGAATTATTAAAGTTTTGCTCCTTGTTGGAGCGTTGCATTGTATGGTGCATGACGTCTGTTTGTGGTAAATGTATACGGATTCTTGCAATAAATTATTCATGATGTGCAAATCAAAGTGCTGAGAAAGGGATAGAAAGAGTTCAAGGGCTAACGCTGTTTTGCCTCATCAATTCAGGAGATACATGTGTTCTTACTAATGATCCATATGCATATTGTAGTGGATGCCTAACACTACAATTCTACATTAGTTATAGTTGCATTCTATGGGGACAGCATGAGATGCTCTATTCTCATTTTATCATGTGTTTTTATTTTGGGGTTTTTTCTTTTACTGGAATTTATATTTATCCTTTAGAGCAGTTTATGTTTTTGTTTTTTTAACATGAATTTGCAGGGACTGAGTTGTGCTCTTAAGTTTTCTTAATCTGGCCACTGAATCTCATTAAAGGTCCCTGATTGTTGTGTCATATACGTCAAGTCCATTCTATTAATTACATAGATTTGTCTTGTCCTGTTGCCCTGTGTATATTTTGTATTGGATTTTCTTAACCCAAGGTCATTCAAGGACCACTAGTCCTAAAATATAAATTACCTTACATAAATAATTAACTGCAATGCAAGATTTGGACAGTGTGGGATGTAAAACACATTAGGATATCTCACTTCCTTCACAAAAAATACATTTCTAATAAAACACTTATCTGCAAGTAGCAGAGAACAGTCCATGAATCTCTCTATGCTGACCCTTTGCTGTGTTGGACCAATCTACCGCAAGTAATAACTGGCATCACACTTTTATTTTATGTCTTACCACACCCTGAGAGGGGGTATATCCGAGCCTACCATCCCTCTTTAACCCAGCATCCTATTGGGAAGAGGCGGCGAGAGTAACAGCAAGAGAGGATAACTACAGACCTTTCACAGTGATCTACTTTGACTCTAAGGGCTAGATTTACTAAGCTGCGGGTTTGAAAAAGTGAGGATGTTGCCTATAACAACCAATCAGATTCTAGCTTTCATTTATTTAGTACCTTCTACAAAATGACAGCTAGAATCTGATTGGTTGCTATAGGCAACGTCCCCACTTTTTCAAACCCGCAGCTTAGTAAATCTAGCCCTAAGTGTATTGTACTCTAATTTACCATAAGCTTGTGTGTAAAGACGGGACACTCTGCCATGATTCATATTACCTACACATCAATGGAAACAGCAAATATGTCTTACATTTTAAAATACCCCATGAAGAGTTGTACAGATGTGGCTAACACTGTACTCAATGCATCCTATTGCCCAACAGATCCCGTTTTTCACAGAATAGTCCAGGGGGTAACTTTATCCAGCTGCGGGTTTGAAAAAGTGGAGATGTTGCCTATAAAAACCAATCAGATTATAGCTGTCATTTTATAGAATGTACTAAATAAATGTCAGCTAGAATCTGATTGGTTGCCATAGGCAACATCTCCACTTTTTCAAACCCGCAGCTCAATAAATTTAGCCCCAGATTTCCTACAAGCAAAAGCAACATGGTCAGGCCAAGCAAACAAGGCAGATGTCCAGGGCGACACCGTTCAGGGGGCATCCTAAAACGGCTTTAGATAGCTATTATTTACTTTCATAAAACATAAACGACGGGACAATTGCAGCTTTGAATAAGTCAATATTTGCAGTAAACTGTATACAAAATTTAAACCAGGACTAAAGATTTGCAAAAGGTAAAATCCATTAAACCCAATACAGCTCTTTGGGGAAACAATTTCTCTGGCTTACACCTGGGATATGCTTTGTAATAATAAAAAAATAAAATTAAAAGAAAGTTATAAAATAATAATGAAGTAATTAAAAATAGTTAATGTTATTAATAATAATAATAATGATCATTTAAAAATAAACTCGCACATAATATTTTTCATTGCCTCTGAGAGACACTGTGTTATAAGCACCAGGGCTACCTCAGTCCCTTGTTCCTAGTGAATTGAAATGGTTGGTTGGTTGGTTGACTCCAATGTGTGTAGTTGATGGGTTCACTTCAGCAATATAAATAATCGTTCGGGCTTCCCATGAAGAACGATGAACTTAATTGCCTGGGACAGTACTAGACTTGGTCGTTGCTCCAGAGTCATAAGTCTAAGAAAGGATATTTGGCACAAAACAACACACTTAATGCAACTTTATGGCTTAAACTTGAGTTTAAAAATCTGAAACGTGACCCTCACTGTAGCCTGAAATAACAGACCTGGTGACATTAAAATGTAGGGGATTGTAAACTCACATCTAATCGGCTGTATTCTAAAGTGGGTCACCACCCCTAGGGTCCCGAAACAGGGGCCCGTCTGTTCTTTCACTTAGCTTACAGTTTGTCTGTGTAGCCTCTGTCCAACTTCCTAAATGTCCAGATCATGTTCATGTATTATATCCTGCAGCACTTAGGACTGAAATTAGGTCTCTGTCATTCAATGAAAGGTATAGACAAACTTTTTACAGGGGTATAAGTTATATGTTAATTTAGTTTAGTTTTTTAAAGTTTGGTGGGGTACGAGCCCATTTCTGTTCTCATTCTCCATCTCTTGCTCACCTGGATGTCCCCCTTTTGGCGTGGGCAGGGGTAGAACAACCTGTAGCCGATTCTTTCAGTGCGCATTCCTTTGTTCGTAACTGGGCGTTCTTGTGTGGATATGGGTGTGTTTTGTGTTAAATGGGGGTGTGTCTTGCCCAGATTGGGGGGTTGGTTTATTTAGTCCCAATTTTGCATGGGTAAGTGTTGGGAGGTATGACTAAGACAGTTTTTATAAATGGCCCCTTCCTCTGTGTGCTCTGTCTCAAAACTGTGATTTGGAGAGGAAGATGACATTGTCACCCAGGGGCAGGCTGGGCTGGGGGGCAGGGGGGAGTCTGCCTATCCCATAGTGGGCTACCTAGGGCTGGGTCACTGCGCCACCTGTATTTTTTTTCCCTTTAAAATCTTCCTAATAGGCTGTTGAGTCGGGCTACACCCACTCTATGGAATTCTCTCCCTCGCACAATAAGATTCTCCTGTGATTTACAAACTTTCAAGCGTTCTCTGAAAACCCACCTCTTCAGACAAGCTTATAATATTCCTCAACCACCCTCTTAACCTCACTACATTACCCTATTACCACCCGTTATACAACTACTCCCTGACCAACATTGTTGTGTGTTAGGATCATTTAGCTTATGAGTACCCTTTTAACTTTGCAGTCTGGCTGGACCGAAATGCAAAATGTAGACTTAACCTCATGTATCAAACTCCCATTGTCCCATAGATTGTAAGCTTGCGAGCAGGGCCTTCTCACATCTTTGTCTGTTTTACGCAGTTTGTTTATTACTGTATTTGTCCCCAATTGTAAAGCGCTGCGGAATATGTTGGCGCTATATAAATAAATGATGATGATGATGAGTCTTACTGCCCGGGCTAAAATTTGCCAGCCCTCCCCTGTTAGTACCAGTGTTATACATATACAAGTATTTTGGGTACAGATTGCTTGAAAACGCTTCATAACCTTTATCACCAAACCTGAGTTGTGAGGGTTTGTATGCCCCATATGGTCCATAGATCTACCTTGAACACATGTATAAAAGGGAATTCATCCCTGTGTTATATCCATTCTGTATACTTGCTCTCACTGTAATTATTAAAAGCCTAAAACACTATGAACACAGCTTATTCTATATTTGGTTTATCATCCTTCTGAAACAATGAATGTGAGTAAAGACAGATACGTCTCAATGATCCCCATATCCTTACATTAGTTTACAAATCATTTACCAATCAGGGTGCCTCAGAGTAGAACACCCACATCGGCGGTATATATCTTTTTTTATTAACCAGCAAATGTGACGGCAGCTATCAGAATTGTGTTGAGATTACCTCCAGGACATCTGATGTTTCCCAGCAGGACTCTTCTGCGTTTCTGGAGACTACACAGCCTGAAGTATTCTAAGGTTTTGTCATGCTGATTGTGATATCTGGCGATTGTTCCGTTGCCAAAGGCTACACTAGATACGTGGGTTGTAAGCATTATCCTTACTGCTCAGAGCTTGTGTGAGATATGAAGGGCAAGTTGAAGGAATAGATGTCTGTGCCATTGAGGAAGAAATCATAGGGGTATAATTACTAAACTGCAGGTTTGGAAAAGTAGAGATGTTGCCTATAGCAACCAATCAGATTCTAGCTGTCATTTATGTAGTACATTCTACAAAATGACAGCTAGAATCTGATTGGTTGCTATAGGCAACATCTCCACTTTTTCAAACTCGCAGTTTTAGTAAATATACTCCATAATCTTTTTGTGGAAAAACCTACAAATCTATTTCTACAGAGATTAGAAGGGGAACATGGATAAGGTCTCCCTTGCCCTCACATGGGCTTCTTCACAGATCTAAAAGTTAAAAAAAAATACAAAGTTTTAAAAATGCTCCCCATCCCCCAAAATGTTACCCACTCTCTGAGGCACTGAAGAATTTTGCCTTCATGTGAACCCAAATCTACAAAATAGGCAGCACTCCGAATTTTGCCCACTCCCTCTTATACCCACGCACTCCCATGCACATGGGTACTTTGCGATACAATATCAAACGTAAAAAGAATGTAGACTGTAGACCAGTATTTCTGGGTCCAATTTTTTTTCAGACCATGTACAGAGTACAAATTTGGTATCCCTACACTCCGTAGAACTAGCTGGTGAAACTTTGTGGTACGTTTTTACAGTTGCTCTAATTGGGTAGAAAAGGGAAAAAGTATTTTTTCAATTATTGCCAAATTTCCCTTAAGAAAGAATATGCCTATATTAGAGATGCTCACTGACCCCCGTGAACTGGTTTTGGATCTGGATTAGCTTCATGTTTTGGTTTTGGCAAAACCGCCCTCGTGTGTTTTGGTTTTGGTTCTGTATTTTTTAGAAAAAATCCTACAATATGCTAAAATCACATAATTTAGCTTTTTTTTTTTTTTTTGTTCCTACATTATTATTACCCTCAATAACACTCATTTCAAATCATTTGCAGTTAATTTAGACCACCTCACAAGTCACAATATTATTTACATACACTTTCAGACAAATACTGCAGCGACCTGGCTGGATGGTAAGCGACAGAGCAATGACACAAACACACAGCAGTTCCTAGCACATCTAGGACACATTGATACACAGCAGTGGCAGAAAAGAAAAATGGTGCAAGATGGAATTGTCCTTGGGACCGCCCTCCCTCCCACCCACCATTATATTGGGTCTTAATAAGGAATCCAAAACTTGTGAGATTCGATGACGTAACAATGACGTTTTGCCTTGTTTTCAATTCCGAGAGTGCGAGAGAGAACCGAGCCGGCACGGCTAGGAACGTGGCTATGCTAAGTTCGGGTGTGTTCGGTTCTCTGGGAACCAAGCCTGAGAATCTCTAGCCTATATATTAAAACATGTTACCCTATATGTCCTATACAAAATGCAGTGAAAACGTAAAAACTAGAAAATTTATTCCGTTATAATCACATATTTCCAAAATTGATAAAAATTGGTTGGTCATGATGGAGAGAGAACCTTCCAGTCATGAAGTAGTTAAAAAGTCTACATGGTGGTTTCCTGGTGCCTGTAAATCCCCCGTGATTGCCTACATGATCTATCTTATATACTCATGCCGGTAAGAAGATTCTCTTTCATTCTGGATCAATAGACATTCCATATTTTACGGCCCTTTAAGACAATTCAGTGCCGCAACAGTTTTCAGCCTCCTGCTAATCAGTAAAATAACAATAAGAAACCAATCAATCTTTAATATAAAAGCCTCTATCAAAAACCCATACTAGAGAGGAAAGTGTTTTCTTGTGGATGACATTTCGATGCATTTTTCTCATTCTTATTCTTTTACTTTCTGCAGTTGGCAAAAAAAGGCAAAAATAAAATAAAAAATCTGTCGACTTGTATGTTCCACCGAGCAGAGTCTTGAAAACTAAGATGAAGGCAGTTAAGGTCAGTGACTCACCAGCTGAATAAACTGGTGACATGTTCTGAAGTAAAACACTGCAGGAGACGGACAAAAAGGGATTTTAAGGAGTCACCCTGAGCAGTGTGATCATCTTAATCCCCAAACTTCTTGGAACAGAGCAGCCCTAGCGCTGTGAGCCCAGCACAATAACGGCTTGTCTTGAAACACACCATATGACTGTGAGCATTATATAAGCACGTGTTAGGAGCAAAATGACATTAACCCTACTGCTGGAGAAATGCTGGACTAGGGGAACACAAAGTAACTCCCATGGGATAAAGCACTTGGAACGTCCAGTATAAAAAGTCTACACACACTTATTGAAAGTGCAGGCGTTTGTCATGTAAAGCTTGAAATCAGGATAGATCATGTTTTTTTTTACCTTTAATGTGACTTTGCAACCAACAAAATTCAAGTGAAAATCAAATAGACAATTTTAAGAAAAATAAGTGACTAGAAAAACGTACAGTACCGATATTGCATAAGTTTGCACACCCCATAAACTAATACTTTGTGGAAGCACCTTATGCTTTTATAATAACAGTCAGTCTTTTTGAATTAGTCTCTATGAACTTCACACACCTGGGGGTAAATGTATTAAGCATCGGTTTCTGCAAGTCGCCGGATATCGGCGAATTTGCAGTGGAAATTTAAAACGGCAATCGCTTTCAAAGCAAGTTTTGCCTTGAAAGCCATTGCCGCTTTAAATTTACCATGCAAAGCGGATATTGGTGATTTGCAAAAATCGCTATTTGATGCATTTATCCCCAAGACTTTGATCTCCCTTTTCTGATGCCAGGCTACTTGGCCATAGATTTACACTGGAAAAATCATTTACCATTGAGAGGTCTTTCTGTGCAACCAGGATTCCTACAAACATTGAGAGATGGTAAATGATTGACATTCCTATAAAACACTATGCAACAACAAAGGTCCCTTAAAGACTACAGATCTTAAACCAGAATTTAGTTTCTCTTATTTCAGCTTTTATTGTTCTAGAACTATGAGATGTGTTCAAGTTTAATAATTGGATGAAGGTAGTTATCAATATTTTCTGTACACTAATATCGGTTGCAGTACAATTAGTACTCAGTCGAATAATTATTATTGCAAATAACAACATGCAAATAAGTTTAATCTATTTATTTTAGTTAATATAAAATAGAAAGTGACGAAGAAGTTAATGTTTCCAACATCTAAATTACATCGAATTTGGTATCATTTTGTTTGCAATTACATGAGAACGTTTCTGGTGCTATTTATGTGGCGTTCACACTTTGCCGACGCTGGTTATAAATAATATAACTTTTTTCATACACTAAATAACCAGCTCACAGGGATCATAAAATGCAGTTTATACAGATCTAGAGGAGGGAGCCTGAGGAAGGACACCTGGCAATCTCAAGGAACAATGACCAGAGGACTCTACCAATGCCACGTTGAGTTCCTGGGCAGTCAAGACCCTTTGACCTATGAAGACCTTAATACTGTAACTGTATCTTTGTGATGTCACTGCTTTGTAGAACTGTACTGTGAATGAATTGTGCAGAGTGTTTTCATAAAAGCTTGTTAGTGCTAGCAGGCGCATGCATACCAGACTTTGCCTTGTTATATATTTTGCAAAAAAAACCTGTGTGTTTTGGAACCACAGCAATTGCATCGGACAATCTTTATTGCAAATAATACAAACTTAACAGCTGCCCTGCAAAGTACAATCTTATGTATTAGTCGAGGCTTAATTGGAATGGTCAATGTTCTCAGTGCCGGTGCTAGGGTTCATGGCGCCCTAGGCAAAATTTCGTCAACCCCCCCCCCCCCCCGCCGCTGCGAACACACTAAAAAAAAAAAGTAGATTTTACTTACCTTTTCTTTCTTTTCTCTAGCTGATCCGCGCCTTCTTCACACAGAAGGCGGAGTGATGCATGCTGGAAGGGGAGGGGGCGCCGGGAAAGAACTTTATTTACACTGTCTGTCAGTGACAGACAGTGTGATACTTTACCGATGCGCCGCGGACACTGAAAAACAGCGGCGGCGCAAACCTCTCCTTAGAAAATCTAGTCAGCGGCGCCCTGCAGGTCCCGGCGCCCTAGGCAACTGCCTAAGGTTGCCTAATGGGAGCGCCGGGCCTGAATAATCTGCAGATCTCTGTAGAGAAATTAGTGAACTAATAATCCATATCAGACGTAGTTAGACTATGGCTCTTGAGCTGCTGTGGAACTACAAGTCCCAGCCATGTTTTGGCTTTCAGTTCCACAAAAGCTGGCAAACCACAGGTAGTGCATATATTATTTGAATACAAATTAGAGAGGCTCTGAAGATGAGGAACCATGAGATTCCTGAATGAAAACAAATCAATGTGCACCACGGACAACCATGAAAACGGCGTTTACTTTTGACTCGTCCAGCCCAATAAAAGTAAACATCATGTATCGGACCACCTCCAGAACCAGTAAATATTTGTAAACACTAATTAGTGTTGTTATAACAATGGTTAAGACTTTGCGGCTTATGGCTTATTAATCACCTCCTGCTCCTTGTCCGGTTATGTGTCATGCAATTCTGCTCTCTGTCCGTTAGCCTTAGGGCCTATTTAAATGAAAGCTCCTTCCCTGCTGTGTGAAAACAAACCTACTTTATGAGTACTTGTAGGGTCTCTATGTATAATATATAATGCTATATATTTTATCTTTATATATATATATATATATATATTATATCTAATATATAAATGCTTAGTGGCGTCTGTCTGTGTGTGAAAAAAAAACCCCAAGTTGCAGCGCCACCTGCTGGGCAGAGTTATACACTGACCTACTAAATTCTTAGTGTGTGTGGGAAAAAAAATTCAAAAAGGGCTGAAATTTGGTAGGGCTCAAACTCATTTTCGTGAGGTAATTTTACCTCATGAACACACATGTGTAGAGGCGTGCGTTAGTGTGTGTGTGTGGAAAAAACTATTTTCTCAGAAAGGGCTCATCCAATTGACCTGAAATTTGGTATACTGACATTATTTGACAAAAAAATTAGAATAGTGAAGTCAGTTAACTTCCATCATCCCCCCTTCCCCCTGTGGGAGGGGTAGTAAAGGCTAAATTTACGAGCTGAGGGGTCAAACTCATTTTCGTGAGGTAATTTTACCTCATGAACACACATTAAAAAGGCCTCTTGCGTCGGGAACTAACGCTCTTCCCCTGAGGAGGCCTGGGCTAGGCCCAAATGCATGACAAGAACCTTTTTAAGACCTTAAGTAGCATGATTTGACTAGAATGCATGAATATCATGCACGTGTTAACGTGTGTGTGTGTGTGTGTGTGTATATGTATATATATATATATATATATATATATATATATATTGTGACACAGGCACACTTCTGGTGATGCGCACACAAACACCTGCTTGCTTTTTACTTTGTTTTTATTCTCAGGATGCCAAAGTAATTCATAAAATTAAGGTGCACACATCTGGGCTTATGGGCTGCTGTCAGTCGGTAGATCTTGGTGGTAAACTTAATATGGATTTTCAGAGAATCTGTCACGAGTTGCCATTTATCTCGGAATTTAAAGATACATAATTAATAATAATAATTAGAAAAAGACAGAGGTCCATCAAGTTCAACCTTTCACAGAGTCTAATTGTGTTGATCCACAGTAAGGCCAAACAAAACCCCCGTTGATACAACTCTCAATTTAGCCTCATGGGGTAGGGAGCGGTTTCATCCTTATTCAAAAATGCCAATAAGAGACATTGATCAATTGTCCCCATAATATCCTTAACTAATTCCAGCTAATTATAGCTACCATGTCTTGTTCCAACTGATTGATTAAATATTCTCTGTACAGCTCTGTGTGACACAATGGTGCTAGAAAAAGAAATTGTAATAATAATGCAATACATTTTTAAAATTCTGTTCGTCAATTTGCCTTCATCAGCTCATGTAGTAAGGAATTCTATAGCTTTACCACTCTTACAGTAAATAATCCTTTCTTCCATTCTACTGATGACCCCTTGTCCTCTGTAAGGTGCTGACATATAAGATTTGTTAGACAAATCTTTGTATTTACTGCAGTCATATTTATACATATTAATTTGGCCACCTCTGAAGCACCTTTTCTACCCTTCACTTTCCTTTATTAATGAGGTTCCCTGCTTGTGAACCTCCAATGCTCTTCCCACAGAGGTGCTAAAAACTGTGCCCCGAATTCAGAATTAGAAGTGACACTTGGCGATGACTGTATGGCCAGAGAGTTCTTTCATCGCTTGCTTTTCGCAGCGGCAAAAGAATGACCTTATGGGTTCTGCCACGGAGGAGGGAGAGGGGGGAGGGGGGGGGTGCAGCCTGTCTGTAGGGATCAGAAGATCCCTCTCCGCTGGTGCTTTAGCCATAGGTTAGATCTGCTAACTCCATCCTCTGAAGCCGTTGGCAATCAGGAACAAGCTCCGAAAAGTTTTTGGGAACTGGGCAAATAGGTCCTCTTTGCAGTTCCCATTGAGAATAATGGGGACTGTAGTATTCTGCGGTAGTTTGCCTAATGCAGGAGATATCTCTGTTAGGCTAATGTTAATTAGCCCCATAACATAAATTTGCCTAAACAGTTGTTTACACAGTATTTGAGGCTTGATAAATAGGCCCCTAAATCCATTCTTTTGCTTGTTATATGCAGCTCTCTACTTGGTACAATATGCTGGATGAGATAGGTTGTTATCAGCATTTTAAGATGTAATAGAACTGTATTATGATCACGTCCAAAGGTCAAGTCATATTGGGTAACTGTAGTATTATATCTGTATAGAGCAGGGTTGTCCAACCCGCGGGCCGCATGCGGCCCAGCACGCCTGTAAATGTGGTCCAGAAGGAGTTTTGGTTGTGGCAAGGGGGCAGCACTGTTAATGGGAAAAAAAAAATCCTGCAAAGAAAAGAAAATACTTACCACGTCAGCTGGTACTCCGGCTCCCTCCCTTGTCTCCTCCTCCGTGCGGTGCTCGCAGTGAATGTCGGGCGTGATATCGTCAAGCACAACATCCATTGCGGAGCGCAGCACAGAGGAGTCACCCGCGCGAGAAGAACAATCAGCAGCACAGAATTGGAGAAAAGAAGAGAAGAGGACAGGAGAACAAGCCGATTAAAAGGTGAGTTAAGGGGGATTTTTTTTATTATTTCAAGGGATGCTGACCAGTGAGTAAAAGTCACCTGGTCCTGGAGCATCATGGACCTTATCTCCCTGCTACATACTTCTACTTGTAATACTAATGGGGCATTATATATTATTCTCTTTGGCCCATTATAAGTTGTTATCCCTTAACTACCATAGTGGTGTAATTAGCAAAACCGGTCACAATTTGGGGTCACAGTGGTGTATATGTCAGGTACCGCAGGCCTGGTCAGGGCACCCTGATAGACAATGCCTGGCTTAAATGCACTTTATTGATATTGAATCGAAACAATACAAAAAGTGATTATATTATAATAACTAGAGAGTATTTTTTGAACAGGGCGATTGAAAGGTAAGTATATGGGGGATTTGAAAAAAAAGTGATATATATATATATATATATATATATATATATGAGAAAAAAAGTGATATATATATATATATATATATATATATGAGAAAAAAAGTGATATATATATATATATATATATATCACTTTTTTTCTCATATATATATATATATATATATATATATATATATATATATATATATATATATATATATATATATATATATATATATATATATAATATATATATACTATGTTTTCTATGTTTTTTTTGGATGATCAGCTATCGTTCTTGTTAGTGTATCTTATGTGCGGCCCAAGCCAACTTGTCGTCTTCCAATGTGGCCCAGGGAAGCTAAAAGGTTGGACACCCCTGGTATAGAGTGTGATACATTTGTAATTGTAAAGCGCTACGGAACATGTTGGCGCTATATAAATAAATGATGATGATGATTATAGTCATGTTGGGTAGGTGTAGAGCACTATATCTGTATAGAGTGTGATGCAATTGTTGGGTTGGGTGGTGTGGTGCTCTATGTCTGTGCAGAGTATAATAGAATAGTATTTATGATCATGTCCAGTGATCAGGACAGACATACCCTTCAACCACTTTCGGATCTACTATGGGTGCTTAACGTTCAGTGCACGTGAGCTCCAGTCAAGCGAGCCACGCACTGTCGCCTTGATATGTGGGCTCTGTGCAGCCAGGGTGACACAGCCAGGCCAGCATAATACAAATTTGTATTATTGATGATTATTATTATTATTATAATTATTATATTATTGTAATTTGTATTATTGATCCCATTTATGGGATCCAGTAGCAAGAAAAAAAAATAACTTTAGCTGCGATGCTGTGGCTTTATTAGCACTGCAACTGCCCCCTCCCCTCTTGTACATGGACTCCCCCATCCATAAAATGCCCCTGACTCCAACAGTTCCACAGTTCTTGGGACAGTTCTGATTTCCAGTAGTTAAAAAAAAAAAGAGTCCACTGATTTGTGGGAGTGACCTCTTTGTGTTGGTGTGGCCGTTTTTGTGGGTGTGACCTCTTTGTGTTGGTGTGGCCGTTTTTGTGGGTGTGACCTCTTTGTCTCTCTTCATTTTCATGGAATGTTGGCATGGGTAGGACCATGTTGTGTATTGTCCTGTATATTGTCCTAAAAATGTGATTGTGAGTGAAATTAGGCGACCTAAAATAAAATAGCTACTGGTATTTACCAGCTCTTGGTGGACATGGTGATTTGGCAAATGCTCAATGTGGCTAATGATGCGAGGAGGAGATCATCCCTCCTGCTGCAGCCAGCCGTGTTTGGGGTTGTCAATGCCCCTCCCTCCTAGACTTCTCCTTCACTCAAGTGAAAGTTTATGGGGCCAGGGACTTTGACAACCCAAACGAGGACCCCCTGCTTGGCCTTTAATTGAAATAATGCAGCGAACAGTAAGAAATGTCTTAATGACTTTGTCAGAATATTGAGCTATACAGACATTTAAAGAAAATGATTGAGGCACAGGTCTCCCTTACATAAGACTTTTTTTGTTTTGTTTTCTGGTTTCCTCCACTTTATTTTTCCTTCTGCTCTCGTTCCCTCATTTCTTCCCCAGCTGGAATTTTAAAAAAAACAAAACTTTAACAATGGGGACGGGAGATGACTCTTCTTGTCCTAACAGCTGCTAATATCCCCGCACAGCACCCACACTCATATATATGGGAGCAGCGTTAGTAATGTTGCACCTGTTCCTAGGACCTCACTGTCAAATTACAGACTAGTGCTCCACGACATATAAAATGATTGTCTCCGCTGGGTTTAATTACTGGAAAATATTAGAATGCAGTAACGGTGATATTTACACATTGAACCGTACAATTAATGGTTCATAGCCCTATAATTCAGGCAATTTACTCTTTTATCCAGCTCTTGTGGAATACAAATGCAAAATGAAACCCTGTTTTTAGGTATAAATGTTTCTTTCTTTCCAGCTTAAAATCTGTGGAATTTACAGTCTCATCATATTATGTGCCAGCTCAGTATCCAGTATTACAGGCCATGAAATATTCACAAGTCCCTTCTATTAGATTGTAGATTCCGTAAAAAGAAAAGTAGAACGTTGGTGGATAAGTAACGTTAGTATAATACAAAGTTTACAGGGCACAGTGTGGTCACACGAGGGTGCAGTGCCAAGAGGGGCAACGCTGTGGGAATAATTGCTCCAATTTTTTTTTTAATGATCCTAATTATTTCTAATTTGTTTATACTATAGCAGCCTGCTTACCTGCGCCACCTGCTGGTCTGTCTGCCTTAAAGCGCTACGGAATTTTCTGGCGCTATATAAATAAATGTTGATGATGATTGATGATGTCTGGGATCAGCTCAGAGTGCACAAAGAACAAAAAGGAACATCGGGTGAACGGGCGTGGATTGGAGGGCG
Source organism: Mixophyes fleayi (assembly GCF_038048845.1). Classification (NCBI taxonomy): domain Eukaryota; kingdom Metazoa; phylum Chordata; class Amphibia; order Anura; family Limnodynastidae; genus Mixophyes; species Mixophyes fleayi. Next base: position 20,488,272 of record NC_134407.1, read on the forward strand.
GTCTAGCGGTTAGTCATTTGATTGTAGCGGAAAAATTTATCATTTAAAATTTTAATTTTCCACGTGTGACTTTATAGAAATCAGATTTTACAAGGTAATGTACCAGTAGCTGAGCAGTACTTTTAGTGTAAAGCCCACCATTCTATTAGTAAAACTGTTTTTATGGAGAGGGGACTTTTCAAAAAAGTATTCATATTCTATGTATTAGCATACTGTATAAATTCTATATATACAATATGTATAGCAAACATGATATTTCTGCACTGGAAAGGTGTAAATCACACTATTCTGTAGTGATGATGCTTGTGCTAGAAATTACAGTACCACAACTTTCATTCATATTTTAAACCATAATTCTGGTCTATGGAAAGGGAACACTCGAGTAGGAGTGGAAGGCTACTGCATTTTAATCACATTTGTGCACTCTCCCGGAATTTCCGGGAGACTCCCAATTCCGGTAGGTCTCCCGGGCTCCATGGAGAGCAGGCCATTTGGCAGCCTTCACAGTGTGATTTGCGGTGAATCGCATAATTTTGACCTCATCCATCACGGTAAAATTATACTTTTGCGTCATTGTGTCACGGAGCCAAAATGCTGAGATTCACAGTGACTCCTGCCCCTTCAGTCCTCACATTTTACCTCCTGGAGGGAAAGAATAAAAATTTGCTCAAATGATGGGATCTGTGGGTACATCATAGAATAATACATTGCATGTGTCTTGCCCCTCACCTGGCTCCTGTCTGCTTGTGCAGCTGAAGCATCAGCTGTTTATTAGGCAGGAACACAACAAACTACACCTCCCACAATGCAGCAGGGGTAGGCTCACATGACAGCTCTGGTGCTGATTGGCTGTGAAGTAGTCAGGTGGTAGCTGCATAGACTGAGCATAGCAGCTAGTCAGCTCCTCCACAGTGCTGAACATGGGGGAGAGTAGAGGCATGGTGAGCAGATAAGAATACCCTTCTCTTTGCCCACAGGAGGGAACTCCCCCCATCATAGCCCTAATCCTGCATCCTGCACCATATCCTTTTGGAGTCTCCTCTTGGAGTACCTGTCTGCAGTACCATTAGCAGGTTTGTGCAAGTAAATTAATAGTACAGTATAAAATGCGTCACAAATTATTAGTCATGGTTAGTTTTTTTTCCTTTTATTTAAGTCCCAATTCATTGTAAAATACAATCAGTTTTGTCATTATTGACATTTATATATTGGTTGTAATTATTGCTAAGGTAAGAATCAGTTCACAACCATTGCCACAATTTGTCTAAAAAAAGGTGCCTGTTGTAGGCTTTTGGCAGCAATTTTTTTTTTCTTTATTGCACAATCAAGCGTTTGGAGACCCCCCCCCCCAACTCTAGAAATCCTGCTGTAAGGGCTGGGCCTTTGCAAATAAAGGGTTAAGCCCATCCCCCCTCCTTCCAGATAGTAATATAGGGCCTATGGACCCAATGGGATGTTAAATTTTTATCTTTTTAATCTTTTTATTTATAACAGCATAAAATAACACCTTGGTCCTAACAAACCTATAATTTGTTGTACAAAAGTCAAATATAAGGTTTCATAATAAAAAATAGAAAGGCAAGACAATTGGGGTATAGACATTATACATTATAATAGACAGAAACTTGAAATATGTGAAAAAGAATTTCTGTTTTTCTTTTAGTTTTCATATCAGGTAAGTTAGGTGAAAGGAGTAGTAGATAACGCATCACTAATGTTGGCCCGACGAGTAATCATGTATATGGGTGAGTAAAAGGTAAAGCGGGGGAGGAAGAGAGGCGGTGGACATCGGTAGTCCGGGCATCTCTGCAACTTTTAACAAAAAGTGTGTCTCAGAAGCCTAAAGGGTGAGATAGTTATAGGAGCGAGATTGTGCATTTATGAAACTGATAACAAGGGGAAATTATGGTATTTCTGGGAGGTCGGGATCTTAATCTTGCCGTGGATTCTGCAAAGTTCTATTTTCATTTCACTGCAGGTGTTTACAAAGGTTATTCCCTGTGTGTACGGCGTCTGCAGTGGGTCTGTATGTTGTGTGCATGGCCGGGAACTTCAGCTGAGTCCTTGAAGGAACAGCCAGGCTCAGGGGAAGTAACATCAACAGGGAATCCGAGGGGAGGGGAGAGGGGGTACTGTATACCCAGAACACTCCCCTTCTAATAAGGTCAGCCAATGGGAATCCTTTCACAGAGAGCCATAGCTTCAATCCTAAAATGTGGGGGAGGAGGGGCCCTGTTCAGGTTTATGGTTTCAAGGCGATTGGAGATGATTCTATAATCGTGAACACAAGTGAAAAACAATTTTTCTGCCAAATGTCGCCATCCTCAGATGTGGCAGAGGATTGCGGCTCACAGTAGAGGGGAGATAATGGCACACACACCGCATGATAATGAATAATCTCATTGCCGTGCATGCGCACCACCCTGATACCTAATTCTGGCACACTCCTTGGTGGATGACCACGTAAAGTGACTAAAAATGGAGGAGAGAGAGGAACTGCGTCGCTCTTTCTGACATATTTGCCTTAGCACAGAGGTCCCTTTGAATGTATTAACAGAGTAAAATGAGGTGGCGGCTCTCTCCGAATCCCCGTTGCGGTACAAATGGCGTAATATCTGCGGTACGTGGCTACAAATAACCTTCTTTTTTCTCCACAATTCCAGGACACAGAGCACCTTAAAGAATTCTCTCCGCGATGCACGTTTTTCTGCACAAGGATCAGATTTGTTTTCCAGCCTACAGAGTGGTACACCATATGTTCCTATAAGCTGAGGTGAGACTGTTGGGAATTATGTACCAAGCAGACAGAAAGAGGAGAGGAAATGAGCACTCGCAAACATAACAAACAGACTAAACGCAGCTGATCTAAGCTGCATAGCTAATGAGAAATTAAACTGAGAAAATGATTTGTATCCTTTGGATCCGATATCAGGTAAATAATATCATGCATTAGGGATGGTGTTGGTTTTAACACAAGACATCGGTAATAAACGACATATACTAACAAACTGTGATAAAACGATAAAAGTCCCCTAAACCGGCATGCCTAACTGGGAGACCTATTACATACCGAGACGCTATTTATAAATACCTTGCATAAAAAAAAAACAACAACAGGTTATATCGAGAACCCAAGCAATAGCTCACTGTTCTACATCTGCCGAGCAGAGGTGCTTTACACAATCATATTCCGTGTCAGCAAACAGTTTGGATGGATGGAATGACGTATACGGAGTAAACATGAGTTTGGGTGAGACATAATTGTAGTGTCAACACTTTGAAGTTTTTGCTTTAATGTTTACAAGATATAAACCTGTACAGCCACCTTCATTAACTTTTCTGCATTTAAAGTTTTAGGGGTATATTTACTAAACTGCGGGGTTGAAAAAGTGGAGATGTTGCCTATAGCAACCAATCAGATTCTAGCTGTCATTTTTGTAGGTCCATCAGATTACATTATTTTTATGAGCCCGGTGTCAGAGAGCGTTTACAAGGCTTTGCAGATGCACATTAAATGAGACCTTGGTTTTTAATGCCCGTTTAGGAGTCATAAATCATACTTAGCCAAGTCAATATTGCTCCACTTTGCAAAATCTTTAACACCATTGGGTCTATTTATGAATAAGTGGCGATATGGCGGCTGATTTTCTATCGCCGCTAATTGCACAAATTTTCCTATCGCCACAATTTACCAAGAAAATATTGTCGAAGTAACAGTGATAAACAGCCGCCCAGTCTTACCGTTTTGCCAGATAGTCTTGGTTCATCTTTGCACGCTAGCTTTGCCGCAAATCACCCATTTTGGGTAAAATTGGGTTTTCTGAACTTAATAGATAGAGCCTTTAATTTTGAAGCTTAATGAGTATTACATTGTAAACGAGTGTCTCTGATTCCTATCTCACCACGCACTTTACGTGTTACACATGTGGTCAGCTCCCTAACAGCACGGATAATCTAAAAATCCTGAGTGCATTAGAAGAGCTGGATAGGAATATGGATAGAGAGAAAAGGAGTACCAATGTCTGCAGATGATTTTATAACCAAATGGGGAATATGCATCATAAGCACCCAGACAGGACAATCTGCTTTAGATCCAGGCAGTCACAAAGCTCGATTTAGGCTTTACAGAAACCTTGTGTATTCTCATTTTAGTGAATTTACTAACAAGACCTGTATTGGGAAACTGTAACCAAACATACAATAGAATAGTAGAAAGTAAAACTGAACATTATAAAGAAAATAAGCAATTTGCTTATAGTGACATTTTGAGGTTTGTACTACACTCCGGTACACTTTTGATGTCACTAGCTGCATTCCCCCAGTCTCTGTGTGGCAAGCAATATATATTTTGCAACTATAACTTTGTCTCCTAACAATGTGTGTCCAGCTGTGAGACGGCTGAAGTGAGTCCCGTAGACCACACACTGTGATATAAGTACGACCTTCATCTCAATTCTTACACTGAGAGCTGACTGACCTCAACCTCTGCCAGACTGGGCCAATGTCCATCTGAGATTTCACTGCTGCAGATTTCATTGGAATTCGAAGAATGCCCCGGAAGCCCTTAAAGCCACCAGATTAATGCCCTATGGAAACACAAAGCCCCCCGTGCAGATATATATATATATTTGTGGGGGGCATTTATTTGTGCAATGATCTCTGTGAGCATGAGAAGCAATGACCCCGCAATATTCAATGTACGCAAGACAAATGCTTTTTAAAGTCCAGGTAACCAGTTTGGGCAGATAAATCTGGTTACATGAATTCTGATACTATATACAGAATGCTCATTAACTAATTGCAGTCACAGTGCAGCATGTGTAATTAATATGTGTCCGGCTTTATATCTGGCATTGATTTGCAGCAGAGTGGCATTAGTTGTCTGCAAGATAATTACTATGCACCTGTCCGACCTCACTCCCACCATAAGTAGTTCAACATATTTACATATAGGAAGAGCATACTTGCCAACTCTCCCGGAATGTCCGAGAGACTCCCGAAATCCGTGTCAGTCTCCTGGACTCCCGGGAGAGCAGGCAAGTCTCCCGCATCCCGCAATTCCCTGGCCAAAATAAGACGTTTCGCAGTTGATCGCGTCATTTTTGCCCTGCGACAAAACGGCATTTTCGTCGCGTTGCCTACTTTCAGGCAGTGCAGTCCGGGAGAGGGGCGTGGCTAGAGGGCGGTAGGGGACGGGGCACAGCTAATGGCGTAATCTTGGCCCTGCCCCCTCCCACCCTCTAGTCACGCCCCTCTCCCGGACTGCACTGCCTGAAAGAAGGGCAAGTTTGAGGAAGAGACACAAATGAGCAAAACTACCCATTGAGTATTTTGGGACTTTATGCGCCCATACTTGCAAACTCTCCCGGAACGTCTGGGAGACTCACGAATTTCGGGGGCATCCTCCTGGAATCCCAGGGGGAGTAGGCCGCCCTCCCAGGATCCTCTTTCATTTCCTTGTGAAGTGGCTGGGTGGAGCCTTAATGACGCCATTCTACCGCTACGTATGGATGCCGTTGAATTTGCATCATGCTCTCCATAGTTGCTTTTTGGACTTGGACCTGTACTTGCCTATTGAAGGACTTTAAGGGGCATATTCAGTTAGCTTTCCCTTTGCAACCCTATGGGGTGCACACGGAAATCCACAACGTTGCGATATCGGGACCCGTGCAGCCACGCATAATGGCGGACGGGAAAGCTAATTGAATATGCCCCTAAATAGGTGCTCATAAGATATCCATAATAGTAAGTTGTCCTATACTTTTAATAATCCATTTTTTACCATCCAGGTGCATTTGATGCAGGTCCAAATATCCATGTCATACAAGTATATAAGCACATAAAAGTAACAGATGTAATAAAAACAAGTCCCTATGCAAAAAAAAAAAAAATTTCATTTATCCTTTTCACCATTCACATTTCCAAAAAACAGAATGTGGGATTTCACCTATATATGTGTAACATATAGAGAAGTGTATTTGTGCACATAAGAATTGGTGTTGTGTGTATGTTTTGTTTTTGGGCGGTGGGGGGGGGGGTGCAATTTCTATTGGTGTACCTGGTCTCCATTGTGTATTTCGTTATTATGGGGGTTGGTGTGATACGTTCCAAACAAGGCTACTCGGTGACACCAGGTGACACCATCATCTTAGAACGTTGCATTGGATTAAACATCTAGAAGAAACTCTGATGCTCCACTCTGATTGATTTCACCTGCGCGCTCACCCAGCATTACGTCTAGGTCAAGCAATCAAGACATTGTAGCTGGGTGAAAATATTTGCGATTGCAGTCGAGATGGAACATGCAGCTTCTTCCCGCTATTTCCAATCCAAGGAAAATGCCAGTTATATTAGCAACATGCTCCCATCCTTCAAAATAGACTCTTCCGTATCCAACACTGTGCTCTACTCCCAAACTTCACTTATATTCCTACTTCAGCAACCTGTGCCTAATTAATTTATGAGCACTTTGGTCTTCATCATCATCAACAGTTATTTATATAGCGCCAGCAAATTCCGTATAGCGCTTTACAATTGGTCTAGGTGAAATAAGCGCTGTTGCAGGATCAGCGTTCTTACTGTAACTAACCACACACCCCAACATTCCTAAATAGACCATTGCCTGCTCAGGTTATGAACTGGCTAAACACACCCATTCCTCATAACTCCTCCCCAAATCTGGTAGGTCACACCCCTTTGCACCGAGGAAGTCAGAGGAACAAAGTTGTTGGCGTCATTACCCCTCTAAGACAATTTGGAGAAATATCTGTTTATTTGTAAGTATTGACTAGCAAGTAAAAAAAAATCAACTTCTCACAGTTCACTTTTGTGGCCTCTTGTTGCATAACTATCAGATTTACAAGTGATTCGAGAGAAATATCCTCCTACAACAGTATTGTTGATGGAAATATGCAGCAAAAACAATACACCCTATGTTTATTATAAATATGTCTAATCACTAGAACTAGTGATTTATTTATAATAAACATAGATTTGTTTTACAACACTTGATTCTGATGCAAAATATTTAGAACTTCCAGGACATAAATTACATTGGCTGCTTGCTTAAAGTGTTCATTAACTTTAAATAAATCCCTCTGTGTCACTACATCAGTGCCGTAACTAGAAATTTTGGTGCCCTGGGCGAGACAGGGCACCAGCGCCCCCCATCTAAGTGGGAGTGGCATTTGACAAGTGGGTGTGGCTAGCACTTTAGTGAAAGAATTGTTTTATATGCACACACAGTGGTATATTTCGAAAAGAGAGAGAGAGATTTTTTTTTTCACTTACAAGACTTTGAATCTTCAACCCTTAAGTCCCGCAGTGGAACGCATGTTCGTTCCACTGACAGGAAGTTCGGCATTTGCGTTCCACTGCGGGACTTAAGGGTTGAAGATTCAAAGTCTTGTAAGTGAATGTGAATGTCTCTCTCTCTCTTGGAGGCAGGTATGGAGGCAGGTAGCGGCTGGCTGCTGCGCCCCCTTGGCCTTGCGCCCTGGGCGACGGCACCGCCCGCACCACCCTCGTTATGGCACTGCACTACATCGCTACAAAATGTACATATTTTTGGAAGTAATGTTGCTCTTTTGGCCCTAATTTTCCTGTCGTACTCTTCTTCCAAATAGTCTCTCATTTTGGCTAGGTGCGTATATATCTATACTGATTGAATCCGATATTTGCTCACCTATATGGGCCAGTTTAGGAATGAGTAAGTAGATCCATTCACTACTGAGTTCTCCAAGGGAGAAGTTCCTGGTTAAGAAGAAAAATACTTTTTTTTTTCCCCATCATTTGCTGTATAATTTTGTGTTGCTAGATCTGTAGCGCACCTCCATATATAGAGTACATAACTCCTAGGCTGCATGTCCTGGACAGGACAGTAATTAGGCACTTTAAGAATGGAAGGACTCTCTATAGCCACCTTGTGGTCACATGAGCTACTGCAGAAACTGTATTTATTCACACTCAACAACCCAGATACTGTATCTTATGTATCTTACAGGAGGGGGATTCCCCCATCGCTTGAAATAAAATTAATATACCCCAAAACCACACCTTATTATGCAGGAAAACTATCTGCAAGCAAAACACATTAAAGGCGTGTTCACATGGGTGTAAATATTACTAGACGCACAATTCTTAGTTTCTAGTAAATAGGTTTTAACAATGATAATAAAATGATAATGTAAGCCAATGGACTTGTGTGCGCAGACTTGCTGAAATTAATTTGCTATGTGCCATTTGGAACATTGCCTGCTGCGCTTACAAGCAGTAAGTGCTGGCTTCAATGTAACGGAGTTCTATGGCTGCGTTTATTAATTGCACAGTACACTATGCTGCAGGGAAGCGTTGAGAACACACTTTGAATGCTCTGATAAAAGCAAGGACAGAGTACAAGGTTTCGTCTATGATTTTAGCAGGCTTCGTTTTCCATGGTCGGATAGTTGTTTTAAACCTTATCTTGACACCAAAGCACTCTAAAGCTTGCGACCTGTGGGTCTAATGAATATGGTACTACAAGTCCCAGCATCCCCGGCAGCTGACCTACTGGGACTTTTAGTCCCTTACCCTTTGGAAAGATACATATTGCCTAAGTCTACTTTAATGAATTTACATTTTGTTTATATTTCACTGCAAAAATATAACAGAGCAAATCAGCATGCATAATGTACAGTAGGCATTGTGATCATAATGGGATATATGGGATATTAATAGGGGGTATTAATGTAACATTAATCAAATGCATTTCATTTGTGCTCTTTGCTATCTTCTATCAATGTATCATTTTCCATATCATTAATTTCAAAGTTAATGCATTTTGTTATCCATATACAGAGACTCCATTGTCAGGTTAGATGCTTCTCCCTTCCCCCCATGCAGAATATATTGATGCACTATTGATAAATTATAGGGCTTTCAAGCGTTATAAATAACGTATTACTTGCTAGAATTAAGTCTGTTCATCTAAAAATAAGTAATAAATCCTGCAAGGCTAAGAGCATAATAAGTCACTAGACCCTACAAGTAGTATCATCTGTCTTTGTTCCAAGCTGGTTTCGCTCCATATATAAAGATGAAATATGTATAACAGTATTGTGTACCTGTTTGCGTAGGCTCACGGGTTGCAATTGAGATTCTGTTGTTAGTTTCTAGTCAAAACCTAGAGGCCAGTGGTTCCCACTGTATGCAGCGAGATACTGGCGTGATTTATCAACCGTGTCAGCTGACTTGTTAGGCTAATGGAGTGCACTGAGTTTAAATTAGGGGCAGCGAGTTAAACTGAGCATTAGCTAAGTAGTCATAAATATATAACGATATAACCGTTCTATATGCATGTCGCTAGTAAAAGTTAAATAGTTTTAACTATTTCATAACCCTCAAGGTAGTCACTGTTTTATGTGTAGTTATAGTTTTGCTAATTATTTCAATTGCATCATCATCAACAACATGCACTCGAACATGAAAATTTATTTTTACTGTTTAAAAATCAATAGTTTATGATTGATTCATTTCTTCATCATAGAGCATAATGTAAAACTACTACAGAAGCTCGTTGGAACTGTGCACTGTGCTTGGTTAATACAGAGGTGAAGGGTCTGAGTGACTGTTCTGCAAGTAACTCTCCTGCAGATAGTGGTATCTTGGTTTAGAAGCTGTCTTGCCCACATAGGACAGTTACCTACAGAGGTATTAAGACCTATGCAACACTTTTTGCGAGAGAGGTCTGGTCACTTGCCCTCCAATCAGAGAGTTGACATTGCATGATTGTAATTGAATGAGATGAAGCTGAGCTGGGCTGATTGTGAGTCTCTCCTCTTGAGGAGGGCATGCTGGGACATGTAGTTTCACAACAGCTGGAGAGCCACAACTTGTCTGAGCTCAGAGTATAGACCCATTCACCAAAAAAATACCAAGGTGCCCTGCAAACAGAAAGCAACGACAGCGCACTTTTACTCTGGTAGAGGTTGACTTGGGCTGCACTACCGAGACGAGCACGTTTACAGTCAGCATCCACGCTCGCACAGCAAATTTAGACATGAAAACAGAATATAAAGAGGGTAGAGCAAGACGGCTGAAGAACAATGGGGACTATGAGCGCAATCAGCAATACAAGTTACAAGAGTTTCTCTTGAAAGCTGCGAGAAGGGAGAAAACTTGCCCAAGGCTGCAACAATGCAACAGTGTGGGTTTTTTTTTTTAACGAGAAAAGTGTTTAAGTCTTACCTTGTGCTCTGGAAGAAATGAAACCACAGCTAACACACATCAGCAGTATAAATGTCTGGAATGGGAGAGAAAACCGTTGTTCTGCCTTGAGCCTTTCTGACATCTTATCCTGACTGAGAAACAGCTTTCATCAGCTGGCTGGGGAGAACAGCACCATAATATACAGTTACAGGGGACGGAGATGCAGGATGTGAGAAATTTCCTGAATACATTTCAGTTAACCCCTCCTGCCTGACATGATCATCTAGTCTTTCTCCTCTTTTTTAAACTTTTTTTTTTTTTTTGGCAGGGGGAAAAATGTTGACCGTTGCAATAAAATGAGCAAACTGTCTGTGTTGGCCAGCAAGAGGCATTAAGATCGTTAGCGAAAGGGAGGCAGGCCCGCGGAGTGTGTTCATGCCAACATTTACAGTTCTCAGTACAATGGAACAAATTATTGTCCTCCAGACGTTCAGCCGTACTCTGCAGGATCCTTAAACCAACTGGGGGGGAAAAGAGCCTGCAAGTGTTTCCTAAGTCATATTACTGCATGCCAGGGATATAATATTGGGTCCTTCAACCAAAAATAATACCAGCACATCAAAGAGCCGACATTCCACCAAAACTCTCTTTCATTTTAAGGTATTCTCGACAGAGGATTCTGTGTGGGACACACATGTAATCTGGCGCAGAGGCGAAAAGGTGGTGTAACTCACGGCAACCAATCAGATTCTGTCTTCTTCCTAGGTGTTTACCTGTGATAACAATGGAGGATTTTCCCCATGCATAGTAAAGTACCGCCGCTGTCCTCCAACTGCTAACTTCATCTCAGGACAGAAGAAGGAAAAATGCTTTAGTATTAAAATAATGCGCCTTTTTTGTTAAATAAAGTTATTTTCTTTTTTTTTCCTGTTTGCTTTTTTAACTTTATTTATTCTTTTTTTTTTTTTTTGCCAAATCTGGAACTGGAAGCTGAAGTCAGTGCTCCAGAGTGCATGTTCCAGCCAGTTCACTCAACGCACTGAATGACACCAGACTGGCCTGCCAGGTGCATAGGCAAACTGAGGGAGGGGGGGGGGTCCTAGTGCCTGGAAACCCCTTTCCAAGCCTAGGGCACTGTATAATTGTGGTGGCTGGACCCTGACCCTGCTTCACACTGCTCTGCTTGAAAACAGTGGTGCACGCAGCATTGCCCATGTATATTATAGGGATAGGAAGAGTTGGAGAGCAGCCAAGCACTGTCTAATATTATAGCCATGCCCCCCATGCATGCTGGTCACGCCCACTGGTGCCGTGGTGTGGAATCCCCCCTCTACATATCCTGCGTTTGCCCCTGAAGTGGTAAGAGTCCTCTTACCAATGCCTGAAATTTTTTTGATAATTTGCCTGACAGAAGATTGTATGTAATAAGCAGCGATAAAAAATCTTCTTAACAGAGGGGTCTTGGTAAATAGACCCTCGAATCCTTTTTCAGTAGAGGGCTGTAAAGCTCTGTAGAAGAAAATCAGATGGACTGAGTCCTTCGCCGTGCACTACGGTATAAGGTGGAGCTGGAGAACCCCTCTTTGCTACAAGGAGGAGATTATTTTAAAGGCAGATGTCAAAAAGTAGACAAACCTTAAACTTAATTATTTTCTTGGAAGAGCTTTAAAACATTTTTTAAAATCCGTAACGTCGGTATAGTGCTCCTTTAAACGGCCAAATGCTTTGTACAACAAAACGCGCAGGTTAGGAGCCAGCATCAATGTTTCATTTATACTCCGGGTGCTACTTCTGTGCTGGCAGTTTTCCTTCACATCTGCCCTCACTGGGAGCATTTCCATGGGAAGCGAGTCTGAGAATTAGGGTACCGTGCCAACGGTGAGGATGGATCACTATCGTTCCCCTGCGCTATCACTCCCATCTGCTCACTGAAACTTCTATGTCTACAGTTCCTAAAAAATAGACCTACATGAGAAACCATTGATGTGTGGGCTCAGGTAGATATATGACAAACAAAATAACTTAAATTAAAAGCTGCAAACCCCATTAGGTGTGTTTTTTTTTTTGTTGTTTTTTTTTATATACATCACTCTTTACGGGCAGCACGGTGGCTCAGTGGATAGCACTTCTGCCTTGCAGCACTGGGGTCATGAGTTCGATTCCCGACCATGGCCTTATCTGTGAGGAGTTTGTATGTTCTCCCCGTGTTTGCGTGGGTTTCCTCCGGGTGCGCCGGTTTCCTCCCACACTCCAAAAACATACTGGTAGGTTATTTGGCGGCTACCCCTAGTCTGTGCATCTGTGTGTGTGTGTTAGAGAATTTAGACTGTAAGCCCCAATGGGGCAGGGACTGATGTAAGTGAGTTCTCTGTACAGCGCTGCGGAATTAGTGGTGCTATATAAATAAATGGTGATGATGATGGTTACTTGTAAGTAAGCACCCAAAATTGTTAATTTGTCCTTAGGAATTGATTTACAGTTTGAAAAGTGTCATGCGATTGCAATGTCGACCACAGTCGCATAACATTCATAGCATAAAATTCTGATCTCACACTTCTTCTTTTTTTCCTCTCCTCATGATGTGACCACAAAGTAGCCTCCTGACTGACTGGCTCAGGAGACAGACACTTTATTTGCAGTGGCAGATATAAAAACTTCCCACGCAGAGCGATTTTGCAAAAGGAACGGAGAGTATCTGATTCAGCTTCATGTTAGAGGTAAAAACACTTGTTGATTAGGATAAAGTGAAAAAAAGGAAATTTCTGCTGCTTTCTGGTTGAAAAAGCTATGGTTATCTCGGCATATTGGGGTCCCCAGCCAACCAGTGCCTCACAGATTAGTCTACCGCTAGCACTTCACTTTCTAGGACTTTAAGCAATAGTGGTTACACTTTACTGGAAGTGCCGGTCAGTTTCGAGCATCATTTTAACAAAAAAGACTGTGGGGGTTAAACCAGGAGCTGTCCATATACCATATATCAGGGTGATCATGCTGCTTTGTATGAGCAAGTGGTTCCCTACTGTGTAACATCAAATCCAACCAGTCATCCCAGAACCAAACACTGCAGGGACCTGCTGCCTATGTGAGGGATGAGGGAAGGCAGTGCCAGCCCCTCCAATAATCAGGTACCAATTCTTCCAGGGTCACCCTCTCCACTACAAGCCACACCACTGTGGGAGTCTGGCAATGACTAAAGATTATAGCTTCTGTTGGGCTGTTCAGGATCGATAGTGAGAATACTTAATAGTGACTTCAAGACTCCACTGACTCGTCTTTGTGGGCCTGCCAAAAGCTGGGTGACATTAGACTTGGTCAGTATCTAGGAGTGAAGGACTTGAGAATAGGCTTGATTGTAAGAGACCCAGGTATTAACAATGCACCAATTTGACCCACGACAATTCCAGAGAATAGGGTGGTAGAAAGTACATTTCTAACTTCATGACATGTCATCCCTCTGTCTCTGTGTTTTTGGAGTGTGGGAGAAAACCGGAGCACCCGGAGGAAACCCACGCAAACACTGGGAGAACATACAAACTCCACGCAGATAAGGCCATGGTCGGGAATTGAACTCATGACCCCAGTGCTGAGAGGCAGAAGTGCTAACCACTGTGTTTGTGCAGCTAGAGGATATTGGTAATTTTCCACCATGGCCAATAATAACTATATCGATTTCAACAGGATCATTATTGGTCATCACTGTGATTGTTGGTGCCACACACGGTGTAATTGTGCAAGTGTGTGGCCAGTTTTGATATCCATCACATATTTATTACTTTTTGCTCTACTTTTATTCTACAAACAGTATGCTTTTTACTTATTTGTAATCTCCCCACCCTTACAGGTCGTACTGGTGATTCATCACAGTTGATTATCTTAGTTGAGTTCAAGCAGGTCTCACAATTGTGAAATGAACACACTCACATGAACAGATGTTTGCTAGGGTTAGTCTCAGTTGATTGGCAGCTCCATATTAACTTTAATAAAAATACAGCACCTATGGGAATCAGAACGTGCAGATGGCCAAGACATCTTCTGAACTGGGGCATTAGGAGATGTGTAAGGATCAAAGTTGCCTTCACAGAAGGAGGTAATGGAATGCAAACTTTGCTAATGTTATGTCTTGACACATTACAGTCAGAAAGGTTCCACACACTGCTTGCTGACTCTAACATATTTTCCATATCTGGTATCATTTAAACTTAATTAGCAGCCAAATTTAAGAACAGTGTAGACCTCAAGTCTCAGGAGACTATGGAGCAATGTACATATGCACAAAGGTCTGTTTACTGTTTTCTTAAAGAGATCAAGTGCATTTCAAAACAGGAAGATGCACCAATAAAGACACTATTAGTTCGACATGCAAAATGCATGGTTGACACTTATTTAAAGTAATTCCTGGGGTACTTTTTGGTGCTGTGAAGGTGCGCCTAAGCATGTCATGTACGGTCTAGGTAGACATTGGATGATTACAATCCCCATCATGGTATTGTCTTTGAACGTAGTTATAAAGTTACATTAGATGCTAAATTCTAAAGACCAGAGAATAAGAACGGATTAAAGGAATTGCATCCAGTATACACATTAACAGAAATTCCACTGTGCAAATGGTCGATATTGAAATTCAGCATAAGAAGTTCCAGTCTTTAAAACCTGAGCGCTGTCCCTGGAAATTAGAGACTCCTACTCATAGCTCGCCAACACAGCCACAGGTAACCGTTCAAGAAAGAGAAAAGGAGCCAGATAACAATTGCTTGGATTTAGGGGGCAGCATGGTGGATTAGTGGTTAGCACTTCTGCCTCACAGCATTGGGGTCATGAGTTTGATTCTCAGCCATGGCCTTATCTGTGTGGAGTTTGTATGTTCTCCCCGTGTTTGCGTTGGTTGGTTGGCCCCTCACCTATTGCTTGTCCCTGGATTTCGAACCTGTGCTTGTGACCTCTGACCTCGGTTTTCCTGTCCGCTGCTGTCCGCTAATCACTATACTCCTGGGTTCTCCTTTAGTCAGTATACGTTACTCGACCCTCTGTCGGCCTGCAGCTAAGTCTGTCCCCACCACTAGGGGCTCCAGCGAACACCGGGCCTTCAGAGTAGACCCCGAGTTTCATTGTGCTGGCTTGGGAGTTCCTAACACACGACATGAAAAAAAAAACTATTTACCGTGACACCGATGAAGTGATGTGACGACCCGATGTGTTGTCGACTCAGGAAATTGACGTCACGTCAAAACGTGACTTCTCTTAAAGCGCTGAAGGACGGACCCGGCCAGTAAAGTTAAGGTTAACCCTAACTCCTCAGTCCTAACGCTAACCTTAACTCTTAACCCTAACCCCTAAAATAATACTTGCATTGGATGAATGGCAGCCGGGTCCGTCGATCGGCGCTTTAAAAGGAGTCGCGTTTTGATGTGACATTATTTTCCTTCGTCGACAACACATGGGGTGCGCCACATCCCTTCATCTGTGTCATGGTAAGTCGTTTTTTTTTTTCATGACATGGTAGTAACCTTTGAATTGCCATGTCGAAGTCGCTGTCGGGGTAGTCAGTATCGTTATATTGACTACCACCGCAAAGGACAGATTCCCTTCTCAGGATCCAAAAGGTATAGTTGTGCTTACAAATAAGAACTTAAAGTAGAGCACAAATACCACCATAGCTAAAAAAAAATATATCAACAAAACCCATATTATGCGCTCAGATTATTAGGATAAAAACAGCATCGTCCAACTCGTTTCGCTATGAGCTTCATCAAGGTTGATAAGCAGCTGCTGTCTCTCCATTCTCTGTAAATTAGTCTCTTTGAGGAACTTGAATAACTTGTATATATTATTGTCTGATTAATACAAGTAATTTCCAATAGAAGGTGTATATATTAAAAGTCTTGAACAAAATGCTTGAATCAACAATCACAATATCTGTATAGACAGGAGTAGTTTCCGGAGATAGTGGTCTTGGAGTATTAGACATAAGAATAGTCCACGATGGAGCCAGGGATTGAGAACCAGAAGAATCATCGGTCAATATCAGGGTCAAATATGAGTAATCAGTCCATTAGTGAATTTCAGGAACACTGGTTTAGAGAAACAAATCTCAATGAACCAACAGCTAACTGGTCAAGGTCGCTTCTGTTTGGTGTCAGCGGAAAATTTGAGAGGGGAAAACATTGACTCTAAGGATGCGTATCAACCACTTGGAGAACCACTGTGAATGGAGGACTTGACTCAAGTGTGTATACTAGAGATGCTCACTGACCCCCGTGAACTGGTTTTGGATCTGGATTAGCTTCGTGTTTTGGTTTTGGCCAAAGCACCCTAGTGTGTTTTGGTTTTGGATTTTTTAGAAAAAATCCTAAAATATGCTAAAATCACATAATTTTGCTATTCTTGTTCTGTTCCTACACTATTATTAACCTCAATAACACTAATTTCCAGTCATTTGCAGTCAATTTTGACCACCTCACAGATCACAATCTTATTTTCATACACTTTAGGACAAAGACTGCAGCGACCTGGCTGGATGGTACGTGACAGAGCAATGACACAAACACACGGCAGTTCCTAGCACATCTAGGACACATTGGCACACAGTAGTGGCAGAAAAGAAAAATGGGGGTCCGCCCTCCCTCCCACCCACCGTTATGTTGGACCGTAAAAAGGAATCCAAAAATCATGATATCGGATATCCGACGATGTAATGATGACATTTTGCCTCGTTTCAAATCCGAAAAAGCGTGAAAGCCTACTCGGATCTGGTAAGTTCGGGTATGTTCAGTTCTCAGGGAACCGAACCTGAGCATCTGTACTGTAGCCATATACCCATATAGCTATGTAGCTATATACCAAGATACCCACAACATGTACTGTAATCCTAGAGAAGTAGTAACAGCAGGTAAGGCTTTTGGGTAAAAACTAGTCGGGTATTTTGCCAGCAAGAATCCTGACAGATAATTGGTAAAACGAACATGAATTTGTGCAAATACCATAGGCGTGGGCTTCTGCGAAGGCTAAAACAAATCTGTAAAGTTGCGAAATTTAATAAAAACTAACAATGGAGTGGAGGATGGGGCTTATTTAATAAAATAGCACTATGTAAAGAAATTTGTTGTAACCCAAGACAACCAATCAGTTACTGTCATTTAAAAAAAAATAATTAAAGAAAATTGAAGGAAATGTGATCTGTTGCTGCAGCTTAGATCACACTTGTGGTCATATCGCTGCTTTATTACATACGTCCCTAAGTCTGTATCTGCTTTCCGTTGTTTATTTTGTTTCTTCAGGAGAACCATCTGATTGCTGGTGTTGAAGAAGAGGTTAACTAAGTGAACTGTTCTTTTGAATCTTCATGACTGTAATGGTCGTTATTTAAGCATATAATTATGGGTTGTTGTAATTATTGTTAATTTATTAAACCTAAGTGTTTGTATCTCCTTTTGTAGAAAAGGCCTTATAAACGAGTCTATAATGCGTCTGTGATATTAGCCAAATCTTACAGTCAATGCATGGCAACACGCTACCTACATGCCAGTAATAATGCATATAAACCGCAGTGCGTTACAAGTGCGTTCACTCTGCATTTTTTTAAAAAACACAAATCTGTGTTATAACAGGGAGTGTTTATCTTGTTCAAGATAACTAAACAGAAGACACAGCTAAGATAATGGTATCCTATTATATTTCTAAATATTTAGAGGAAATATATTTGCTAATAAGGTTTAAAGATATAATTATTATTATTATCGTAGATTTGTAAGGAGCCACAGTGCTCAGCAGCACCGTACAGTAGGAAAAAAAGGACATACATAAAACAGGGACATAACAAGGCAGACACAATAAATGCAGACATGAAAATAAAGGGTATGAAGGACCCTGCTCGTTAGAGAGCTTACATTCTAAGTGGAAGAGGGCACAGCTGAAACAAGAGGAGCGAGTGTGGCTCAGTGTAGATTGGGACAGCTGTGAGGGTCATTTGTGTGAGTAGTATCATCGGGGATAAGGTCACCTCTAATAAAGAGATGGGTTTTCAGAGAGCGTCTAAAGATTTTAAGGTTGTGGGAAAGTCTGATTGAGTGTGGTAGGGAATTCCATAAGTGGGGAACAGCACGGGAAAAGTCTTGTAGGTGGGAGTGAGAGGTGGTTATCAGAGATAACACAAGGCACAGGTCAGTGGTAGATCTACGAGGAAGGGACGGAGAGTATTTTGATATAAGATTTGAGACGTATGAAGGGGTGTTGTTGTTGAGGGCTTTGTAGTTAAGGGTGAGTAATTTGAATTGGATTCTGGAGGACACAGGGAGCCAGTGTAGGGATTTGCAAAGTGGTGCAGCAGATGTGGAGCGGTGAGAAAGGAAGATCAGTCTTGCAGCAGCATTTTGGATGGAATGAAGTGTGGATATATAGGTGTTGGAAATACCAGATAGCAGGAGGTTGCAGTAGTCAAGACGGGAGATGATATGGATAAGAGTTTCCATAGCAAGTTGAATAAGAAATGGGCGTTTCCTGGCATTGTTTTTAAGGTGGAGTCGACAGGACTGTGAAAGAGTCTGTAAGTAAGGAATAAAGCAGAGGGCGGAGTCAAGTACGACAACAAGGCAGCGGGCTGGGGAGACATAATAAGAAAACAAAATAGAAAGCTATTATCTTAGCGCTGTCTCCTGTTTAGATATCTTGTATTTATTTATTTTTAGACATCTACATGGTATTTGACAGTTATTTTTTATTATTATTATTAGCAACATATTAAAAATTTTCATTAGCGCCAGAGTCTCCATTTTTGTGTGAGCTTGTTCAAGCCAAACACATATATAAATTCTCCTTTTACTGCATCTTGCCTCGTTTACAAAGCGCTCCCATTGAGATGAATGTAAATTGATGCACATCAGATACACTCAAATGGAACAACAGGAATTTAAAAAATGCCAATGCAGTCCCATGTGCTACAATGACTCTTTTTATGTTCACAGCCGTTTACACGTGCTTAACTTGCATACCTCAAATTGTAGAATTTTAACGGCACAGCGTATGGAGCCAGCCAGAGTCTGCTCCTTGTGTCTTCCAGTGCTCAGAGGTAGCTCAAAGCATAGCAGAGATTAGCACACATTGCCTTGTTGTGTATGCGTGTGTCTGAGTGCGGCAGTATTGTAATAAAAGCTATATTTATCTTAACATATGTAAAGGTAAATTATTTGCAGCTGTAGTGTTGACTTAGAGTCTTGAACATTTGGATGGGATATTCTAAAGAAAAAAAATTTGAAATGTTCAAGTATAGACCAAGGGCTAGATTTACTAAGCTGCGGGTTTGAAAAAGTGGGGATGTTGCCTATAGCAACCAATCAGATTCTAGCTATCATTTTGTAGAAGGTACTAAATAAATGAAAGCTAAAATCTGATTGGTTGCTATAGGCAACATCTCCACTTTTTCAAACCCGCAGCTTAGTAAATCTAGCCCCAAGACTCAAATGCAAAACTCACAAATGTTACATGAAATTGTTCAGAGTTGATGTATCTAAAATAATTTTAGTGGTTCTGACCTTTTTTGAGGTTGTGACACAACTTCCATTTACGTAATTTTGGGACATACTAGTTTTAAAATTTTGTATCAAACTAAACCATAATCATGTTTAAATATAAATATATTAAAGCCCAAAGCAAATTCTTCTGACTTATCCCGCTGGTTTAGTTGAGATTATAAAGTGATTTACAGGGTTCAATGTGCTGCAATAAATAACAGCTTTCAACAATTTAGTGTAAATAAGACTAATAGCAGCAAGTATGTGTAAAGTAATGAATTGCTTTGGAAAGCAACACATCTCTTCTCTTATTGAGGGTTGTGTTACATCACAGGAGAAACGTCTGATGCTATACTGAAGAACAATATTACCTTGCGTTGTAATGTGATCCAGGGTCACGTGTAATTAGATGAAACCTATTAAGACATAAAGTGATTGGACTATACATAATGAATATTGATTAATAAAGAGCTTTTTTTTCTTTGGCTGGGGGGGGGGGTGATTCCCCTTGAAATATGTCTGTCATCGTATGTGAAGTGAGGTGGATACAATGTAACACAACATTAATATGGTTTTGGAGCGATTCTTTGCTGACGTTCAGGGTAACTCTGCAGTGTAACTTAGCATTAGTGTTTTAGCTGAGGTAACCGAAAAACAACTTAAATACATACTAACCTACTTTTTGTACCTCCCCTCCGGGAGATCCCAGAAATAAGTGAAGTGGGATCCGAGAAGGTGTACTCCTCTGCATTGATTGCGGGAGATCTCCCCGAAATTCAGGAGTCTCCCGGACAGTTCGAGAGAATAGGAAAGTGCGCTTTAATATTCAGCTTGGCTGAACTGCAAGGCATGCACGTGCATGCTACCTTCCTGCTATTCATACTATGCAAGTCAACTAAATGCAATGAAGTCATACAGCACATGTATTTTATATGTGTATGGATTCACATGGATGATTTAATACCTATACCAGGGCACACACAAGAAGGTGGCATGGTCCCAATATAAGGGGGCCATGCAAAAGTCGTTTTTAGAGGAGTTGGGGGCAGCCCAGTGCATCAGAAGCACTCAAAGTGATGCAGTTGCGGCCCCATCATGTCATAGCCCCGCCCCCTGCGTTTCTCTACCGACTCACACAATCAAAACGTAGGGTGATATTTACGGTCCACCTAGACAGGCCCATCATTTTTGAGACCACGCCCCTAGATCAGTAAGCTCCACCCCTTTCAGGTACAGCGAACCAGGACTATACAAAGAAAATCTGGACTATCAGGGGTGTGGTTTACCTGATAAAAAAGATCTTGACACAAGTATACTGTATTTCCCATTCACCTCCATGTTTCACTGAGCAAACTTCAGAACGCCTTGTTTTTAGAATTGTAAAATATAATAGTAATTCGTAATAATGATAATAAAAAACTACTGTATGTGTTCATCTGTTTATACCACACGGAACCAAGGAGACAGCATGGGTTAGAACAGTGTTGGCTAACCTGTGACACTCCAGGTGTTGTGAAACTACAAGTCCCAGCATACCCTTCCATCAATAAGCTGCTATATATTGGCAAAGCATGTTGGGACTTGTAGTTTCACAACACCTGGAGTGTCACAGGTTAGCCAACACTGGGTTAGAAGCTACCCATCTAGTAAGCTACTGTTAATTATTTATATAATACAATTTATCATCATGAATGTTAAACACCTATATACTGGGGCACAATCCTTCTGTATAATTGATAACGTATATTCGGGGGAGGATTTGTGAAATGAAGTGGCCTTTTGAGCATTATCTGAAAACTGATGATCATTTGTGAAACAAAACATTCAATCTCCCCACCCACCACCTCTGCCCCCCAAAAATCCTCCATGCTGGATCTTGTAGTTCTCCAACCAGGGAGGAGGCACGGAAGCTTAAGCCTGCTCTGTATGATAAAATAAATTACTGTAATTGTGGTATTGTTTTCTTTGACAGAAAATGTAACTATTTATTTTCACATTAGTGAATATCTATGTATAGAATACACTGGCTGCATGTCAATATTTTCCAATTATCTGAGCGCACAACTTGTTTTACCAGATAAATATCAGTAATCAGAGAGTTATGTTACACATTGCAGACATAGAATGTAATTCCAGCTTACAGCTGTTAGTTTAACATAAATGCCTAAATAATTTTCATCATTTCAACATTATGCCTTTTAATTATGCTCTGTCAGTGTTTGCTTTACCAGACATACTAGAGAATAAGGCTTCTCTTACCCACTGTTATCAAAATGCAACGTCTGAGTTCAGAGCCTACGACCGCATGTTATAATAAAAATAAATAAACAAGCGCAAATAGATCCTATCTAATAAATACCAATGTAGATTTAAAATATATAATAACATTTATTTGTACAACCATTAACACATATATAAAGCAAGAAATTAAAAAGAATAGTAAATATCAAAACATACTCCACCAAACCATTAATCCGGACTAATTTTGGTCTTAAATTTTGTTGAAATCACCTATAGTGCACATATAGGGGAAAAAAGTAAAAAGGTCTCATAGACAATAATTCATTGCATAATCCGGAATTTTTGATAATAAGAGCTCACTGGATTAGCCCACAGTACAAAACGATTGTATAATACATTTCGCACATTATGGGGCATATTCAATTGTTGGCGTTATAGCCAAAATTCTCGCGGCGCGCGCACTATTACCGTCATTACGGTAATAGTGCACGTAAATACCGGTATTACGGTACTTTTCTCGCTGGATTTCAGGGAGCTGCGAGCTGAAATCCAGCTTACTATTACTACTGGTAATAGTTTTTTCGCGGCGGAAACTGCGGACAATTGAATATGCCCCTTATTGTATGATATACACCACACTATTATGTGGATCACAATTCCTTTTTCAGTCACGATAATTCATATGATACAGCCGTCAGTATAGCAACCTGGAGATACAGATCACACTCCGTTCATCTGACTCATGAAGTCCTGCAAGCGGCTTTTAGCTCCGCCTGCTAGAGCCACATACCGAATCACTCTTCTGCAGTTTAAACTTGTTCTCTCTCCGTTATATCGATCTTACCCCACTCCAGGCTTTGTATATAGGAGGAATATGCAATATTGATGGTGGAATCCAACTGAGATTGTGATCTCTCCTTAAGTCAGTTATAATTAAGTCCTGTAATCACAGTTCAAAGGAGTTTCTCCACTATTGATGTGTGTTTTACTCAGAGATGGACATTTGTTTGGTTAGTCTTCTTTCCAACTCACTTCTCCACTTTTGATATATGGTTTCTATCATAAACCCCATTCTATTCTAGACATCCATAACCATTTGAGTTCATACTTGCATGTAATTGTGTTGTACTGATGTCATTTATGAACAGAGATCTCTGCAGGGCCTGATTATCTAATAGGCTGACTTGGCTGCAGCCTAGGGAACAAGGTTTTTGGGGAGGGCACAACATTTTTGGAGGTGCCAGGGGAGGCATAAACTGAAAAATAATTTTAAACTACAAGACAATAGTTGTTCTCTAAAGTAAAAGGAAAACATGAAAGAAAAATGTTCTAAGGTTATAATATTGATGTAGTCCTATGGCAAAGGCTGAAGTCTGAGTTATCCTTGAGCAGCACTTGAAGGTAAGCGAGTAGGAGAGACAAGGAAGGCGACAAGCACAGACACCACAGCTCCACCCCCTTTACGTCATCACCCTCAGTTGCGCTTGTTCACGCCTCAGTTCCGCCTCAGTCCCGACATACAGTTCTGATGTGAATGAGACAAAGATTGTTGTGAACCGTTTACAAGTGAAGTAGAGCAGAGTTTGGACAACTTCCAAATGTAAACACTGGAAGTAAGACGGATTTTAAATTAAGGACAATGTAAATTTTGCCTACCGAGTATTAGCTTGGCGGGGAGGGCGAGGGGGGCGCTACGAGTGTATTAGCCCAGGGCGGCCTGAGCCAGGTCCTGGATCTCTGAAAATGGTTTTAAAAAAAAAAGCCAAGTTCTATAAAAATGTCAACATTAACAATGAATTGATACATTCTGCACTATGTATAACTTTTTATACCAGTAAAATGTCTTAAGTTTCTTGCTTTTGCTTGAACTAGTAATAAATGTTTTAGGGAATAGTTTCCCAGAAACTGGAATTATTGGCCAAATAATGCAAATTCTTTCTCAAACCGAACTGCATGGAATTAGCTGACATTTATGAATACAGGTTTATTTGAAGGTTCTAATAGTTATATCTAAAGCGCTACGGAATTTGCTGGCGCTATATAAATAAATGTTGATGATGATGATATCTGTTAAAGACAATGGGCCTGATTTTTTAAGGCTCTTAACTGGCATTTTTTTGCGTATAGTGGGCATAATTACCCTGCGCATCCCAGAACCTGACAATGTGCCACAGAACTAAACAAGTTTCAGTTCATATTTGAAAAGGACACTTACGACAGCTTATAATTTCAGGGAGGGGCGTTTGCCTGTAGTCAATGTACAGTATGGGCGTGCCAAGCTCGAGCGCAAGCGTCTGCGTCCGTTTCAAAGTCTGGGCGTCTCTATTGTACTTTTTTTTCAGCTATATCTCTTTCTCCAGCTACAGTCTAAGTGCCGATTACTCTTAATAACAGCTGAGCATGCCTGCTAGAGCATGTGTTTGCAATCAAGAGCAACTGCAAAAATGTTTTTTTTTTATGTACAGTAGACATTAATTACACCCATGGGAAAAATATAAGTAGAAAACTTTTTTTTTAATGTTCTGTCATTAATGACTATGGGCCTGATTCATTAAGGAACTTAAATTAAGAAGTTTCTTATTTAAGTCTCCTGGCCAAAACCATGTTACAATTCAAGGGGTGCAAATTAGTATTCTGTTTTGCACATAAGTTAAATACTGACTGTTTTTTCATGTAGCACACAAATATCAACTTTAAATTTCAGTGTACAAATAAGCTATCAAGTATTTGTGTGCTACATGAAAAAACAGTCAGTATTTAACTTTTGTGCAAAACAGAATACTAATTTGCACCCCTTGCATTGTAACATGGTTTTGTCCAGGAGACTGAAATAAGAAGTTTCTCAAGTTAAGATCCTTAATGAATCAGGCCCCATATTATTAACAGGTGACATTATTGAACAGTTTTTTTTCTGCGCGTTCTTTTGTGATTTTATATTCCACATGTGTGTTAGACATATCCTACAGTGTCTGGTCTAGCAGAGGGGATCTAGACCCGTATTCATCACCACACGTATCTTCACATCCGATCCTTGTGGAATACGGACCTGCATATACCAGTTTAATGTGTTTTTAAAAATAAATAAAAAAAATAATCACACATTGCTTCTGGTTTATGTCGTATGTTTCTGTGTGGTGTTTTCGTTATATGTCAGCAATGTTGATTGTACAACTTCTTGATATTACCGATTGTATCCAGTATACATTGTTTTGTGTGTTTTATTTTATAAACACAATAACAAAGAATTTAAGTTAAAGCAAAACAAAAATGCACATTGCATGTAATGAATCAGCCCAATGTATCTGTTCAGATAATTATTTTCTTATTGATATGAAATAGTCAGATATTTGTTTTTTAAAGCATGGTATTTAATAAACAAAATAGTATCCAACCCTAAATGTCAAATTCACTGCCCTTACTGAAATTGATGAGATTGAGGACACCAAACCAAAAGAGCTAATTTTTACAAAGTCTTTTCAGTATCCCAAATATTTAGTAGTTTTCTGTATATATATTTTTCACTTAATGATTAATACATCTTGACATACGAACGTCTCTTCATTTGGAAATGCTGAAGATAGGTATGACATCACAGTCCCCTCACTCTTAGTGCTGGAAACTCTGGCATCAGCTCCCTGAAAATCCGAGAATTCCATCACTTACGGAGGGGGGAAGCGAAGAGATGATGTCATGCGGAAATCTGATTATTAGCAGATTGTTGGCTTGAGTTCAGCAGCCAGGTGCCATACATGAAAGCAGAATTGTGTGTCTTTCTGCATGTTAATGATGCTCCCCGGGCGATAGACTTGCTTTAATGCAGGTTTAACCTTTTGAAAATATGAATTTTACTTAGTTTGTCAAAGTAGAGCCATATATTAACTGTATAAAAATGTTTTTCTTGTTAATTATTACACTTTGCATGAAACACATGCTACATTCCACAAATGCTTGTATGTATATCTATCCAAATTATATATATATATATATATATATATATATATATATATATATATATATATATATATATAAATATATATAAATTTTATTATGTGAATACAATAAGCCATGAACAAAATAATATTATATCATTCACCAGTTCTGCCAGCATAGTTAATTTTCATGGAGTGATACTTTTCTGCTCTGATTTTTCCATCGTATTTTCCAATTGCAATAACTTGTGCTTAAATATTTAATTGTAACAAAAAAACATAAACTATATTGATACATTAAACTCCGCCTATTGTATCTGGGAAAGCAGTCGGATGAAACCTGAAGCTGGCCGTTACTACGCTGTGTGGTCACGGATGTGTGTAATTTGGGGTTGTCAGGTTAGGCAATTAAAAAAATTGATACCCCTGCTGCATTCTCTTAAAGTCAGTAGATGCAGCATATTAACAAATGCAGACAAGTTATCCTGTAGAGAGATACCAGTGAGGGAGGAATGAATTACATTGGTGGTGTGGTGCTCCTCCCGTGTTTGTGTGCATCTGCTCTGGGTACTTCTCCCACACAGCCCAAAAACATGCTAGTTAGTTAATTGGCTTCTGACAAAAATACACCATAGTGTGTGTGTAAAGGAATTTACATATTCTCTGTACAGCTCCGTGTAATGTGATTGCTGCTATGGGATTAAATAACAATAGTAATAATACTATATGTATGTATAATGTGTGTGTGTATGTATGTGTGTATATATATATATATATATATATATATATATATATATATATATATATATATATATATATATATATTATGCATATCCATTGATATTGATTTCATAACATCTGTTACAGGAGCCAGGTGAACTCTATTTAATCTTACACCAATTGTTACTGTAGACTCTGGAGCCTGTGGCTGACATTGGACAGACAGCTGGTGATTACAGTAAAGCTCCATTGTCATTGCCAGACATAAATCTGTCGGGCAGTTGCTGTACTGTAAGTGAGTATTTTTTAAAGCTTATTTAACTGTTTGGAGAAGAGTCAAACTATAGGAAGCTCATCTCTGTCTTCTCTCATTCCTGTAAGCACACACCAGGCATCTAGGAACATTGTAGTCAATTCCTACCAATGATGTTATTGTGATCAATATTCAGAAGCCTGTCATGGAGATCAATTTGATTTTGCATTCTGATAGGTAATTTACGAAGGACAAAGCTTCTGCTGTGCAATGCAAAATGAGCTTCAGACACGCGGAGGCGCATGCAGGGCCGGTAATACCATTAAGAGAACCTACACCGTTGCTTGGGGCATCAATGGTGAGGGGGCACTAAAATCACTTGATGATTTAATGCCACTAAAATGATTTTAATGCTCCTGCAACACCCCCACACGGAGTGGCTGCAGCGGACATGAAGGAGGCGTTACCAGCAGCTCCTTACATGTGAATCGGCCATCTCTGCTCCTTCATGTCAGTGTAACACTGGGAGTGTGGCACTTGGCTATGATGTCACAGCCACGAGACACACTTTACAGTCTGAGTAGCCAAGGATGCTGTCCACTCCTTCAGGTTGCTAAGGGATGGGGCTCAACATGAAGGGGAATGTTAGGAGTTTCCGCTGGTAGTTCTGCTGCGTCTCGTTCCCTGTCCTTCAGCACTTGCTACTTAGCAGCCAGGATGCTTCTTTCTATTTCTCGGGTGGTCACATGACTACAGCTAGGACAGACGGGAGGCACATCCACAGGGAGGCAGGGAGTCCCATCATTCAACGCTGGTTATAGAATTCCCTGCACTTGCTGCCCGTGCCTGTGTTATGGACTTTCAATTGGATTGCTGCTTAGATTGACCTTTGCCTCTTACTGGACTCTGCTGTTTGGTCTGACCTCTCTCCATGAACCCTTATTGTTATTCCAACAGTATCTCTGGGTTGACCTCTGGTATTGGTGTGGTGCTGTACCTCCAAATTCTACAGTTCCCTACCAGGTCAGTTACTATATTGATATAGAGATTCCTAGTCTCATATAGCTTTTGTACTTCGTGTTGAGGTAAATTACTACTACCTCGAGTTGAAGACCTGGGGATCACCAAGTACCATGGAATACATTGTGTTCCAGGTGTAACATCTGCCGCCGACTACATATCCCAGAGTTCCTGGCAGTCAGAAAGAAATTGCGCAGTCGCATCAGAACTGACAAGGGAGTATGTCAGTTACAGTTAAGAGAGGAGGGTGAGGAAAGAGGAGACAGAACTATGTGAGGAGAAAATTAATTGAGACAGATCTGTGAGACTGTTTTTGTGGAGATCATTATTTATGAAAAAAAGAATCTGATGACGGAAATATATGTAAAGAGAATTATCTATGAAGCCAAAGCTTCTTTGAGGAGAAACATCATTTTGAAAAAAATAACTCTCTGGGAAAAAAAACTGTGAGAAAAGCAGTATTGATATAAACCAACCCAGGTTCTTGTGAGTAAACCTGAGAAATCTTATCCTTAAACTACTTAAATCTGAAGTGAAAAGGGGATATAAATTTAACACCTGCATCAGTATAAATATTTATTTCAAAGACTGATATAAATACATTCAATATATCATCTGCGTTAGTATAAATGTTTATTTCAGAAACTATGATATAGATCCAATCAATATATTATCTGAGTCATTAGAAATACTTATTTCAGAGACTGAATTATAGATTAATTTATTGTATCATCTGCATCATTAGTGATACGGATTTCAAATAGATATCTAATGTACATATAACTAAGTAATAAGTATCTACCAACGGTATTATAAGTGCACCAACGACATCCTGGCCTGGAAGTGAGGGATATTGCAAGAGTCGATATTGTGGATTTTTAAGTGTGTTTATAATATTGATTAGTAAATATTTATTCTAAGTTAGGAGTGTAATTTAGTATTAGTTTCAGGCTATTATAAAGTAATTTATTGTGATATGATTTATATATAGGTGTTAGACATGGTGATATTTTATATTAAGTTAATTAAGTTATTAATAGTTAGCAAAATATCAAAATGACATAGATACCATAACATCCAAATGTATTAATATATCTATAGTGAGTCTAATATTCAACCTCATAAAAGTGATTTTAATTATTATTTATTCCCTAATTGTGTATCTACTTTGAAAATATATATTTTAAATAAATACTGGCGAAATGACATAATTGGATGAAGGTGGCAATAAATATTTTCTGTACACTACAATCAGCTGTGATGCGATTCGTACGCAACATACAATTTATTCTAACATTTAAATGTGATTAATGTGTTTTACAAACTTTTCATATAAAATATAATGTGGTGAAGAGCTAAATAATGTTTCCGACATCTGAAATACATAGTTTGGTATCAATCTGCTCGCATTTTATGGGAATGTTTCTGGTGTTATTTGTGTAGAATGCGCACCTTGCGAACGCAAGTTCAAAATAATATCACTATTTCAAACACCAAATAACCAGTACACAGGGGTGATAAAAAAAACCAGTTATATAGGTCTAGAGGCAGGAGCCCAAGGACAGGACAGTTGGAAGTTTCAAGAACAATGACCAAAGGAATCCACCAATGCCACGTCAAGTACCTGAGAGTGCAAGAACCTTCAACCAATGAATGAAGACCTTACAACTGTAAATCTCTGTGATGTAACTACTTTTACAACTGTACAGTGTATAAATTGTTGAGCTCTGTGTTTTAAACCCCAGGCGTTCCGATTGAAGCTTGAATTGATGCCAACAGTCTCACGTGTATGTATACCAAACTTTGCCTTTTAATACACTTTGCGAATAAAACGTTTGTGCTTTTGAACCACAGCGATCGCAGCGGACTGTCTTTATTTTAAACGATAGTTACAGATGTAACAATACTTTATTACAATAGAACAATCTTATCGTGTGGCAGAGTTGTGTGAAGTGTGTGTGTTACAGGGGGTCCCTAAGTCACCCCTGGTGATCATTACTTCCATGTCCATACATACCCAGACTAAGAAGACTTGGTGGAGGCACTGCGCATGAAGATGTGAATTATATATACACACACAATGATTTTAGCAGGCGAAAGGTGGTGTTACACAGGGATCGGGGCCTGCTACAGACGAAGGTCTTGTCAAGGCCGGGTCTAATAAACTTGGATACGTAACGGGCACTGCTTCTGACAGTAGTGGGTCAACCTCAAGGCTTGCTGCCAGGAGAGGGCTGACAAATTTTAGCACAGGGGACAAGATTCAACTCAGCAGCCTATTGGGAACATGTTAAAGGGACCCAGCCCAAGGAAGGCCACTATGGGACTGGTCCAGGAAGCAGATGCTCCCCTGCCCTCCAGCCTGACCCTGTTTGCTGCGTCCCTGGGTACATACATTTACAGAGCAAGATGGCACTGGTGGCAGGGAACCAGAAGCTTAGACAGGCAGAGGGTGGGAGTTGGGCTGAGCAAATACAGAGTAGGAGGAGCAGTATAGAAACAAATTTAATTAAATTTGGGAAGCGAGACTATTGTAATGATGTAAAGGTGGTGTGAGGCTGCGTTTTTAGGGGTGTTTCATGGTATGTGGACTTCAGCTTTGCACCAGCTCAGGGCCGGCAGTCCTCAGGGTCCCAGCATTAATGGCAAATACAGAAAATAATTGTGTTTTGTGCCAGTCAGTGTGCGATACAAAAACAAGCGATCAGTTGAGATGCCAGTGTATTCTATTCTATTTGTACACTTGGAAAATCACGGTTATAAAACTCACTTAAAACTATTTTTATTTTATTTTTTTCACCAGTTGGTGTGCTGTAAAATAATAGAACTATTGAGATGGCAAAAGCTGTATTACTGAGGGTATTTGAACACCTAAATAATGGCAGGTAACAGAAATATTGTGTTTTGCATTTATAACAGTACTGAATGAAATAAAAGTGGAGGAAGAATATGACGATATGGGAAATTTGTACAATGGGAAAAAATGCACAAATGTATTAGTCTACAAGAGATTGTGAGTCAACAAAGGGCTTACTAAGCAGTATGTTAAATAAAAAGGAGTTAAATCAGGCAATGTTGCAGAATTGTTCAGACAATTAAGTACCAAATACAGTCAGTAACAAAGAGCACTTGGCCTTGATATTTTCACCGCTGCACACAGATTCGTCCTCAAGCTCACTTTACAGAGAACACCAAGTCCTTGTAGTCAGTAAACCAGGGGTTAAATGTATTAATGTCCAGATTCTTCAACTCCGGCGTGTTCAGCGTCTTCGGCGATTAAATTTAAAGCGGCGCTTCATTGTAAAGGGAAGTTTCCCTTTACAATGAAGCGCTGCTTTAAATTTAATCGCCCAAGACGCTGAACACGCCGGAGTTGAAGAATCCGGACATTAATACATTTACCCCCAGAAGTGCACTTATGTTGGCTGAGCAAAAATATGAAGAGGTGCACAGTGCATATCTGTAAATGTCAAAAAGTCTGTCTACTTCCACTTCATTGCTTGTGTGTGAAACTTTTTATTACGTTCCTAGAAACGCACCTCTCTGCAAATGTGCAATTTGCTTCCTATTAAAAATATGGAGACCAGGAGGCCGCCAACTCTGAACTGGTGCCAAATTCAACTGGTATCAAAATGCCCCCCTTCATTCCTTTGTCTCATTTAAATAATATCTCTCCGCAATTTGAAATCTCATTTTTGCACTGCTCTGTAATATTTGGTGCACCTTCTCCATACTTTGAAGGGAATCGCCTCAATCCGCCCAACTCCTTTGCTCGGCCTGAGGAAACCTACACCATCTTGCTCGGCATGCCCGTGTACCTTGGGAGAGAATTAGGCCCTCTTGCACTGCTGGACTAAACCGATTTACCTTTGCATGTTGGCCGCTTTCTGCAGGATTATTTACCTCCTAGTGTGCAAAGAAGGGAAGAATAATCAAGAGTTGTTAGTCAGAGCTCATGTCACGAGTCACAAATAGCACCCATAGACATTTTCCCCTAGAATAATTCAGAAAAAGCCAGAAGGGATCTAAGCTCCTTTTATAAGACTATAGAACGTGGATGAAGTGGGCTGGAATATGGTGGTATGCCATACCGCCTCTTTTCCTACTGCTTTCATTGTAAAACTATAAAAATGTGTAGCAAAATATTATTATTATTATTATTATTATTATTATTATTATTATTATTATTATTATTATTATTATTGCAGTACCGTGTTAGCCAGAAAAATCTATGTGATGTTAAATACTTTTGTGTCAAAAAAAAAAAAAAAAGATTATATTTGCTAGCTTTTAGAGCACAGAGGCCCCTTCATCAGGTGAGTTTACAAATGAATGACTGAGGAAAAGGCACATTTAAGAGCTGTTACATCAAGAATTTTGTACAGGGGGGAATACATCATTAAGATAAGCCAAAGTAATAAAACAAAGGTTTTCGTTACAGATGTAAAAGTCCTAAGAGTTCAGAGATCTGAGGTTGCTCTGCTGTGGGGTGTGAAGTTTGTCCATGTAGTGGGTTATAAATCCAGGTGTTATATTATTGGATTGTCATTTTTAAAAAGACCTTTTAGTATTAACACTTTTAAATCTGTCATACTGTGTCCTGGTCCAGAGAAGTGTTTATTAATGGGGGTGTCCAGAGACTTCCTTATTGTGTGTCTGTGTAGATTCCTCCTGGATTGCAGTTTCTTCTTGGTCTCTCCAATGTATATTCCCTCAGCGCACCTTGTACACTGTATCCTGTACACCACATTGGAGGATGTACATGAGAATGTGTCAGTGATTTTATAGTCCCGTTGTGTGTTGGGTATGTGGACTGTGTTTGTTGGTAGGACATGGGTGTAGGTTTTGCATTTTTTGTTTTTGCAAAGTATGGTGCCAGTCTCTGATGGTGATGAGAGGACACTTCTAACGAGGAGACTTCTTAAATTTGGAGGCTGGTACTCTTGGAATATTTCCTTCACTCTTTCTGAAATATGGGTTGAAGGTCAGAGACGTATTGCCCCCCCCCCCCTGTACAAATTTCTTGATGTAACAGCTCTTAAATGTTGTGCCTTTTCCTCAGTCATCCATTTGTAAACTTGCCTGATGAAGGGGCCTTTGTGCTCTGAAAGCTAGAAAATATAATATTTTTTTTTTTGTTAGCCAATAAAAGTATCACTCCTATAATACTTTTGTCTTTTTTGACACAAAAGTATTTAACATCACATTGTAAAACTATCAAATTCCATTCACTTACGTTTCCATTACATTTTCCACAAAGCCACTTCTAAATTTTCATTTCGACCACTGGCCATAGACCCAAATCTCACAACTGTCCCGACAGTCATGGTTTGTGGGCTCTGTACTGGCATCTTAATCAGGACAGCTTTGCACTGTGGGCTATACAGTTGTGAGGTATGTTTCATTCACTGCTGCTTTATATAACCGAGCAGGGGTGATTTTATGGGAGGGGAAAGGAGCTGGGGATGGTCCAATGCAATGGAAGACCTGTACATCCCCACATTATGCATGGCCATGCCTCCTTCCCATGCGGGAACATGTTTTTCTTGATTCCCAAATTAAAAAGTTGGGTGGTTTTCATGGAAAACTACCGTATTTTCCGTATGGTTGCATTGAGACCTTCCGGCAGAAAGAATCTAGAGTGAGACAGTTCTTTGACACATGGGAGAACTTCGATTGATCTCTTACCTTGAGCTCTCAGAACACAACTTTGGAAAAGTTTTCACCATACTGCATGGTATGAGCTATGGATGTGTGATGATAACCCCCCCGATCACATTGCCGTCATTGTATTGCATTTTTCTACCTTAATAAAAATTAATTTGCAAAAAAAAAAGTTGTCCGTTACATAGACATGTGATATTTGCCGATCCTTGCTGATTGGCTTCTTTACATTCCTTGCACTTTGATTGGTCTCATTCTTCTCGAGATTTGGATGAAACTGGACTAACTTTATAATCAGTTCTGTGGCCACATTCTCCTTAATAATCTACTTCCTCTACTCGCTCTGTCATGTAAAAATAAGCTGTGTTTCTTTGAAGGTGATAAGAGACGTGTAAGACAGGTCCACTTTGAAGTTTATTTCTTGTTATTAAGTATTTTCAGACAACAATATTGTTTTTTTTTAATCATCCTTCTTAACGCAGTAGGGCCAATAGTTCCTTTTCATTAATTCCATCTTTTGATTTGACCACTTAAATGCACACCATGCCGTCCATTCAGCTCCCTGCCAGTTGGAACCTCTCTCTGGAAAGGAATATGTACCAACTGTCTGTCTATTATCTAGCGAGGCAATAATTTGCTCTAGAAATGGGATTTTTGGAGCGCTATCTACATCTTTTTGTTTTCTTTTAGTAAACACAAATTGTAATTAACGCTTTGTTGGAAGAGGAGCAAGAAGGAGCAGAGCTTTATTATTACATCTTTACATAGGATGTTACTAATGAAATAGAAGATTATATTGAATGAGTACCTGTAAGGCATATAATTAAATTACCCATGTAATCTGCAGCCCATATTGAATTGCCGATCTGTTGACCTTCTAACTCTGTCGACATTTTGACTGTCAGTATTTTAATTGTCTGCCTTTTTTGTCTACATCCCATTATTTCACTCCCCACCTTCACCAAAATCAGTCAAACAGATCTTGTAGGAAAGAGTGTAAAATATGGGTTATTTACAATTACCAGTACTATTTGTATGACTGTAGCTGCACAGTTTTAAGAATGTCGGATCCTTAAACTACTTTACTGATACACAATACCACAAGGAGAAGAATTTTAATAATAGCAATTAATGATTCTGGAAATGTACCCTGGAGTTCCATGCTAAACCTTTGTACAGAATATATGAATTTGTACATCTATAATTACAGATGGTGGAATTGTGATCAGCAAAGACTTTAGCAGAGAAAAAATTTTATTTTTCAGTCACTTGGAATTTTGGTTGGTTTTTTTTGGTAAATAGAACAGCTTTATCATCACACTAAAAAACAAAGCTTAATAGCTGATAATTTTACCCTATGCTGAATAGAGGAAGCTGTTTCTTACACAAATTATAGCGGGCTTGCCAGAAATCTCTACTGAATGGGGATTTTGACAAACCAACTTCCTATTTTTACTTGGTTTCCATGCATATAGCTATCGACTAGTACTGAAAGCACATTGTATAGAAATAACAGCAAATAAAATGTTGTAAGGGTTACAACTGCATGTATATGACCTTATCTGTGTGGTGTTTGTATGTTCTCCCCGTGTTTGCGTGGGTTTCCTCCGGGTGCTCCAGTTTCATCCCACACTCCAAAAACATACTGGTAGGTTAATCGGCTGCTAATAAACTGACACTAGTGTGTGTGTGTGTGTGTGTATGTGTGTGTAGGTTAGGGAATTTAGACTGTAAGCTCCAATGGGGCAGGGACTGATGTGAGTGAGTTTTCTGTACAGCTCTCCGGAATTGGTGATGCTATATTACCCTAAGTCATATAGGAATTGCATGGGCAGTTATTTGCAGCTAGGTGAATCTTCAACTAAAAGCAAAAACCATATGTTCAGTAGTTGTAAGATACTAAAAAAGAAACTTTAAATAAAACTGTGCATATACAGCCAAATGTTTACAAAGAAACCTTCAGTATCGAAGTGCAAATTAAATTGAATTTGTTTAAAAAAGTGCAAATGATAGCAATTTATTATAAAACAGTGGGGATTGGGGGCCAGCCTTTGGATGATGGGACTCTGAAGGGGGGTAGTTCCTTGTTTTATCAAGGGTTGCTAGGAGGTTTGGAGGTTTTTCTTTTATCTGGAGTCCACACTAGAGATTCTAAAATCATTTAAAATTGAATTGAGATTTTTTTTTTAGCCAGTTCCAGATCCAAGGCTGCTCTGTCCTTGAACAACAAGCATTGGAATTCTTGGTTCGAGTTTGAAATTTACAGTTTAAAGAAATTAAAATAAACTATAAATTGTTGTCTGATTGAGGACAATTGGCTACATTATACGTATAGTATTTTTGACGCTTTTTTCCAAGGTAAAGATACTATGCAATGTAGTGATTAAAATGCAAACAGGTTCGAAGTGGCTCAATCGTGCTCAAACCTTTTTTCGCCTGCTCGAATTTAGCTAAAATTTATGACACATTTTTGTTACATTAATCAAGCTACTAATCAAGAGAAGGAGAGCATGGAGATGTGACTATATTTCCTAGATGAGTATAATGGATTTACAGGGACTGATCCTTTAAGGCTCGCAAAACTAATGAAATGTGCGTTTTTAAAAAATGCACGGAATTCGGACAAATTGGTTAGTCACAATAAAAAGGAGGCCGGAGGGCTGGACGTAGGAGATGGCAAACTAAGGGAAGGGAAGCTAGTTTTTGTCATCCGGAGGTTAAATGGGCAAAAGGAGATGGGTCAAGTTGAGAAAGTTGTATGAGCCTTTCATATGTTCAACAGAGAGGGTGAAAGAATTTTTGTGTGTTCGCTTCGAGATTCTGGTCCTTTTATACATTCATTATGTTTTGTCATGGGTCACTAAATATTTAGTTTGCAAGCATGTTGAGTGCCAGTGAAAATGACAGAGAGTAGGAATAGACCGAGTAGGTTGCTCAAGGATATTACATTGCTTTCCTATCAGTGTATAAGTTCCGGGCCAACAAGGTGTGGATATGTGGGGATTCCTAAAGGACAGTGGAGAAGCTGTTGGGACACAATCTGGAACTGGATTTTTAGCAGGTGAAACTGGCTTTGGTTTGGAAGGGGAGGCATACGGTGGGCCCAGATGAGCCCAAAATTGTCGCGAGTCTGCAATGGGAGAGTGTAACGATCTGCCTACAGCTTGCTGCTTTGTATTGGCAGTTCCAGCCTCCTGGACTATTGGTCTTTATTATTTGAGTTTAATTTTATGTTAGCAGCAGTGCCTCTGATCACCAGAGGTGCTGCTATTGTGCTCCTTGTTTGTGTTAGGGGTTAACCTGCTCATTAATTATCCCTTGCACCTGGGTGTGTCCCTTCTTATACCTGTCACTCCCAACATACATTGCTGGTTATTGTTGTTACATGCTGTTGTTGCTTCCCTTCTGCTGTGCTTCTGGGTTACTTGCTGCTTGGGATCTCTCCATACCTCCTGCTTACCTGCATCATCTGTGAACCTGGTATTTACTTCTG